>NC_086246.1:21776250-22095833 GCF_036321145.2 Pelmatolapia mariae | reverse complement strand
CGGCCTCTCCTGGGAAGATTCACTGCTGTTCCAAGTTTTCTCCAGTTGTGTATAATGGCTCTCACTGTGGTTCGCTGGAGCCGAAAAGCCTTGGAAATGGCTTTGAATCTTTTAGCCTGCTTTATTTTATCAGACAGGTTCCGTTTAAGCGATTTCTTGATCCAACAGATCTGGCATTATAGTTAATCACAGTTAATTCATGACTTTAGCAAGGGCCAGGAAGGTTTGGATAACCTTTTTCCCTTAATAAATAATGTCATAAAATGCATTTTGTATTTACTATGGTTATCTTTGTCTAATATCAAAGTTTGTTGATGATCTGAAGCATGTATGTGTGACAAACTGCAAAACTATTAAAAAAAAAATAATGTAGCCTAAGAATAAAACTATGGAGCTGGAAATGAGTCCAGTTGGTCCCATTAAAATCACTAGCAAGAAAAATCCAGTGCACTGATAAAGAATTATTAGTGGTTTCCAACTCTTTTGGGTATTTGTCATGATTCAGATGCCTATGAGCTATTAGCAGATCTAACAAGAAGTGATTCATTTAGATAATTTTCTGCAGCCCTGAGACATTTAATCTCCAATAATTTATGCAAAATTTATACAATCTTGTGAAGCAGATCTGCACCGCTTCACAACTGATTCATTTAGTAACCCACTGGAAGGGATGCAGCTTTCAGGTGGGAAAACACAGGATCCATTTATCCTCATGTGCCTCTTGCCTAAGCAGACCAACCCCCTGTTCCAGGTCAGTAGCACTCTCCAGCAGCAGTGGTGTCGCCCGGCAGGGCAATACACTCTGACACCCTGCGAAAGCAGCCATGGAACAACTCAAGGAACACGATAAAGAGCCCAAGCTGTTGTTTCTGAACTCGCCAGATCCCACCACAAGAACTGCTGGAGCAAATGATTCAGTAAGACCTCAGGTGCAGAACACAGGACTCAAAAGATCCTTAGCCAATATACAAGTATCCCCCACCCTACAGGTCCTGTGTCCACATCCCAAAGGGCCATGCCCGTATTGCTGGCATAAAGGGGACCTTCATGTTATTGATGATGTAGCTTATCTGGTGAGGTCCCATGAACGCTTACACAGTCGAGCCCCCAGTTTTTTCTAAGTTGTGGACCTCATTCTGTGACCTCGTCTCGGTCTATGGATCTTTTGCATGTGAGGTGAACGAGCAAACCGCTTGACTACAGAGCCACTTTGTTAACAACATTATATAAAGCAGCAAAACTATTTATTTCTGATATTAGGTAACAGTAGCTTCAACACAACTTTCTACAACCCAAATAAAGTTGCTTATGCATTCATGCACCTGTGTCAGCATCTGTCACTACCAGTTAAACAATAACTTCAACCGGAAACATACATACTTTCATATGTATCCTCATAGTTGATTTAGTAGTATACGAAGTAAAGTACCTGAGTTTCGACTTGTGGCAGTCTCGCCTCATTTACATTTATTTAGTTGTTTGGAATTCAGCGATGGGAGTGAAAATATTGGCAGCGCTGATGCCCCTGAGCACAGAGCTAGCGCCCATACGCACCCTTTAACACCTTGAATAAGTCGAACTAAAGCTCCTATCAGTAAAGCAGGTGATAAGAAGAAATGCTTCAGTTTCCTGCTGAAGGATACGTGGGAAGCTCAATTCACCAACTGCATATGGAATTCAAACAAGTGGCCGTCAGTTTTTGGATACACCGATTGTTGCTGTAATAGGCGAAGGCACCCTGTGTTGTCTTTCTGCAGTAGCCACAGCCTGGAATTTTCCTCTAACAATTTAATATTTATGAGACGTTGACACGAGTAAAGGATAACTGTTTGGAAAATGTGCCAAAAACATACCTTCAAAAGCTGTCAGCTACATCATTTTGTCAAATCTGGGTCTTAATATCTCCCTGGCATCTGTTCAAAAAGGCTTCCCGAAGCTGTTCTGGTGCTCGTTGCTGTCTTATCATTCATCATGAAGCATACTGTATCGCTTTAAATGCAGCGGCAGAGCTCACTGCTGGCAGTCGGTCACTGCAGGAAACTCTCCCGCTCTTCCTGTGCCATTAAATAAAAGACAGTGAAGAAGACTAACAATCCACATCTGTAGGAGAGTGTGGTATGATTCTAAGTCATTCCTATACAACTCCTATGCCTTTGATCCTGCATCACACACCAGTGAAGGAAGAGAGCTGTGCTTGAATAATCAGCGGCAGATCTCTGATTTTGCAGTGTAACAAGTTTTTTAAAAAATGCCTGCAGTGCGCCGCGTGTCGACAGAACACAACCTGTCGAGAAACCCTGAGGGTTAAATAAAGACAAACTAATGAACAACTTGTGTTCTGGCTTGCTGTTTGTGCATCTGTCTTAAAAATGGGATAGCAAAGACAATAGGTAATTGAGTGTGCTTGTGTGCTGTAGGGGTGTTCTTCTGCAGCAGCAGTAGAGGTGAGCCGATGGGGGAACCTCTGCTGCTCTGTGTTGTCACTGTGCAGTCCTTTGTTATTGCCTGCAGAGGGCAATGCAGCTCCAATAATACATGTAGCACAGGGAGTTGGAAATACTTGGAATACTATTAACTGCTGTTAGTCTTGCCATTCTTCTGAGCTGAATGGCATCTTTTAGTTTGTTTCTAGGGCCAGCTAAGTGTGTGACCTAAGCCTGTTGACAATGAAAGAACAAAATAGTAGCTCAGGAGAGGTTCAATCTAGGGTATTCAGCTGAGAGCTGGTTCTAACTAAAGAGAGCCAAGCTTTCATCTGATAATGGAGCCCATGTAATGGCTCATTATGTAACTAAACAGGGGGAAAAAAGGGGAAAGTTGAAACATGAAATGAACAGATTTTTCTGGAGGAGTGTACAGTTACAAACAGCTGCTACGCACACACTGACTGATTTGGTTTGCATCTAATACTGCTACATAAATTTGAACTCGTATTGAGGTGAGAGAATGAGGGGCAGCACCACTGGTAATACAGACATTCACTTACCGCAAGTAAAATCAAACAGTGATTTTCCACTTTTAAGGTGTTTCCAGAATCCTTTAATTAATTAATTTTTTACTCAAAAGTCCACTTATTTGCTTTTACTGGGCTTGCAGTCTTATTTTAGGCTCCTCTGTGTTTGATGGTTTGCTTTGTTTGCTGTCTAATGGCCAAAGAGAATACCATTTTGAATGTTTGGCTCCACCAGTTAGCTTGCAAATTAACTGCCAAGTGCAGAAACTATGGATTATCTCTATAGTTAATCAAGCTATCAAGCTTTTATCACCAAATACTATTTATGCAAACCTTTGACCCTTTGATTAATCGTGAGGGGTTTCTGTATTTACCCATGAATAAAATATAATCAATTTTAATCAAGTCAGGTCACTTTTATTCATACAGCACATTTGAAACAATGTGAACTGATTCTAAATTAGGCAACAACATAAACGCAAAAATGCAAAATCTTAAATATACTTGAAACCCGTATCCTCTATACCTACACGTTTACAGTGTGCTGTTAGTTAGATGGCTTGCCTCAGCCGATCTCAGTGCTGGTTCACTTCACATGAAAGGTCACTGATTTCCCACAGTGCACTTTTTTAAAATTTTTTTTTTTATTCCTGTAACAGCAAATGTATCATATTTAATACTAATACTACATCAGTTTGTTTTTTGCCATCCCCACAAAACTAATTTTTGTGCAATAAATTGCATAAAAAGAGAGTCAGATTTAGCAAATCTGATAAAAAAATTAAAACTCATATATGCTAATTAATATTTTATTAATTAAATAAACACTGGATAATTTCTCTGGCAATTAATTCATGGTTCAGGCTTTAAGTAGTTCAACGATTTTTAGCATGGACTAAAAGCCACTTGGCAACCCACCTCCTTTACATCCTGCTTGGACTAAATTATACTGCCGTATATATTTTATTCCAGATGAAAATAAAAACAATATTTCTGACTGAACTGGGCGTTGGGCTCGTATTAAGGATCAGAAAGATATTTTTTGTTGTTATATTCAGGTACGATGAAAACTTAGATGGCATGTCAAATACTGTAGAAAGAAATTATTTCAAAAGCAGAAACTAAATTTATAATACAAAAAGAAATTTTTGTCACACAGACATGTTCTACAGTATATTCTTTAATATCTGTTACTCTTTTGCAGTTTTAGGTACAGATGTGCTGTTCATAGACTTTTTTTTGGTTTACATTTAAATATTTTTCCAGCAGTTGCCATGCCCTTGAATGTAGCCACCTTAACAACGGTAGAAGCTACTTTCAGCTGCTCCCTCATTCACACAGGCTCACCAGAGCAGGAAGCTTCACATTTGATTTGGAGCAGTTTTTAAGTTAAACTTCCTTCCTGAAACAACCCCAAAGAGGTTTAATGTGTCTTCCTGGGATCAAACCAGGGATCACTCGCTTCTTAGACAACTGCATAAACCACTGCACTGTGGAGCCACCTCAGCAAAAGTAATTTCTAAAAATGGTCTCTCTTTGCAGTGAATCGTTTTTAAAACAGTGTTTCTGTGATGCTTTGTAGTCCCTGTAGAAACACCACCACCTGCTCTAATTTACAGGTGTAAAGTCCAGTCAGTGGGTCTTTAAACCTCCTCACTGAGCTGTTTTAACACTGCACAGAAATCGAGGGACTCGTTAAGAAATGGGGCAGTGTGGGGACGAGGCGATTAGACAGAGAGAAAATAGATTATGAAAATGCCTTTCCAAATGCAAAGATTTGCTCCATTTCTCTGTTTTGTATCACATGAAATTGAATATTTTCAGTTTTGGACTCGTTTAAAATCTCACCTTGGGCTGTGAGAACCAATTTCTGGTATTTTATTGACTGAGGAAAGCAACTCCTAGCTTCATCGTCCATCAAAAAATCCCAGTCAAAGAACTTTTTTCAGCTTTTTTCTTTTTAAAATGCCTTTCTTAACAACATATCCCTGATATTTAGGCTTCTGTTTCTCACAAGGACACTGTGGTAGATGGACAGCTGGCACTGGCCCGTGTGTCCCACACCGTGACAGCTAGACGGCTCATGAGTGCTGGATCATGACATTCAGGCTACCACAAAAGCAATTTGCACCTATTGGTGAAGATGAATGCAGTTAATGTAAATGAAGAAACCGCCATGCAAAGCACTTGAGCCAGAGCCCTCGCTATCTAGTGCCCTTATCTACAAATGCACTCTGCTGTGCTAATGGTGGACCTATTTCATTGTCACATTATAATATCATTTCTGATCCAATAGCCTCATTGCCAGCAGTAAGTACTCATTTAAAACAATGGACTAATGTGCACTGATGCACTCTGCTGTTAGTCAATTCATTTTCCACAAAAGCTTCCCAGTTTTTTGGTGCTTGTGCACCTGATACAGGCACAGTGCACGGCCTGATTGAGGGCAGTTAGATTAAAAAAAGTTCAGGTTAACAAATGGTAGAAGGAGATGCAGAGAGAGAGTAGAAGAGCAAGATTAGAAGGGGGGTAGAAAGGCAATGAGAGATGGGCAAGAGACCAAGAAATGCAGATAAGGGATAATGAGGTGTTCACAGGGAGGAGCGATAGAGAAGAGAAAACAAAAGGGTGAGGGGAATTTGGAGGAGAGACCGAGGAGATAAAGGTGAAAAAGGAGCAGAGGCAGGTTCTGGCCAAATCTGGCCAGGCTCAGCAAAACAGGGGCTGAAAGAGCGAGAGGGGCCACGCTGAGGGAGTAACAGGATTGTGAGAAAGCTCGAAATAGATGAAGCCATCGGATTTTGAGGGAAGGGGACGCGAGGGTGGACAAAATGTGAACAAGAGAGGTAGTGCGGGGGATAGGTGTGCGTGTTTTAGCAGATGTAGGAGGTCTGAACACATGTTTCAGCCATTTTAAACAGCAGCAACTTTAGCTCTGCCTGTTGTCGATTCTTAGGTCGGGTCAAAGAGCGTAGACTAACATCAGCCTCATATCCGACTGACACAAGATTGACAAGGGCGCTCTCTGAAATGTCAGAGATCCTTTCCACACCTGACTGGAAGAACACAGCCTGCAATATTCTGCCATTTCTTTGTGGTTTGTGTTTATTAAACCACTAAAAGTGAAAAATCCTTTTTTTTGCTCCAGCTCACAAAATCTTCTGGGCATACCTGACTTTTGTCTTTTTTAAAGGAGATATTTGATGACTGTCTGAGTTAACTATGGCAGAACGCCATCCACCTGTCTTTGTGTCCGTGTTACTTAATGCCAGAGGTTTGGCACCTTTTTATTCACATTTGTACTCAATTTCTGCAATGGTCTTATGGCTGAGAATCAATAACGTGTTTGGATGTAAGGCTCTCCTAATGTTACCTAAAATTTTTTCTTATGGCTGCTTATTGTTAGACTCAGGCCTGAGTCTCCTGCTGCTGCTTAATGCTACAGACTGTTATGATGTGACTGCACTCACATAGATATTGAATGTAGATGCCCTCATTCACACACTGTTGGTCGAGGAGGTTGGTTCTCATTCATTTTACCCACCAACAAACAAAAGGAACACAGATTATGAAGGAGACCTCTAGTGGTTGTGTGAATAAGCGCATGTAAAAGTTATGCTGCTATCCTGGAAAATGCTTTCTAACTCGTGGTTAAGTAAAACTTTATTACCTTGTATTGCCTAACAAACAGCATGTAAATAAAATATAAAATATTTTAGTCCAAATGACTCTTTAACTGGGGGTAACTGTAGTTAACATCCCGTCGACCTATTAATTGATGTAGGAAGCTGCCTACTGGTAATATCTGTGTGGGAGAACAATTGATAACATGCCTTTGTTATAATCAGCCGACTTGTCTCAGCTGCTGTTGTTCAACATCCATTTCCATTGCATCCAATGTATCAATGCAAACTACTCATAAATAATTGTGGGTCTTTTATAATAAGGTAATGGCAATGTATTCCTCATTTTGTTGATGAGGAGATCATGTGGCTGAACTGTTTTACGTTTTAGGCACCACCTAAAAAACGCTTGATGTTCCTGTGGATCATACCCTTTATTATGCTGGTTGTCCACAATATATAGTGTCGTACAAAAGGCTTGACATTTCTTCATATTTTGCTGTGATGCAGGGAAATATGCAGTGATTTACTGAAACATTTGCATACACACATGGAAATTCAGTACATAAGGTACAAAGAGACGAGCTTAAAGTCAATATTTGGTTTGACCATCTTTGTTCTTCAACACAACCTGAACTCTCTTTGGCAGCTTTCTTGTCTTTCTTGTCATGTCTTTAAGTAGTCTTCAGGAATAGTTCTTCAGGCTTCTTGAAGGACATTCAAAGCTCTTCTTTGGATGTTTCTGCCTTTTGTTCTGTTCTTTGTCAACATGATCCCACACTGCTTCAGTAATGTAGAGGTCTGGGCTCTGGGGAGGCCAATCCACGACTGATAGTGTTCCACTGTGTGTTTTTCTGTCCAGGTATGATTTTACTGCATTGGCAGTGTGTTTGGGATCATTATCATGCTGAAAAATGTTACCAATCAGATGCTTCCCAGATAGTGCTGGACATAAAATCTGACGGTCCTTTTCTGTGTTTATAATTCCATCAGTTTTGACAAGATCCCCAACACGACAGGCTGAAATGTTTCCCTTCCTTAAAAATGGCTTTTTGACAGCCACCCTTCCACTGAGACCATTTCTGAGGCTTCAGTGAACAGTAGATGGATGAACTGTAGGGCCAGATGCATCTCTCAGGTTCTGTGTCAGGTCTTTGCTGGATTTTTTTCTTATTTCTTAAAGACATGACTTTCAGGTATGGTTCATTTGCTATAGATGGTTTTTATGCCTTTTAGGCTGATTTTTTTAAAGGAAACACTGACCCCTTGGGCTAATAGTCTAATAGAATCATCTTGCAATTTTTTAAATAGTTTCAACTAAAGAAATGGGAACAAATGATGTGTTTTTGTGATGGGCTGCTAGTAACAATATGCTGAAGATAGAATTTAAAATGTTCTTTGCTGAATTGTCTGTTATACAGCATTGTTTATACTTGAATGATTCATAGGTCAGCATTAAGTGGTTTAACATATAAACTTTTCTCTGAAAAAGGTCAGGTACATGAAAATGATTGCCAAATCAGCCAATGTCCAAGGAAAACCTTGAAAGACCTTGAGAAAGCCTGGAGGTCTGTTGCTCAAGAATCAGTTTTAAAAAATGAAAAGAAATGACATGAGTAGTAGCTCAAGACATTTGCAGAGCACTGTAAATTATTACATTGCTCTGTACAATAACATTAGCTGTATGTCTGCACATCAAAGAAGAAGGTATTCCGAGGAGGGGTGCAAGGAAAAAGGATGGATGCGTTTGCGAAGTTGTGATGGCTGGACTTGACATTTGAATAAAAAACATAGATTCACTGATTCGTTTTCTTTTGCTGATTTTCTGGAATTTCCAGTAACATTCACACTGCGCATGACTGGTTTAGCAAGTAAAAAATTTAATATCGGATCTCAACAGGTTGCCAGTGCCACACAGGCTTAATTAAAGCACAGCTGTGGGTGCATCAATTTGCACTGAAGACACCCCGAGTGCACGGGAAGTATTGTTTCATACAGCCAGCAGAGCTGCTGAGTAGAGAAGTATCATATTTAAGGAAATGATAGGCTAGACAGACGATAAAGCTGCGTATGTCATGTATGTTTCACTTGTCAGCAGACTCAAAGGAGAGATCAAAAGTGAAGCAAAGTTTTTAAATTAAATGTCTCATACTGCCAGTGAACATAATACCATTTACAAATATGCATCTTTATCTAACAGAAATTCAAACAATACAGTCAATGGCATCCTCTCTCTTGCTATCTCTCAGTGTTTTCCCCTATCTACCGTCTATTTTCATCTCTGTCCAACTTACCATTAAATGTGCAGGCATACACAGAGCTGAGATTAATCTAAAGTGTGATTTTAACAACAGTCACACACACAAACAGAAGCTTCTGTTCCCAGTGAAGGACTGATCCATGCTGAGTCGGGCTGTAATTACTTGCTAGCAGACGGCGGAGGATAGGGAAGCCAAAAGAAATCATTAGGGAGCTGTCAGCTACCTACAACGCTCTGATGTCAGTCCTCTTTGGGCTCAGCCAGGCGACGGCATTGTCGTTTTTAAGCTTTTTGTGCTTGGAGCACACAGGAGAGGATGTGAAAACCAACATTGAGTGAAACATTTGGAGCCTTGATGATGCAGATATCAAAGTACAGTACAAACAAGTTGGTACAGACATCTCACTCATTCCTTTAGATACCTTCTCTGTCTCTTGAACTAGATTGGCTCTTATTGGCTTAATAGTTTGCTGAAGTGTTCTTTTTGGTTGTGCAGACTTGTGCTCCACACACTTGATTCAATTTTAGGGTTTTGAACTGGCTCAAAATGGACCTTTGAGGGGTGACTACTTAGTGTGGTTGGTCTGCATACAGTTTCTGCCTGATCTTACTCAAGAAGTTGATGCTTTTTCCTCCTAGTTTCACAAACAAATAAATGAAACCTATGAATATGTTTATAAAAATTATGGTTATTTTCTTTGGGGGGAGACCTAAAACTCTTTGGGCACACCAACATTTCTTGTATGCAGGAAAAAACAGATTTTAATAGTAGATTTTAAAAATTACACACAAATTAAATTTGCTGTCATCTATATTTTAGCCAACAAAAGTGTCCTTTCTTAATTTCCACTTGTTTGGTGAGCCCAAAATGATCATTTTAGCTAATAATTAAACCGTGCTCTGGTTAAATACTGAGAAACCGATCAACAATAGCTTTCATCTCCAAGTTCAATTGGTTTTTCATTCCCAGGGGGTCAGATACTGTCACAGTTTTTGATGCAGAGAGGAAATTGCGACAAAATACACAAAAGAGAGACTGAAATCACAGATTTTCTTAACTTGTTTCACTTGATATGAAAGTGCATATACTTTTCAATTATGATAACTATTTTGTGTGTCGTTTAATTTTGTTAACTACATATTGGATACCAAGTGCATTTAAATATAACACCAAGGGTTATTGAACAAATGCCCTGACATGGCAAATTGGGGATATGTTGATCACAATCATCTACATCTTCAGTTTGAAGCAGTGGTAATTTTTGGCAACTTGGAGACAGCAGCAGACCTGAAAAAAAATCAGAGACAGCTAAAGATGGATATAGCTTCTGTGATGTCACCCGCTGTTTTTTGGAAGTCTTGTTTCAAAGACTCAAGATGAGCATCTCATCATCACATTTTATTACAACAAACCAGATGTGGTGAGCAGGGGTGTTTCAGACTGTAAAATTGCACGCTTATGGGCTAATTACTTGTGATAGACAAATTTTTTCGCTTTGAAAAAAAGCAAGTCTGAGATTTAAAAAGCAGAATTAGCTTCTTGAGTGATTGGGTCCAGTAACTCAGCAGGACAGTGTTTGCAGAGGTCAAGACACAAATACTTTTGTGTCTTTTTGCAACAAAATCTATCGCCATCTGGTGGCCTTCAGATAGAATGCAGATTTAAGGCACCATTTGTCTGACCTGGAAGCTACGTCTATATATTATGCCATCTATGAGTGAAAGCTGTGGCGTCAAATATCTGGCAAAATACTGGGTTGGAAATCACAAACCAATTAATACATTCCCATAGACAGACACCTCTTCTGTATGAAAAAGCATGTTCAGAACCTGGTGAAAAATGGTTTTGGCTTCTCCTAGTTTCCCCCTTCCTAACACCTCTAAGGATAGAAAATGAGAGGAATAGACAGTTTTTTGACAGGTGTGTCGACACAGGCAGCTGTAACCTGCAGCCATCAGCTCTCACCTTCCGAACTGGAGACAATGAACTGGACCTCTCCATCAATTTTGTGGTATTTGTGCCTTTTGGAGTATTTTTTTTACTGAAATTATCTGATAGCTATTGTGGCTTGCTTGTTTTGGTGAGAGAACTTCCAGTGTTTTCTTCACTATTTGATCAGCTCTAAAAGACAGGTGAGTGTGTGTGTTTGTGTCTGTGTGTTACACCTACACTGTTTATGACCTGCAGCTTGATAACAGAGCTTGCCAGTGGTAGCTGGTAACTTATGACTGGATGTCCTAACGTATTTTTTCATACAATTCACACAATCTATAGTGCTCACAATGCAAAATCAAGTTAGTAGAGCAGGTGTGGAGTACATGTAATCTTAATTTGGAGTGTATTTCTGCATATAAGATGAATAGAAAGTAAGTCAAAATAAATAAATAAATAAATAGTAAATAAATGATAAAAAATAAGTTAAAATACATTTCTGTGTTCGTTATTGAGAATTTTTAAAATTTGTCTCTTTAGCTGCTAAACAGCTCCACTATATTAGCCAGCTATTTTGTTTTTATCAGTTCAATGGAGAGTAGCTAACTCACAGTCTGGTTATCGAATGGATAGATTAATAGTGGTATTATAACAGGAGGCTGGCTAAACTGGTTCTTTTATCGCACCCATCTACTCAGTCAAGCACTCAAACTGTCTCATTCGCACATAGCGTTTTTATCGAAGTCTAAGCACTTTCTAATGCTCACACTCACACTCCAGTGGATGCACTGAGGGCAACCCAGTGTTCAGTATCTTGCCCAAGGATACTATACCATACAGATTAAGGATGTACTGACCTTCTGATTGGTAGACAACGGCCCAAAAATTTGTGACGTCAAGGGCCAATAACCAAAAACAGTGAGCTGAAAGACGCTAAAATGCCACCTATTGAGCTGTAGTTTATGTGTGATTGCATTGACTTTTTCAGCTTCAATACCTGAAATCCAATTCAATAAAACAATCAAAGAAAGAAGAAAGAAAGCAAAAATACATATTCAGTAGAAAAGCGAACATATTCAGTATGGCCAGCAAATTCACGCGGAAATAGGAACTCATTATTTTGCATGATGAATGCATGTGGGCGGCGGACGACTCTGCTGCTGAGAGCAGATGAAGGCAGAGAAGTACTGTCAAATCAAAGCAACAAGGCAAATCAGAAATAAGCGAAACCAAGAGAAGTGCAGCTCTGACGTTGATAGGCGGTGCAAAACAACTGTCTGGAAAGGTATTGAAGGCACTGAAGAGTGATTGCTCCCCGAGGGGTGAATCAGACACAGAGGGAAGAGTGATTCTGCCCATAGGGGAGATGTATGTTTAATAGAGTTGGTCCACACATACACACACACACACTTAAATCGACCGTGACTGTGTGGCTTTCTCCTAATGCTCAACAGCATAAATACAGTTCAAGTGCAGGCGGCGCAGGTACCGTCAAGTCATTACTGCTTCATGTATGACCCTACGTGTTTAATCCTCCACAGCATTATGCCACAAGTGGAGCAATTACAGCGCCTAAATATAGGCCGTTGTAAAAGGAAGGACATCTAAGAAGATGCTTCAAAGACATACTTTTCATCCGTGGCATGCCAAGTTCACAGACGCGCAGAGTCACTTCAAGGTCTCGAAAATTGGATTTATTTACAGCACAAGAAAAAGGGTTGTAAATAGAAAGAAACGTTGGGGTAGCAGGAGGAAAAAGATGTTGCGTTTGGTGATCAAAGACTAAATGGAGCTGAGCTGTGACTCACAAAAAACTGACCCACTGAAACAGCTGCAGGTATCATCTAGGCTAATCTTAAACGGACGTTTAAAAAGAAAGTGCAGCTTTTAAATAGACATGTACACAAGGACATCCACAGCCATATATGAACTTGTGCAGGTCGGAGGCAATAAGCTCGAAGACCTTAAACCCTACAGGTGAGATAAAAAGGATTACATTAAATGAAAATAATGAGAAAATGTCAGGTGGTTCCCGAGAGTCTCCTCCCTTTTTAACCGTCTCTACTGACAGAAAGCCATTGCCAGATCTTTATGTTTCTACAAGTGAGCTCAACCTCTTCTTTTCCCTTTTGGCGATTTCAACACCAACATTCCCCAAAGTCCAGCATGTGGTCCAGAGCTTATTTTGCAACCAGCTGCTTGGAGGATTCCTGCAGGGCAGAAGGAAAGAGAAAGGAACAAGGGAACAAAAGTAATGTAAATAAAAAAAAACAAAACTTTACTACAAAAATGTTTTTCCACAGAAAGTTTCTGGTAGTGGAAAGCCTTTGTCTTGAAATCTCGAATCAAGGCTGGCCTTGCAGTTGTGGGGCTGATCAATAAGTACATGTGTACCTTTTTCTTTCTGATGCTTTAGCACCTGTTCCAGTGGACAGTTTGTAAAACCATAAATCCAGGGTTGCAAGGCTGGATGGGAAATCAAAAAAATCAAAAGTAACCCTGTGGGTGGACGGTGAGGGCGGACCGAAACCTGTACAAACAGTTCTTGAAGAGTGACGCTGAGGCCACTTGTGCTGTTACAGAAAGGAGTGGGTGAGCGGAGTATTCACACAGGCTTGAAATCATCGCCTGAGAGGAAGCAGAAGAGATCTGTAGTGAGGTTGCCTTGTTGTTGTGTTGTTGTCCGCAGGAAGTGTAGGAACTTGGAGTTGCGTGGGCGGAAATCGAAACCATTACATGCCCTGCAGATCCTGGAGCCTGACACGCTATTGTTCCATGCAGTTTACCGGTTTTGCCTTATTAACCACTTATTTGATTTTTCTTTTTCCCTGAAACTCACTGAATGAGTAGATTCTGTGAAGAAAATAGACGTCATAATCAAATTCTTGTAATCTGCAAAGAAATGAGTGTCTATGTCCAACACTCTTTTCCATTTCATTGAGCCCATCAGTTAAGATTCGCCTCAGTTTACTCAAACCCAGAGACCTCTGGGTAGTCAGCTACACTAAAAAAAAGATTTAAACCGCCCCAAAGTTGTCACCATAATTTATGTGCTTTGGTATTAACAAAGTCAGTCTGGGGGAGCACTTGGCAGCCATCTTGGCAATGCTCCTGGTTAGTTATTTTTGAAGCCCTTTTCTAAATCAATGGTGAGAGGAGTCATAACTTTAATTTTAATGGTCAGAGGGAAATAAAAAAGGCATCTGTAGGATCACCAGTCAAATCTGTTGTACAAAACAATAAAAAATGTTGTGATTTTTTTCCTTAAAAAACATTTAACTGATGCTTTTTCTCTGTAATTTACACATGTACACATTAATAAAGTTTCATGAAATGACGGTTTCGTTAATCATTCAATCCATCTCATGTATGTCATTTGGGCAAGAGCAATAATTGTAAAAGGAACAAGTCTGTTTTCAGTGTTTATCCCTTCAAGAGAAAGTTTAATTTTTTTGAAAGTAAAGTGTTTATTGAAACTTCTGACACATTAAAAAAAGTTAAATCTACATATATCAGTTTTAATTTGAGTCACATGTAATGTGCAATTTATTTAGATTTTTTGGTGAGAAGAAAATCTCAAAACGTACAAAAACTCACATATCAAACACAATACACCAGACATTAAGGGGTTAAATGGTTAGTCAACAAACACGGCACACTTACAAACTTATAAGATAGTGAGTAGATAAGCCCGAACCACAAAGCTGAAACTGTTTTAAAGTTCTACCTTGCGCATGCTTGAGAGGAACCAAATCACTGGCTCATATGTTCCCCATGGCCCCTGTTGATTGGCTCTTTGCAGGTGAGAGCAGGATAACCACCGTCTTTGTTCACTGAATTATAGAGAAAAAGCATCTGAAGTCATTATTCAGGATGTCTATCTCTTTTAATGTCTATTATTAAAATCCTGACTAAGTTCCATTTGGATTCTCTTGCTTTGCTTGTCAAGTGTTTATGTTCATGCAGAGCACATACTGGCTGGTAATGTTTCACACTCAGTCATTTTAAAGTTGAAAACTGTGTTAAAATCAGCTTAGGACTTGAGGGTTCCAGACTGCATTCAGCACTTTCCAGAGCCACATAAAGTTGTTGCAGGTGTCTGCTGCAAGTGTGGGCTTTTCTTGTTCCTGTTAGATTTAGGGTGCCCTGTTCCACAGCGATGACTAAATGTCCAAATTTAAGGTTGCTTCCTGTCAGCTTTTTAACCAGTTTGGATTTGGATTGCATGGGGAATGCTAAGTTGGTTTGCTGGAGGGCTGCACTCACCATGTCACATTTACCAGGTAAAAGGTCTGTATTCTCACAATACATGAATCCAAGAAGAGAAAATATAGAAACACTATTAATTTTCTGTTGTAAGTTTAAGCTGATTAGGTGACATCGGCCAATTTTCAGCATTCACGGCCCAGACAGTTTAACCTGTCAGTCAGCCTCCCATATGTCTGACTGTGAGCCACTCTGTTTCATGCACATGCAACACTTGTACAGTGGCAGAGGCACGTATAGTTAACGTGGAAGCTCTTCATGTGAGTGAAGATAAAAAAGTAACAAAGTAACCACCACACCACAAAATGTTTGTAATAACAAACCTAATCAGAAACTTAAGTCACCCTCAGCTGAACATGGACATTCAGAAGAAGATAACAAAGGCAAACTGGATAAAGCTAAAGCTATCCAGAGCTGAGAGCCAGCCACAAGCTAATAGCCTCGGTGTGAGCAAAGGATAAGAAACAGTTAGGAAGAAAATTATGGATTAGAGAGAAAAAGGAAAAGGGGTTCATATCCTGTTATCTGGTGAATTTATAAATGTATTGAAAAATGATGATGTAACAGACATTTGTTCTGTTCTGCCTACTTTTTTTTTTTTTTGGTGAGGTACAATATCATCGCATAAAGGCCGATGCACAGCATTTCCTTTTCAGTTTGTTATTTGTACCTCCTTTTCAGAGGTGGGTCGAGTATCCAAAAGTTGTACTCAAGTAAGAGTAGCATTACTTTAAAATATTATTACTCAAGTAAAAGTGAAAAGTAGTCGTCAAAAAAGTTACTCAAGTAAGAGTAAAAAAGTACTTGGCGAAAGGACTACTCAAGTAGCGAGTAACTGTTTGAAATGTCAGATTTATTTTATAAATAAATGCTATCAGACAAACAAAAATAAATAAATATACAAATTTTAGTATTTTCAAAAGGAATATATGTAAAAACATCAACAAAATAAGGCACAACAATTCTAATTTCCAGATTTCAGTTTTTCACAACATAAAGCTTTTTTCACCAATACCTACAGTAAATAATATAAATATATAAACAGTGCAAACAATTTCCTGTGACAAGATATGCTGTAAACTTTATATTCATTTTTGCTCCAAATGGCACAGCAGCCTCAGAGAAACATTAGCATGAGGCATCTTCAACATATGTACATACAAGGGAGCTCAGTTTACCATAAATTGTATGGGTGTGCATTTATTCCTGCCTATTTAGCAAAAATGTGCCATTTCTTCACTCAGTGAAGTGATGGTTAAGCTTCAGCAGCAGTTTGCTCTCAAGGTTCTTTCTGTGAAGCTGTAACTGTTTAGCAGTGAACAGGAGTCCTGCATGACTGAGAAGTCCTTCACAGGCTCCAGATGCAGGAAGAGCTGTATTGATTTTGATCGACAGCTTCTTGATGTGAGGAACGCCATGCAATAGATCCACACCTCCAGTGAATGGACATGAAAGGTACCTCTCCAGCTCCCTTGCTTCTGGCTTTCCTGACCCCATGAATCCATCATCTTCGTCGGTTAGGCTGCTGTTTGTGCTGGCCTCATCCAGCTCTGTGTCTAGGTGATGTCTGATGAAGTTGAGACCTGTGGAAAGATGTATGGTTTTCAAAAGAATTAGGTCTGGTCATTATAGTGCTGTGTACACTGCCAAGCTGCGGATGTTTGTTTGGAGCTAGCCTCCAAAAGCTGGGCATACACTGTGCGATTTTTGGCCCATTTTGAGCCGATTTTTCAGTCGCGCAACCGTTTTGGGGATCGGCCCGAGTTTTGCCTTAATCGTGTCGTGCATCGTGTAGTATACATGGGGTAACGAAAAGCAGTTACACCTCACGACCAGCTCCCAATCACCAATCGTATGGTCGCAAGATAATCAAACCTGTTTGAAATCCTGTCGCCCCTCAACGCAGCCTCTCACACTGCGCACGCACAAACACAGAAATGAAAGTGAAAAGGTGGAGCAGCACGGAAGTGCAGCGTGTGATCTGGACACAAGAGATGGAGGCACAACTTGTAGAACTTTGGAAAGCTCATCCGAGTACGTAAGCGTAGAGCTGCCACCCAGGCAAAAGAAAAATAGAGCTATATCACGTTATAACGTGAAAAGTTTATTGTTCTAACAATATACTTTTCATGTTCGTGCAATATACCTTTCACGTTTGAACAATATAATATCACGTTCGTACAATATAATATTTATATTGTACGAACGTGATAATTATGTATACTGTAATAACGTGATATTATATTGTTCAAACGTGAAAGGTATATTGTACTAACATGATAGTATATTGTAGTGGTGCAACGGATTACGGTTGATCCGAAATCCGAACCGATCTCACTCCACGGTTCGGTACGCACGTGATCCGAAGATTCGAAAAAGAAAAAAAAAAGTATGTGTATGGTGCGCGTGGTCAGTCTGTCAAGCGGTAGTTATGGCCAGCGCTAGCGGTCCAAGTGGTGGAGCAGAGGAGTTTGCAGCAGTTAAGCAGCCCTTTGCTGCCCAGTCCGACTGGGCTAAAGCTATTACAAAAGCTATTGGGGTGTTTAGCTGCAGACGGGAGGCCGTATTCCCTTGTGCAAAACAAGGGGTTTAAACTGTGATGAACGTGCTTGAGTCACGCTATGATATCTTGTTGCGCGTCCACTTCAGTGTGACAAGATCGTTCCAAGCATGTATGAGCAGGAGAAGTTTAAAGTTATGGCTGAACTGTCCCAGGCATCTTCTGTTGCTCTAACTACAAATGGGTGGGCCTCCAGGGCAACGGAAAGCCACGTGACCGTGACCGCTCGTTATATCACAGCGGAGTGGTAGATACAAAGCCCTGCACTGCCCTATAGATTACATTAGATTAGATGAAACTTTATTTATCCCTCGGGTGGGTTCCTCCGGGAAATTCAGTTTCCAGTAGCACAGCACCGACAGAAGTTGCAGAATGTGAGCAGAAATATACCATATATACACATATATAAATACAGAGAATACAAAAGGGATAAATAGAATAAATAGGAATAAGAATACAAGGGAACGGCACATTTCAAGTATTGTGAGTCTATTACACTGTTGGATATTAACAAAAACTATTGCACAGTGAAAAGGCACTACAGCTTAGTTGTTCCCCCCTCCTTTGTCCCCGTTTCCCCTCCCTCTTCCCTCCAGCGAGGAGTTAAACAGTTTGATGGCGTGTGGGACAAAGGACTTTTTAAGTCTGCTGGTCCTTGACTTTGGGAGAAGCAACCTGTCACTGAACAGACTCCTCTGGTTGTTTATGGCCGTGTGCAGAGGATGCAGAGGCTGCCCAGCAGGGGCAATTCTAGGATTAGAGCTTTGGGGGTGCTGAGCACCCAGAGAGCTGCCCAGCCAGGCAAGATCAACTTTACACGTCACAATGAGACTTCTTCCCTGTCTCTGTCAGTCCCTGCATCCTTAAATGTCTCCAGTTGTCCCAAGTTCCCTCTGACTGTCTCCTGGGTGCATTTAAACCCCTGTTCCTCCCTGTCCTCATTGTCTGTTGTCTTCATCTCCGTTATCAGTCATCATAATTTTACCATCTCTGTGCAAGTCTGCAAATTTCTTTCTTAAATCATATGATTCTTAAATTCAACAAGTCTCTCTGTGCCTGGGTCCTCCTCTCAAAACATGACATCACTGTTTTGTACATTTTAACACAATTTAATCCCCACATTTGAGAAAGAAAGGCAAAACACTTTTTTTGAAAAGTCTGTAACAAAACCATCAAATCTGATAAAGGTTATTTAAATGCTGCAAAAGAAGAATGGACTGGAATAAAAAAAAAAAAATACATATCCTAACCTTAATTACTGGGGGAGAATAATGAATGATGCTCATAGTGAGTAAGAAGTAAACTGAGTGCATTTGGACAGAGATTCACTTTTAATGTGTATGTATAATATAATACAGATACATAAAAAACACTCCCAAAACAGAAATTATTACAAATAAAAATCTTTACTGCAGATACTAATTTTACTAATTTAATAATACTAATTTTGTGTTGTAAGATTTATGAGTTTCATGCTTTCGTAGTGGTACTTGGGAGAGCTTGACATTTTTATCAGGTGGCACACACTGTAAAAAGTTTGAGAAACACTGATAAGTGTATGTGTGCTTTTGGAAAACATTTAAAGCTGCAGTACAGAATCTTTGAAACAAGCTAGCTTAAAACACTTTTAGAATATAAACAGAGCACTCTGCTTCTCTTTACAGCTCCTCACTCCACCAGGGCACCGTTTGGCACTTTCTGATACTGTACTGCGGCAGTCATACACACAACTGGACAGTCCAAAAGTTGGCCTACCTATTACTGGCTGAGGTTTTAGTAGAGTTGTGGCTGAACCACATAAAAATATATCATTAATTTTAATCTCCCCAATCAATTATAATGTTATGTTGGAATGTTGTTAAAGAGGGTCAAAAATGTTTCAACCCAGTTTGTTTTGCAGATTCTGTATAGCAGCTTTTATATAGGGAGAGCACAACTTCCAGATTGTATGAGTAAAATCAGGTTTTTTCTCTTTGTCAGTTTAACAGTTTCTGTTGTGCCTGTCACTGTTCCCTGTCTGTTTTCTTACCTGTTTCTTCCTGACTATTCTGCCTTCTATAACTTAAACTGGATATTATAGTTGTAAACTGCCCTAGAGCTCCCTCTAGTGACCGCTTTGTAATATGGGTTTGGTTACTTTGGGAAGGGAAAAAAGAGAACGTGAAGAAGAAATCAAAGATGGCGGAAAGTGATGCCGTAATGTTATCGTTCTAAGCTGATACGGACCTTAAAATGTTGTTGCCTTGGACAAGATATGTCTGTAAGTATGAGTGTCGATAAAATAATTATTATCTTTTGTTTTGTGTAAAAATGGTACGATAATTTGTACATTTGAAAGTTTTATCTTGTTAGCTTGCAGTAAGAGTGTAACAAGCTAGTTTACAATGTTAGTTAGC
Organism: Pelmatolapia mariae; assembly: GCF_036321145.2. Classification (NCBI taxonomy): domain Eukaryota; kingdom Metazoa; phylum Chordata; class Actinopteri; order Cichliformes; family Cichlidae; genus Pelmatolapia; species Pelmatolapia mariae. The sequence goes on along the minus strand of NC_086246.1, from coordinate 22,075,842 downwards.
TAATACAGCATTTTGTACTTTCAGTTTTACGATGGTCAAAGAGAAGGCAGTGGTCAGAGGCCATTCTTCAATAAATCAGCGCAAAAAGGAAAATAAGTCTGGTTATTGGAGCATCGTTATCTCGCTGTCTAGCTGGTGAAACTAAGAAACTCAGGGCGAGGACAGCATACTGACCTTGTACTTTCTCCTCACGTTCCCCTCTTTCCTCTCTCCCTCTTTGGACTGACAATCATACACAAATAGATTGTATTCAATTAGATGAAAAATTACATTAATATGAAAAAATACTATTAGGATCACTAACAAAAAGTCCTGTCTCAGTCTACTTTCAACCAAAAGGCAAATAACCAAACCACATGAACATCTAATAAAAGATATAAATATTGAAACACTGATCCAACATTATTTTTGATTGACGGATCATTTGATTTTACACTTTTACCTGAATGTGGCTCCTTTTTTTGAAAAAACTTCCTTATATCCCTTATGAACCTGGCTGTCTCTCTGTACACAAACACACACACAACAGGAGTTATAAGGTTAATGGGCATCCAGTCAGTTAGCTAGTTAGTATCCATTTCAAACAGGACAGTGGTAACAACAGTAGTCTACGGACAATTTTAAGTTTTAGATTTTAAATAGGCTATATACATTTCAATGGGAGCAACAGGACGGTCAAATGTCGCTGATTTTACTACAGAGCAGGACGGATTGTAGGGTAGCAAACATCGTCGGAAAACATGTTTTCAACACTGCAGGTTACCTGGGTGTAATGTTTTTCAGCTAAAAAGAAACATGTTATGACTCCTACCTAACTATATAAAGAGTAACTGAAGGTTAAATGCAGCTAATATGTCCTGTTTTAAGCCAGGCACTTACACTTCCGCTCTGCTGCGTCTGGCAGCAACGGAGCCAGAGCAGCGGAGAGCCGAGCTAGAACAAACCATTTTGGGAGAGGGGGGGGGGGGTTATCTATACTTTTGTTGTTAAAATGTTACGTCTCAACCAAGTACTGTATGGTTTTTATATTTTTAGCAGTGTGTCACACAGACAGCAAATATTGTCCAAAAAAAGTAAGAAATCTTTGGGGGTGCTTTGATTCATTTTGGGGGTGCTTCAGCACCCCCAAAAATGGGCTAAAATCGCCCCTGCTGCCCAGCATGGTCCATAATGTCCATATTGCACCTTAATTTATTTTTATATAAGTGCCTGGAATGAGTCTTCAGTTGAATGTTTTTTAATAGGCAAAAAATACTTAAATAAGTTAATGGCAAGTCGAATTTGTCTTTTTTTTCTATTTTTGCTGATCCGAAAATTGATCCGATCCGTGACTTAAAACCGTGATCCGATCCGAACCGTGAGATTTTTGATCCGTTGCACCACTAGTATATTGTACAAACATTAAAAGTATATTGTTAGAACAATATACTTTTTACATTATAACGTGATATAGCTCTATTTTTCTTTTGCCTGGGTGGCAGCTCTACGTTTAGGTACTACGCTTCCGTATCCGAGGCTTTTTAATGTGGCCTCACAAAATTATCATGACTACAACAACCATGAAAAGAGTTGGATGGACATTGCTGCTGATTGCAGCTGCCTGGTCAATGTTTTTCATTAGTAATTTAGCAAAGTTGATGGTGGTGGTGGTGGTGTGTGTGTGTGTGTGTGTGTGTGTGTGTGTGTAGATAGAGACAGGGAGAGCGAGATACAGATTTTGTATGATAAGCTTCATGTTATGAATGCAAAGTTTGAGCACTCAGGTCGCAACACAGCATCAGGCCGTATAGTGTGAGACCCTGCATTGTGACCTATGAACTTCTAACCCCTGCAATTCAATTGACCCTGTGCACGAGAAAATGCTAACTTCCTGGTTTGAGACCGGATGTGGGGTTGTACATTTCCGGTAGCTTTACTTTGCAGTCAATCGCTACTGCGAAGATATACTCCAAAATCATGTCCAAAACTCGAAAACTTAAAGATCGCGTTAAGTTACAAAGAGCAGAAGGTGGGAACACTCACCACTGCTGTGTCATAAAAAATCTAATGATCAATTTTGACGTTTAAAGAGTTTAGATCGATCAGTTGCTTACATCACTCAACACAAGCAGAACTGCATTACAGAATCAGAAGACACATCGTCCACATTCAGAAGCACATCTCTGTATAGTGACTGGTCTTATGATTTAAACAGGCAAATGTTCAGCATTCAAACTACAGGTGAAGAATAGTCAAACCAGATGTTTCCCCCATTATGTCGATATCAGCTAGTCAAGTACACACCTACACAGCATGTTAACAAACCGTGAAAAAAGCCACACAAAAATGAATGATTGCTGGTAAGGGTTTCTATACATTAGTATTTACGAAGGGTATGTTGTGACTTACCTTCAAAATTACAGTGGTCCCTCGCTATAACACGGTTCACCTTTCACCTCGCTGTTATTAGTGCAAGTTTGCATGCTTTTTTTTTTTTTTTACTTCACATTGTGTCCTGCGTCCTGATCGCTGCAGACGATCTCCTCCGTGACGTCTGTACAGTACACAATCGCCGCATCGATCGCTAGCAGTGTGACTCTGAAGTGCAGTACTGTATGTCGACGAAACGTTTTGCACCGTCAAAAAATAAAATTGGCTAGTTGATTTCACCTATCGCTGGTTATTTTTAGAACATAACACCCGCGATAAACGACGGACCGCTGTTTACAGATACTGAGAAATATAACATTTGAATCCCTTTTCTCTTTTGAGAAAAGGAGAGGCGCTGGGGAAAAATATCGACAAGTCGATGAACATCATTTACAGATATATTGGGTAAATGCCCAAGACATCTATAGAAATTTAAATCGCTGCTTGATTCATTCATTTGCTTAACTTGTTTTGGACCGTAAACAGGGCGTGAATAGGATACCGGAAACAAAGCTCCCCACAGGAGTTTCCGCACCGGAAGTAGCATATGCTAACGTGCACATAGTCTATTGTACAGTTTGAGCAGGAGCTGAATAACGTGACTGAAAAAAATCGCACAGTGTATGCCCAGCTTAATGCAGGATGTTTAAACTAAACAAGCTGCTGTTTCACATAATAAAGCCTGTCACCCGCAGTATTGCCTTCTGTTTTAACAGTTAAAGCAGTAGAGACAAGCTGTTTGCATGTGTGTGGAACTCTAGCGTCATTAACCAGGCTAGCTGTTAGCTTATAGCTCACGCTAGCTAACCAGCGAGCAGTTAAAAGGACAGCCGAAGCTGCACAAACTACCCACAAACTTATCTCACTACAACGTAGCGCCGAAAATATGACTCGCAGCTCGAGCTCGACACAGCTGCTGTAACATAAGACTGACATCCAGCTAACCACAGCTAAAAAGATATTTAGAGAAAACTTACCGTTTCCTCAGGTTACACGAGTTGAGTTGTTTCACGCTGAAAAGTTGGTTTGTTTTGGCTCTCACTGAAGACACCGACACTGAAGACATAGCTGTTGTTTTGTACTGCTTTTCTTCTTCAGCTCTAGCGTAGACAATTGGCTCTGCCATGTTTTCATGTGTTTCTTCTTTCCGTGTGTCCGCTACTTTGAAACGCTTGGGCCGCTCTGCCCGCCACAGTTTCAAACTGGTCATGTGACTGCATGGCCACATCTGATTGGTAAAAAAAGTTACCGGAAACTCCACTGGCGGCATGTTCAAAGTCAAAGTCAAAGTCAGTTTTATTTGTCAATTTCTTCAAATGTACTTGCCATACAAAGGAATTGAAATTACGTTTCACACTGTCCCATGCGTAGACATTGACAACAATAAAGTGCAGATGCACAACAAAAACAGTCCTAACAATGAGGTAATATTAAATAAAAAAAAGTGCAGGTAAACTTAAGACAGGTAACAGGATAGTAACAGGATTATCTAATGTGTTAAACTAATTATTTTTAAAAAAGTAACGAGTCGAATTTTACAAATGTAGCGGAGTAAAAGTACCGTTTCTTCTTCACAAATGTATTCAAGTAAAAGTAAGAAGTATCGTCCAAAAACGGTACTTTAAAAGTACATTTTTTTCAAAAACTTACTCAAGTAAATGTAACGGAGTAAATGTAACTCGTTACTACCCACCTCTGCTCCTTTTAATAGTGGAGCATTTATTTTTATTTTCAGTGTAGAAAATCCTGCAGTTTGGGAGTAATTGAAGTAAAATCATTGATTTTATACTTAATATATTTTGCACTGAAGGAAAGTAGATTTTTGCTTGTAAATATCAATGAAAGATCTTAGAAAATATGAATTAGCAGGTCATATTTACAAAAAAATCAGAAAATGCATCTCCACTATTGTGATGAAAGCACACAGACTGATTTGGTTTAAGTCATAATTTAAGCATCTTAATTTTTTTTTAGTTTTAGTCGAGTTTCAGACGACAATACCATAAGATGATTGTAGACTAAATCTAAAGCTGATTTAGTCGACTTAAATATAAAGTGTAAAAGTTTGTTGGTTTACAAATCCTCTTCCTTACCCTGATATTAAATGTGAAATGTGTCCATATGTCTGCTCTTCTCTTCCTCCCCAGCGTTGATATTTTGTTGCATTCTCATGAGAAACAGAGAGTCCTCCCTCCCACTGACCGTGATTCTCCATGACAGAGCAAATGTGCGCATCTGATCCTGCTGCACATGAAGATTACTGCTGATTGGATCACTTCCAAACTTGTCCCGTCCTTCGACACAAGTTAATTAATTCTGATTGGATTTCATCTCGCCACAGGATTTTCATCTGTTTTTTATTTGTTGATGAAATAGTACATTCATGATAGATTTTGTTCTCATGCATTCGTTTTTATTACTCCTTAGACATAAAAAGCTGGTGGGGTATTGTCATCACCCCATCGGGTGTACATCGGGTGACGGGCAGTGGGTTGGCATGGAAACCCAAGTTTGTGATAACTCGAGAATGAGGCTATTTAGGAGTTTCAAATTGATTGAAGAAATGTATCTACTAAAAGTCTAAGGGCCAGTATTTTTATTTAGTTATCATCTGGTTTTCATCCAAAAAAAAGCCATTTGACGAAAACTGTACGAAAACAAAATAACACAGCCTCCACATCTTGTTCAAGTCGGCCAATACCTTGATATTTAGTAAATGTGTTAAAAAGAAGACATTTCAGACATTTTCCAAAAACTCAAATAACATACATGGCATAATGTCAACAATTTAAATCTTTATCTAACTAGTATAGACTACATTTTAAAATTTTGACCTTTTACTTGTGTTTCGAGTCAGTGTTCAGAAATGTTCAGAAGTAAATCCCTTATATCCCATAGAAAGACCTGAGCAAACTTCTAATCTGGTCTCTAACCTGAACAAGTTCATAAGTGTAAGATAAGAATTTTATTTCATTCTAATATGACCCAGCCTGGCTGCTCCCTACACATACAAACAAGACACAGGTTAATATTTGAGAGAAGATTAAGCTCTAACGCTTGCATTTTTCAAACAGTAAATTCCACTTTTTAAGCAGTAATACTTGCTTTATCAGTCTCCCCATCCAAAGATTGGATAGCTTTTCATATTAAAACACTTCTTTGCATAAGACTGAAACATCAGCCTTGTAATAAAGCACCCCCTCAACTCCTGGAGCTCTCTTTATTAAGTGAGCATGTCTGACAACTGCACTCTTTTCCCTTTTGCTGGGTAGCTTTTCCACAGTTAATCCAGCTGTTTGGGCATCTACCATTTCAGCTATCTGAGCAAATTGCTAATAGATGCTGGGCAAAAACAGGAAAACAAACAAAAGCGCTCTTGTCCCATTGCTAGGTTGTGCACCTTCAATTTTTTCATATGTTGACAGACAGAATGTCACGGACACAGGAAGGACTAGCGCAGACTGAAATCACAAGAGTAGGTAGTTTATTTTCCACAGTCACCAAGTGCGATATCTACAAGGAAACGGGTCCAGGGGGTTCCAAGGGTCACGAGGGCAGTTTTAGGGAAAACACCAACACAGATACTCCTCCTCCCAGGGATTCTTCGTCCAGCTCGCACCACACCGACTCACCCAACTCTCAACCAAGCAGGGGTGGAAAGTCCTCAGGCAGGCGGGTAGAATCTAGCACAGAGACAGGACAATGACATGAGAATAGCTCACGGGTCTTTACTCGAAGAGGCTAGAGAATCGACGGAACACTAACAAGAGTTACACAATAATCCAGCGATGAGGCACCTCCAGCCGCCGCCTTAAGTACAGAGCTAGAGTGAGCGCTGATCACAGGAGATTGCTTGCAGGTGCGGGAGCTAGGGGCGGGAGTCCACAGTGAACTCCGCCCTGGTGGTGCGCAGAGCACGAGAGGGAAGAGAGAAGGGACAATAGAGGCAAAAACACTTGTAGCCAGACTGGGCTAGCCGGGAAGGCACAGGGCCATGAGAGTACCCCCCCCCCTCAACGGGAGCCTCCCGGTGACCCACCAGGCTTACCTGGATGCCGGCGGTGGAACTCCCGGACCAATCCTGTCACCATAATAGCCGACCGGGACACCCAGGAACGTTCCTCTGGCCCGTAGCCCTCCCAGTCCACCAGGTACTGAACACCCCTCCCCCGCCGCCGAGAGTCCATAATGCGCGTGATGCTAAACACATCCTGCCCATCCACAAGCCGGGTGGGCGGAGGGGGCCTGGAAGGAGTGTACAACGGGCTGGAGAGCACAGGTTTGATCTGCTAGACATGGAACACGTTATGAATACGCATGTTGCGTGGTAGCTTTAATCGGACAGACACAGGATTGATCAATGTTTCGCTCTCGAATGGATCAATGAAGGCAGGTGAGAGTTTCTTGGATTCAGCACGAACGGGCACAAAACGAGTAGAGAACCAAACCTTCTGTCCAACCGTAAACTCTGGGGCCGGGGTACGGCGGCGGTCAGCAAGAGCCTTGTTGCGTTCCTTAGTCCGTAGCAGGGCTGCCTGAGTCGGCCGCCAGGCCCGGCGGCACCTGCAGAGATGATGTTGCACAGGAGGAACAGTGTGCTCACCTTCAACAGTGGGGAACAACGGTGATTGATAACCCATGGAGTCTTCGAATGGCGACAGTCCTGTAGCAGATGAGGTAAGACTGTTGTGGGCATATTCAATCCAAGGTAATTGCTCGCAACAGGTGGTTTGGTTGTGGGAGACTATGCACCGCAGGGCTGCTTCGAGTTCCTGGTTTGTTCTCTCTGCTTGTCCATTGCTCTGTGGATGAAAGCCAGAGGAGAGACTAACCTTTGTGCCAAGCCGTGTGCAGAATTCCTTCCACACTCTGGAGGTGAACTGTGGTCCTCTGTCAGAGACGATGTCTGCTGGGATACCATGGAGCCTGAAGACGTGGGTGGTAAGTAACTGAGCTGTTTCCAAGGCGGAAGCTTTGGGAGGGCAACAAAATGAACAGCTTTTGAAAAACGATAGTGAGAATAGTGGAATTACCCGAGGAAGGCGGGAGGCCAGTAATGAAATCCAGGGCAATGTGTGACCAAGGTCGGCCGGGCGTGGGCAGAGGTTGAAGCTGTCCAGATGGTGGGCGATTGGGGCGTTTGCCCCGGGCGCACGTGGTGCAGGCGGTGACATACTCTCTAGCATCTTTCTCTCACGTAGGCCACCAAAAATAACGTTGAAGAAAGGTGATGGTACGTTGAACCCCTGGGTGGCAGGTGAATTGAGCGGTGTGAGCCCACTGAAGAACCTGGGCATGGATGGACGTAGGAACGAACAGCCGGCCAGGGGGCCCTGTACCTGGATTGGGGTCCGTGTCCTGAGCCTGTCGAACTAGGGTTTCGATCTCCCATGTGACTGCTCCGACCACACAGGCAGCAGGAAGGATGGGCTCAGGGTCAGTGCACTCCTCAATGTTGGTGAGCAGCTGGGAGAACGCATCCGACTTTACATTGCGGGATCCGGGCCTGTAGGTGATAGAGAAATTGAACCGAGAGAAAAAGAGTGCCCACCTAGCTTGCCGTGAGTTGAGGCGCTTGGCCGATCGGATGTATTCCAGATTTTTATGGTCAGTCCATACGATGAAAGGGTGTTCAGCGCCCTCCAGCCATTGCCACCACTCCTCCAGGGCAAGCTTGACTGCCAATAACTCTCGGTCCCCGATGTCGTAATTGCGTTCTGCGGATGAGAAGCGACGTGAAAAGAAAGCACAAGGGTGAAGTTTACCTTCAAACATTTGGGAAAGAACTGCCCTAGCCCCGGTGTCAGACGCATCCAACTCTAGCACGAACTGCTGCTGGAGGTTAGGCTGACGGAGGATAGGAGCAGTGGCAAACTCCTTTTTCAGTAGGTCGAAGGCTTCCTGAGCAGGCGGGTCCCACTGAAAGGGTTTTTTTGGAGAGGTGAGTTTGGTGAGGGAGCCCTTATCAAATACTGCCTTGAAACGGGCCAGAAAGTCATCATAAGAAATTTCAGGGCTGGCCTGCAGCAGAGCCTGAGCCCAGGTCAAAGCTCGATCACGAAGCAACTGGGTCAGGAAGGCAATTTTGACCCCGTCGCTAGCGAACATATTTGGCAACTGTTGGAACTGCATAGTACACTGTGTTAAAAATCCCGCACATTTCCCCAGTTCCCCAGAAAACGTCTCAGGTGTGGGTAACAGTTAATCTAGTGAAAAAGCGGATGCTAACGGGGCTATGACGCCAGATGCCTGAGCGGCTGCGGCAGCAGGCATAGCGACAGCAGCGGGAGTTACGTGCGAAGATGCCACGGGAGGCGGGCTTTCCGGCAGTGGAATATGTTGGGCGAGAGCCTGGGTTAGCGCTGCCACTTCTCTGCCGAGATGAATTAACATCTGTTCGTGACGTTGCAGTATTCCCTCCAGAGAGATCGCGGTTGCCGCAGCAGGTGTTGAGTCTGCGGAGTCCATTTCGGGGCTGGATTATTCTGTCACGGACACAGAAAGGACTAGCGCAGACTGAAATCACAAGAGTAGGTAGTTTATTTTCCACAGTCACCAAGTGCGATATCTACAAGGAAACGGGTCCAGGGGGTTCCAAGGGTCACGAGGGCAGTTTTAGGGAAAACACCAACACAGATACTCCTCCTCCCAGGGATTCTTCGTCCAGCTCGCACCACACCGACTCACCCAACTCTCAACCAAGCAGGGGTGGAAAGTCCTCAGGCAGGCGGGTAGAATCTAGCACAGAGACAGGACAATGACATGAGAATAGCTCACGGGTCTTTACTCGAAGAGGCTAGAGAATCGACGGAACACTAACAAGAGTTACACAATAATCCAGCGATGAGGCACCTCCAGCCGCCGCCTTAAGTACAGAGCTAGAGTGAGCGCTGATCACAGGAGATTGCTTGCAGGTGCGGGAGCCAGGGGCGGGAGTCCACAGTGAACTCCGCCCTGGTGGTGCGCAGAGCATGAGAGGGAAGAGAGAAGGGACAATAGAGGCAAAAACACTTGTAGCCAGACTGGGCTAGCCGGGAAGGCACAGGGCCATGACACAGAATTGTTTGAAGGTGAGTTTTATTTGGAGCCAGTCTACATCATGCAGTTAGCATCATTGTTCTGTAGCTGCTACATCGTGCGATCAACATTATCTCCATAACTGTAAAAAGAAAAAAAAAACAAAACAGTTTTACATAACAAGAGTGACGACTTTTAGAACAACGACCACAGGATGTAAGAGTCTAACTCTGTCTGGGGCAACAACTGCTAAGACAGCGAGAGAATATTTGCAGTGAAAAAGGCATGATTTTGTTTTTATAATGTAGCCTCATAAAATAATGTAGCATGAAATGCCTCTGGCCTTAGCAGTAGCTCTGGGTTACCGCTCATATTTGCAGTTCACATAAGAGCAGATAAAAGCACTGTTTAATTCCTCGCTCCTTCGCTCTTGATTCGATCATAATGCTGATGAGTGCTGCAAACACAAGCATCGTGAAGAGGGATGTGAGAGGACCTTTTGCTCCTTTGCATCGCTTCATTTCAAGCGTGATGTAAATTTTCTGCTATTTCAGAGCAAGTAGTCAGTTGCTGACAATAGACACTACCCCTGCTGTCTAACTGTTTTTTTTTTTATTTTTATTTTTTTTACTGTGCTTGGCTGGTTGTTGTGGTGCACTTCAGCGGATGTGTGGAAGATATCATCTTAAATCAGACTCAGCTGAAATCAGAGAGTTGCAGATCAAACCTTTCATAAGCCCCTGGACCCAGGGGACGGCATTTGCTGTTATTTTGTTAGAGCAGAGACATGGTCTTTTTATCTGGCAGTGTCATTTTAGAAGGTCATCTTTCTCCACAAAGACTAAACTCATTAAATTCATCACGCTGGCACAAACTGTTACAGACATCATACAGATGTATGCAAAAGGCCCCAATTCCAATTGTCTGGCTGAAATTAGCAATCAAGATCTCAAGACAAAGTAAATTTATTCAACCTAAAATAAAGGAGGAAATTACACATTCAAACCTTTGGTGTCCAAGTGCCTAAACGCTAAATGTGGGATGTGTTTATTAGTTATATTTATAAAATCTATCTCCTCTTTGTCCCCTGAGTTACCCAGTTTTATTATCAAAGAGGTTTTGTGGTAATGGGATTTTAAATATCTCCCATGCATCATGTTTTATGAAAACACTTTCTTTTAGTTAGAATAAATTGGATGTGTTTACTTGCTGGGTTGCTGTTGGAGCATGAGCATAGCATTTAATCTTTGGGAAAAAAAAAACATTGTATAAATGCGTTACAAAAGATGCATGCAGCCTGTGTGAAATCACCAGTTGGTTTGTGGACTTTTATAAATAGAATGATACTAGAATTTCTTTTTCAGTGGTCTGCTGGTGGAAATAGATGCATATCAAGCGATATAATAATATCTAAGATTATGCATAAATATATCCAAAAGGCATCACCACCAAATGTAGTGCTGAGGTGAGGCTCTTTAGTTAGCACCCACTCTGTTGCTCAGTGTGGCTGCGCTCTTAGTCATGCATAATATATATAATAAAATAATTATAGAGAGAAACTGCAGTTTTTGGCACTTCCAGAAGCTGCATCAGCGCTGTTAGCTCGTTAACGCGTTAGTGCCGTGCAGCCCCATGCACAGGGCAATCCGCGCTAACTCGCTAACAGAGAATTGCCGCGTTAATGCGTTTGGCAAAAAGGCAACAACGTATTTCCCAAAATATCAAACTAGACTGGTAAAAAGTCTGTTTATGACACATATTTTTTAGCTTGCAAACACCTCCAGCATGTGGTAGTATGCTGTATCTAACTTTTAGACCAAGGAGTAGTAATTCTGTTTCTGACAAAATGTTATTTTGAGAAATAACACTCGCCTCCTCTTCTGAGTCCGTAGTTATAAATATCCAACACCCTCAAAACTCAGCAGCCAAAATGCTAAAAGACACACACAAACTCTGCTTTTTCCAACCTTCCTGTGAATGCATGTATTGATCAATTCCTCCTACTTATTACTCACATAGCATCGCAGGGTCTTGTGCCTCAGTATGCTGTTGCTCTGATTTATTTACTACCACCCATACATTCCACTCACAGGATGCCTTGTCATCCCCCTCATTTGGAATTAAAGAGCTAGCAGAGCCCTAGCTGTGTTGCTATCTCTCTTTAATGTCCCTGCAGTCCATCATCTGCTCACTTCTGGCCGCACAGCTTTGAAGTTCATAAACTGTGAAGCAAAGGATGGCTGATCTGATGGTCACTGCAGCTGAGGCAGAAAGGAACCGGTCAATAAACCCAGAGAGTGAGATGCCTTTTGCAGAACTGTAGACAGACATTAAAGCGGGGCATGTAAAATCACGCATCCGAGCACATTTTTACCTTTTTGACTCTCGCTGTTGCTCTGTCTTTGAGAGTGTTTGGGTGCGGAGTGGAAGGGACACGTGGAGGGCTCTTCAGCGCTCTTCAAGGATAGCTGAACACTTATGATAAAAAGCTCCCAACAGCTCAGGATATGAGCAATTATTGGGGTTTTGATTTCTTTTTGAAAGCCTGGTGGTTGTTTTCCTCTGTGACTTTACTGATGGAGATTCTAAACACATTTGTTTGGACTGCTTTACTATGATTAGATGTGGCACTGCTGACATTAAAGGTTAGGTTTCATCAGTTGTACTTCTAATCATAGAGAACCCATTGCCCTATCCAGCAGACTGAGTGAGAGGCCCGGTGTCTTTGCTTTATCTCAGTCAGACAAAGAAACAGAAGCTGAGACAGTCAGGCAAACACAGCCGTCTGGTTTACATTTTTTATTTTTAGCTTTTATTTTGACATTACCACCAGCTGAGTCTACCCCACCACTATACACTGTCACATGTGACATGAGTATTGCATGAATACATCACACGACCTCAGGAAATCAGTATGCAGGACGATTCCTCGAGCTGTTATGAGGCAGCTGTTCAGATATAATGAATGTGTTAGAGACCAGACATCATGTAAAGGGAATGTGGGGAAAAAATGAAGTTCACTTGACCTCAATATATTCCCCTCAGCTCCTGAAAATTGCTTTTGCTTTGGTCCTTCCACTTGATATCTTTTTGCCGATCAAAAAGAGTCACAAAGATCCACTGAGTGTCCTCTGTGTCTGTGCACCGTCAGCGCTGCTGTCGTGGCTAAGATTGTGCTTAAGAGCCTGACGCACATGTGCCAACTCAGCAGCTGTCACCTAAAAGTGAGGAAGGCCAGAGTATGAAAAGAAATCTGTTCTTCCCTGACACTTTTCAAGTTGCTAGAATGGCAAAACAGTGTAGAGTGGCACCGGGTGCCCAGTGGATAAACAGACTTGTCTGTCAAAACAAGGCGCCACACTGAACTTGCTGTCTGGGATGCTGAAGTGTCCTTGAGCAAGACACCAAATCCCAAGCTGCTGCAAGGTTGCTAACAAGCTGCAGTCGCCACAGATGAATACAGGTTGCTGCCAAAGGGTGCATGAAACTTCTCTATCAATGATAAAGTCAGCGTTTTAGTTTCCAGTTTCATACAAATATTCTCACAAGTTTAATACAAATATTCTTAAAGATTGTCATTAATCAGAACAGTTTTTTTCACCTCATAAATTTTCTTCTCTTTACTTTTAAAAGTAATGGCTAAAAAGTCTGATTTTGATATTTAAAAGAGGAACTCTCTCAAAAAGACTGCAAACCTGATGATTTTTTTCCTCTCAAAGAAATGAAAAAGCTCCATTTGGTTAAACACTTCTTTCTGTATTAGTTTTTAGGACTTCAACTTCATCTGGCTTCGCACCCTAACTCTGTAGGGTATTTTGACTGTAGTAACTGACAAAAATACCAGTAAGCACTGCATGTGTGGATATATTCATGTGTTTCTCTAGTATGTTGGTGCCAAAGTCTTGCCGGTCTTCATCTTTGACCATCTGACGAGGACTACTGAAAAGCATAGAGGCTCCTTGTGTGAGCACTTTGGCAACATTTGGGTGATCTAGATTTGGATTCACGAGTCTGTCCGCTTGGCAATTTCCAACTAAATCCTCCACGAAATTCACCAGATAACTGCTAAGTTTTCCCTTCTGCTTTATGGTGCTGGCCAGAACTAAGCAGTAGGGGTTGTTAGAATACTAGAATTTCTAACTTGATGCGATACCCAGGGACATATTCCATAATATTTTCAATGCTGCAGGAGAAACAAAATGTAAAAAAACATTGAGAAGCATGGATAAGTGATATAAAATGAATGGAAGATTAGAATAATACAAACTATCACAGTGACGGCACTCTTTTTAAGTAGTCTGACAATGACACAGACACAAAAATACAGTAACATAACTGTAAGGTATGCAGTGCTTAACAAATTTAATAGACCACCACCAGATTAAAGGTCTATCATACAGCTGAACAAAATTAACAGTATTGGTAATTATTAATTACTTTTTGTGATGATTAATCCACGGGTATGTTCAAGCTCTTCAATCGACAGGATATTTCTAATGCTAAAATATAATTAGAATAGAATAGAATAGAATAGAATAGAATAATCCTTTAATTGTCCCACAAGGGGAAATTTGGTTGTATTGTTGTTAAGAATGAATTTTTGAATGTACTGTTTTACAAAAAAGCAGAAAAAACACCCCAGTAAAGCACATTACTATTACTTTTTGATTAAGATGCCAAATTACTTTCATACTTGAACAGGAAAGTTAGTTTTAGGTGGTCTGACAAGGGCGTCTAGTAATATTGTTAAGCACTGTATAGGTATAAGTGACTGTCATGGTCGCTGACCCAGTGTTTTGAGTTTATTGTTATTATTTTCTAGTTTCCTCTGTTTTTGTATGAGTTCTTAGGGTTTGGGTCTTGTGTTTAGTGTTTCTGTTATCCCTACCTGTGTTCTCTCCCGGTGTTCTGTTCGTGTCTCTGAGTTTGTGTTTGTAAAACAGTCTGTGAATTTCCTGTTTTACTTTGAAGGTCCGTATCTCGTTATGCCCATTAGTTCCAGCTGTGTCCACCCCTGCATGTCATTTCCTCTTTACCTGGTTTGTATTTATAGTGTGTTGGCCTCTGCTTGTCGTCGCTCCGTCTGTGTTACTTGGTAATCCCCGCGTCTCTCTGCTCTTCATTCCAGCTCTCCATTCTCTCCTCGTCATCCCCTGTGTCACCTCCATATGTTTTTCCCTGTGCATTATTCCGTGAGTTATGGTTTCGGGTTTGGTTTGTTATTAGTTTCCCCAGTTTAGGTTTATGTTTAGTTCTGGCCTCGCTTTTGTTATTTTCACCGTCCACAATAAAGCTCCCGTGCATCACAGCAAATGCCTGCATTTTGGGTCCTTCTTCACAACAACACACGACTGCTGCCCCAGCCGTGACAGTGACGGATATTTTAAGATTCTCTAAGGTAGTCCAAAAAATATTATGCAAGCAAGCTACGAACCAAACAAAACACAAGAAGAAAAGCCCCCAACAATCACATTGTCTGAGTAAGCACCTGGCGATGGTTGGAAGGAAAAACTCACTTTTAACAGGAAGAAACCTCCAGCAGAACCAGGCTCCTGGAGCGGCAGCCATCTACTGTGACCGGTGGTGGGCGAGGGGAAAAAAAGAGAGCAATTCACTGTTGATCAAATAGAGATGCAGCTGTTTCTGCCCAGCTGCTGGTAGACTTTTTTCAGCTATTAATGAGCTTTTGTCTATTAACATTACAGATGGAAAGGACTGACAATGTTTCCTTCCTATTTCTCACATCAATGTTACCATTTCCTTATTAGTTATAGCCACCTGCTGCTATTTTAATAACAACATATAATATAATAACTTATTAAACTGATATAACTAATACCTCTCTTGTTTTGTTAGCTGTTAGACTTGATGATTTTCAGCTCACCCGACTGAAGGACCAGTGAACTTATGCAACAGCGAGACATCCAGCCCTCCATGATTTACAGCAATAACTACACCTCATATTTGAGATTTTAGTGGAAGAAGAAGAAGAAGAAGAAGAAGGATTTACTGGTCCTGGATATGACTGTTTGTGAGGCTGCTTGGCTAATCATTGGATTTCAAATTCAGTGTTAACTGAAAATAAACTAATTAACTGAAAAAAAGAACTGAAACTATTTTATGAACTTGGAAAACTCACCAAAATAAAACAAAATATAAAAATAAAAATATAGAGGTAAAATACAAAAGTAACATTCTTACTTTTAATATCTGGTAGTTTAGTAAAAACTTAATTACAACTTGACAAGACCGCGTGTCAACTGCTTTCAAAAAGTTCTGTGTTATTATTAAAATACCTGCACTGATTTCCCTGATTTCCTTTTTTGGATTTCCTTAGTTTGGTTGTCTTAGCAGACTTTTACTGGTTAACCTTCCCTCTGGCATGTTTTGTCCTACACTGTAAGTTCAAATGGCTTCATCATACTTCCTGCTAGTCTGTGTCCTCCATTTGTGTCTCTGTAAAAACATCCTCCTAAAAGAACAAATAGCAGTCTTATTTATAAAGCTGGTCAGGAGACATCTGTATCTTTTTAAGTTGCTTATGGCTACTTTCATCTTTTGCATACAGTCTATGTGTGAGATGAAAAGTGTGAGGTTGAAACAAGGCTACATGCACAATCACGTTAATGATGTGAAAGATGTTAAAATATGTATAGCCATTACAATCGTAGTTACAGTAGAAACAGGTGGGGTAGCGGTGTTAAAGCAAACTTTCATTTTTTAAAACAAAGAAGTGACAGCATGCATAACAGCATCTGTAATTTTGATTCTCTGGATGCGTTTTGTAGGCGTTGTAATGGAGAAATGCATGACTCTACTGTGCTCCTCACTTTTCATCAAGTAGCTGAATTCAATTTGAAAATACAGCTTAATTCAGCTAAATGAGGTATGTCAAAACTGTATTTAAATAAAGTACATGGGGATGAGAGTCCTTTATCATTCCCTGTATCTCTCATCATGCGCCGTGTGGAAGAATATTCACCTGCTGCATTAAGAAATCAATCATGTAATGAGTCAAAGCAGCAATAAAAAAGATTTTATGGTGTTGAACTGCAGTAAGCGTGAAACTCAATGATAAGAGCTTATTGCAATGTCATATATTTGATCAATGTAACAGCTCATGTGTCTTTTTATAATACACATAAGCCCCCCCCCCCCCCCCCCCCCCCCCACACACACACACACACACACCTTGAATACATCAATCGAACAAGCTTAAAATATAAGACAGAAAATTGCAAAGAAGGAAAATGTTTGCCAGACAGTTTAGATTTTCAACATGTTCAGTGGGTTGAAGGCGTTACAGCACTGTGGTCTCAGACTTTATCTTAGTGTCTGAACATTTGTTTTCTTGGTTGAATAACAGTAAATTACAGAAACATGAAAAAGATCTCAAACAGATCAAATCCTGTGTAACTTTTCTTGACATTGCATCATTCACCAGCGTCTTTATAATCGCCCATCATCAGCCTTATTATCCCCCCTGCCTCCCCTTATCATGTTACTTAATCACAGAGTGACATCATCAGCGTACTTCCTCCATAACTCAGTGCAGTGCTGCTTGATAACCCATAGGAGTTATGACAGCATTTCAAACAAGGCTTTCAGAGGTCGTGGGAGGAGGGGGTGACACCTGATGAGCAGCTCGGCCTACTCATGAAGCGTTAACAGAAGCGGGGAATTGGGGGGCTAAATGATGCAACTTTCTATATTTATGAGGAATATAATCCCGTCTCACACTGCATTATGACAAAATTATTTTGATAGCCAGCTATGGCCTTGAGGGGGAGCATCTTATTCTCTGCTGCTCTCTCGCTTGACACACGGAAAGCAGAGGGAGAGGGGGTGGAGACTACACTGACAAATCAGATTACACAGAGCTTAAATTATTTGGTTGCAAAGCAAGTGATAGACTGCACAGCTGAGCAGAATGAAGGGTCTGCAAGGCGTGAAACCGAACCCCAAACCCAGCTGACATGCCAATGAGTCAGTCGCTACAAAACTGTACTGGGCAGCCAATCACTGAACACTTAAAATGCTTGGTTAACATTTAACAGGGGTGATATTCTTTAATAAATCTCAAGCAATCTCAAACTCAAAACTCTATTCTTGCTTTTTGAAGTCATCAAAGTTGTATGCTGTACAATCATTCCACCCTGAAAAAGGAACAGTTCATAGACAATATAACCTTAATTGCCATGACATTCACGCCCATGATGAGTTTATTCTCACCACAACTGTATGTGAAGCCTACAAAGGGGCCAGCGTTCATACCAATGTATCTCGTTCCTCCGTTGCTCTGCAGCGTTGCCGTCAGCACAGTAGTTGGTGGCAGAGTTTCTCTGTTTGAGTTGATCAGCCCTTTCCCAGTTTGTGGCAGAAGAAGAAGTAGTAACTGGACATTCCTGGAGGAAATGACAGTATCGAGTGGGCCGATCATAGTCAGTGCAGGCTGGAGGACTACAGTTCTATGGAAGTGCATGGCCTTTCTAAAACACAGGGTTTCAGAAAGGTTTGCAGTTCAGAGATACCTACAGCATAGATTCAGGTTATTGTTACACTCTGTGACACCAGCTGTATTTGTTAGTGTTAGAAAAGTTTGCTACTTCTTTCCCACTGCCGCCTCATAGGGGGTCATATGATTTTTGGGGGTTTTCTTTGTTTTCTTTGTATTATTTTGGGGTCTTTACCTTACTCTTGACCTGTTGTGGTGATTTGGTGCTATATAAATCGAATTGAACTGAACTGAATTAAATTGGTTATTTAACTTGGATCACAACACAGCTGCCTTTTTTGAAAAGTTCTGAATTTCTCTATACAGCTTCAATAAACACGTGAACAAAGCTTATATAGAATATAAAAGCAGGCACTAAAAGGACAAGACAACTTCTTCAACCTTGAAGCCACCTCATAGAAAATAAATGGGGTTTAGGGGTTATGATTTGCCTACATGTGAGAGCAGAGCCAGCCTTTACCAGACTTCTATTATATTTCACCCCTCTTTAAGTAGTTGTGATTTTTAGTGCCCAGTTATTTTTATGTTTGCATGCCTGCAACTTTTACAACTACTATAATATGGCTTCCTGCCTTGGCTGCATATCATCTTAAAATTAGATTCTTTTTACGCAGCAAAGTAGTTAAAAGGGGGGGGGAGGGGGGGGGGCACTGGCAAAGAAAATCAGACATCGACATAGAGATAGAAACATCTACATTTTAAAAATGACTGCAAGTTTTTTTCTTGTCTGAGTTCAAAACACTGATTTTGAAGGTGCAGCAAGGGCGGCTTTTGTGATCCCACATTCCAACAGCACTCGCTGTCGGCTTCTTCAAGTGGAGTGAGGGGCGACAAAGGTGGTTAGCCATTGTTACATAGACAGGTATAGTAATTACATTCTCCTCCATTCAGTTCCTATCTCCATACAGCACCAGCAAACCCCTCTCAAACTCCATTATACGCTTGCCAAATTGAACAAAAGCCCAACATTCAATGGTTTTGGCACTCAGAAAGAGACACTGACCCCTTCTGGGGTTAGACATCAAATTGTGTCATGGTCTCGGAAGAGGCAGACTGTGACTTTTAATTTATGGTCTCAGAGCGGGGTGTCGTATCAGCCGCTGGATTATCCTCATCTTGGCACCAATGCACTTGAAAGCCTTCACCCTCGCTCTGATTGGGTTCAGGTCTTCAAATTTAACACTTCGAATTTTTTTTTTTTTGTTTCTGTAGCATCATAATGCAGACATCTCTCTGGTTATAGTGAGATCACATAGAAGCAACTTTGTGTTTTTAAATTTTTTTTTATCTGAGTGTACATTTAAAATTTAAGGCTGTTTACAAACTTGTCATGAAAATAACCCAACCCAACACACTGCACTCCATAACAATTACTCTAATTACACAATAACTTATGTTTTGATATTTGTCATGTCAGTGAAAGGAAAAGTTTATCCTTTTTTTAGCGGAAAATATGACTTTTGACAAAAGAATAATTAACAGGAAACTCCACTCTTGATTGTTTGTCACAGGCAACTTTTCAGATATGCTCTAAAATGCACTAAATTGAACTGTTAGGGCTCAGTAGACAATTCCTAATGAATACAAGGGCGACACACACATCTCCTCCGCAGTTGCTTGAGAGCGCACAGATGTTAGAGTGGAGCCTGAAGTAGCACACAAAGCAAGGCACTTGTCTTGTCTGATGAGAGGGCTCATTTGGAACTGCCATTAGTAGACGTATGATTTATGACTCTGTCTGCCTCTCCTGCAGAGACCACCGCTTTCACTTCAGCAACAGCATCCCAGAACAGAGCATCTCCCTGCTTCTGTCTTGTAGCTCAAAAGCAGCACAGTGAGCTTTAGTGGTTTGGATCGATGGTAAGGAGAGGGTGTTACATGCCATTAAAGAAAATCTGTGTTTAAAAATAGATGCAATGATGAATGGAAATAAAGATGTTCCCCTTTGGTCCACATCTTACAAGAGGTTCCCTGAAGGTACTTTCACAGGGTACCACCATTTTTAGGGACTGAGAATGTGGGGCAGGTGTAAATTACGATTTCCTTTCTTTTTTCTCCTAATGGAAACTTCTTTGCCTCACTTTTGTTAAGGATGAGTCTGCTGAGTTCTTAATTTAAGAGGCTATTTAGGGGAATTGCACAGGATGCATGTTTTAGTGAGCTAACCTATGTTGATCTATTTTTAATCATGAGAGCTTCACTGAAATTAAAGCCTATTTGCCTGAGTGTCCTACCTATGAGAGGCCGTAGCAGGAGCTTAGAGACACACCTGACATTATGATTATTATTTTTCATGAATACATTTTCATGTTTGATGTTCTGCGTCACAAACCAATGTCAGCACAATCAGGCTGTGTTGTGCTAAAGATTCGTAGTGCATAAAACTAAAAAACAATAAAAAAAACATAACAAGTCTGTGGACAAACAAACATGTTATACAGCTATGTAATACTGGTACAAAGGACTGGTATATTGATGCCTACTCTGTACACTTATGAGATCGCTAGAGGGTCCTGTGTCCTGGATTTAGTGGATTTGTTGGGAGAAATTATGTTTTGTACTAGTTTATTGTCAAGGGGGCCAGAGGCCTGTACCAGAACTGGACTCAGGATGTTTGTGGGTGCATGGGTTGGACCAGAGATTGTAGTGGATACTGAGATTGAGTGGCTTACTTGGGCAGGAGGAGGCTGAGGCTTGGAGGGGGAGGCAGAGGTCTGAGTGACTGGCAGAGGAGTGTTAAGAAGGTCTGATCTGAGTTTTCCAGGACCCTGCATGGGTGGTGATAGCAGGAGGGCAGGCAGGTTAGTGCAGTTGGTGATACCCCACACTCCCTCGAGTGTGGCTGAAAATCCTGTGAGGGTTTGTGACCAGAAACTAAAAGGTGAATCTTAGAAGTGGTGTCGTGGAGTAGTGGTCCGGTGGAGCTAGGAGGAAAGAAAACAAGGTAAGCATAGAAGAACTTGGATCTTAAGCTAGAGTTTGAGCCTGTTACCAACTTAGGTGGGTTGACAAACTGACGGTGAGGTGACAGTGAAGCTGGCCATAAATACTCTCCGTTTATTGCCAAGAATTAACTCAAGGTGCGCTGCCCGGGTGAGAGGATGGTAGGCCAGCCAGAGGCGGGTACAGGAGGCAGGGGTTCACACAGGCCACACCCAGCTGCTCACACAGACCATGACAGTGTTTTATTGTGTTTTCATGCCTCTACACAGCACAGAGAGCAGATCCTCTCACAGTAATACTGAATGTTGCTCTGTCAGTAGAGCTGTGTGTGTTAATGCAAATTTTGGTATTGATCCGATACCAAGTAAATACAACACCAGTGTTATCGATACCAATACCGATTCTTATAAAGGCAGTTTGTGTGTCATAAATCATCATTCATTTGCAAATTCTGAACACATTTTAATCACTGGGATTTTTATTTTCCATATAATTAGTCAGTCAACAAAATACACCTTTTAGCTTTTTATTTATTTGGAAAGTGTGTTTTTTGAAGATCTGGAGTGTAAAGGTACCTGCCTCTAAAGCACTTTGGGTCATCTTCTGTTGTTTGAATCCTCTATAGGCTATAGGCATTTTTCATGGTGCATGTTTGAGGAATATCTTTTTCATTTCCAAAAAAACCAAAATAAAATCAATTTAACACAATTCAGTGGGCTACATACTGAACTTGGAGCATAGAAATAAAGTATTAATCTTGCTAGTATTGATCCAATAACAGTACCAGCGTTGGTATTGATTCCATCAATATTTGTGCCCAGTGCCCAGAATGAACAGTCTAAAGTTGGACTCTGCAGGGGGTATTTTGGGTTTTTAGCAGCCATGATAGTCGCGCATACAAAAAGAGGAGAGGTAAAGAGTCTATAATCAAATGGCTGATATCACCAAATCTGACATTTTGATACTTTAAAACCTGATATTAAGCCCCCTTTTAGAAATGCACTCATTTACATCTGTTGGCATCTTACCATGTTTGACATTTCGTCTAAACGAGCAACCTGGTTAATTTATTTACTCAGCTGGCCTTCTTAATATTTATGTACGACTTTAAACACGGCACAAGTATAAACTGCATGACTGATCTGCTCACACGATTACAACTAAATGTCCTGTGCCAATAAACCTTCCTTATACTTGGCAATTTTTCAAGTTAAAACATTGGTTGTGCATGTTTGCTATTCTCAATCCACAAATGAAATCTGTCTCTATGAACCTGTGCTAGGGGCGGGGCAGCTGCAGCAGTGCATGCACATAAAGAAGAAGTAGAAAAATGAAAAGTTATATACGACACACTATTCAATGATACTGAGACCTGCTGTGATGTATGGTTTGGAGATGGTGGCAGTGACAGAAAGATAGAAGCCGACCAGTGTGGACAAGGTTAGATGTCCAAATCATCTCAACATGTGCAGAGGAGGGCTGATATATCGGACAAAAGATGTTGAATATGGAGCTGTCAGGCAGGAGGAAAAGAGGAAGACCTCGGAGGAGGTTCATGGATGTAGTGAAGGAGGACATGCAAAAAGTTGGTGTGACAGAGGACAATGTTAGGGATTGGGTGAGATGGATGAAGGCACTGTGGTGATTTGTAACAAGAACAACCAAACGAAGAAGACTCATCATCAGAAGTGCAAAAGATTGTTTGAATGAACGGTAAAAATCGCAGTGCTCTCCATTGCTGTCATAGCGGTGTCTCGAAGAAGCCTAGAGGAACTTTAATGTAAAATAGGTATATGTCTTAATGACAGAATGAATACTGAAAAAAGCCTTCTTTAATCTCTCTCCTGCCTCCAACTCTTAATCTTCTGATTTGACTTTCTCCCAGTGAAGAATTTTGTTTTAACGTCTTCTGTATTGGAATGAAAAGTCTGGACTGTCTCTGCTCTACAACACATGAATTTATGAATAATATCCAGCATATAATATTTATATAATATAAGGAGGCTCCCTCATTCTTTTCACAAAAAAAGCAAATTATATGTTTTCCCTTTGTGCATTTAATGCATGGATAAAAACTTAGTTTTGCCACATTCATCGGATGCACCATTTACTTCTTTACTTGCCTCCTCCTCCCCTATTTGACCCAAGTTTCTTACTTTTGTAACTCTCTGCCTGCTCTTGTTGGTTTTCATTTTGTGGTTGCTTAGCCTGCCTGAAGGTCTGTTTCATTTTTATTCCTTTTTAAGCTGAGGCTGTTTTATCATACCTCATCTGCCTCCTAAATCTGTTTTTGAGTCCAAGCTCAGTCAGCCAGTGTTACAAACCCAGGATGTTGCTCTAGTACAGCAGGCGCCATATCCAAATGAATCACCAGGAAGGCCTGAGGCAAAGCTTTTTCTATCAAAAGCCTCGTAGTAAAAACACGGCCTCGGAGGGCACGTAAACCTGGTCACCTGTCACTTGTGTTTCACATTTTCTCAGTGATATTTCCACCAAATGTCAACCAGTTGCTGTTTTGACTTGATCCTAACAGAAGAAATAACATCAGAGCTATTTGCTCTTCGCATATGGCATATAAGCCCTCCGTTTAAAAATTTGCTCGCTGTCTAATGGCTCTCTCTTCTCTTTAAATAGGAAGTGGGTGCTGATGGTGGCAGGACTGAGGTGTTGCTCCTCGCCTGGGTGCTCTGCCATGCCACATCTGTCCATCTGTCAAGCACACTGGGTCATCAATCAAGCCGCTGAACGCAGGTACAATGAACAACCATTAATCACTCTGAGACATGGATGCTGATGGGTGTGCTGGGTGGGGGTTGTTAAGAACTGTGATTTTACACATGCTTGTATCCGAGTGTGTATGTGAAAGAAAGGTGAAGTACACTGTGCTAGAAATATGTTGCGGTGGTTGAACATATTTCCTAATTGGCCGGCTGTGTTTTGCTATTTATTGATTTGTCCAGCTGAGCGTGAGTTGCTCCTTTTGGGTTAAAGGTCAAACCTCTAGATTCTGATCTCTGCTTGTTCAACTCTGTATAAAGATAATTAGTGCAAGAGCCAGCAAATGGGTGTTAGCATTAGGGCAGAGATTCTCTTTCTGAGATGCAAGGTTTTTAAGAGTGTGGTAAGAGCCAAGAAAAGTGTACTATGATGTGATATCTTTCTTGTTTGGTTGTATCAGCCTGCGGAGGAGAGGAGGAGAGAGAGGACAGAAGCCCCCTTTCATTTCTGGCTGCTACTGTAAGTGTAGCAACATCTTCTTCATAAACGATGAGGAAATCATGAGTACACAACTACGAGAGCATAGTTTGTAATTTCCAACTTCGGCTGTCTGAACCACGATGAAACCGTAATTATGGATTTCTTTGTTGTTCTATGTTTGCTCTGCCTCTGGCAATGTGTTGTTTTGAGAGATAGATACGGAGGTCCTGATCTGCTAGAAATGCTTACATCACAAAGCAGCGGTTGCTGTTGGATTCAGCTCTTGGGGTTACTACCTGCTGTGGGAATTGAGTGTAACAGCGTGAAACCTATAGCAACATGTTAAGTAACACTCAGGGAGCATTATAATAATGCACCAGTGGGAATTAATGTAGACAACATAGCGCTTAGGGGCGCACTCTAACAGAGCGTAACTCATGCAGGTTTTTATTTTGGAAGTTGACGCAGCTGAATTTAAAGGCCTTTTGATAGATGTGATCAGTTTGGTAGCCTCAGTTTACACCTTATGCATGTGACATTTGAGGTGGTTAATTTTTCCATCGCTAACTCTAACTCTAGGTCCAGAGCCCGGACCTTCTTATATAAAGAGTGTGTGGTTGATTATGGATGAATTTTACAAAACTTTGCTGGTCACGTTATCTGT
Source organism: Pelmatolapia mariae (assembly GCF_036321145.2). Lineage (NCBI taxonomy): Eukaryota > Metazoa > Chordata > Actinopteri > Cichliformes > Cichlidae > Pelmatolapia > Pelmatolapia mariae. Next base: position 22,051,096 of record NC_086246.1, on the reverse strand, counting down.
TTTCAGTTCATTTGGAAAACGTTCATTTCTTCTTCTTCATGCATCTCACTTGTTGATTCTGTATTCTTTGTGACTGCTTACAAAACGACTTTAGAGACCAAGCATACAGATCAATTCTCCTGCAGCCAATTGAAAAAGCTCACACGCTGAGAAACAAGGGATAAGCTTAGCTTTGCAGGAGCAATGCTGATACTCGGTCTCCAGTCACTGAGCTGAGAAGAGTGAACTAACTGAAGAGAGTAAATTGAGATGGATAGTTGAATTTACCTTCTTTGTATCTGTGTTTGTTATGCCTGTTTTTGTTCTTTGCAATATCTGTTGCAAGAGACTGGAACAAAAACACTGACGGACACTGCTGAATTTTAAAAGAAATACTTGCCTTATAAAGCTGATCTTCTTTGAGACTTATTGCTGCTCTGTGCAACAGCTGGTAGTTTATTGCCTGCAGCATTTTTAGAGACTTTACCTACCTTGATTATTTTCACATTTACCACAGTTGTATTTGAAAACTCAGAAAGGAACTTCTTTAAATACAGCAGCGTCTAAAAGTCCAGTCTTGCTGAAGGTCTTTGTTAAAAGATTTTATTTGGCCATTGGCTTCTTTTTCAGTTATCTATAGTCCAGTCCTTGTACCTGGCCATTTTCAAAGGAAATGTTGTTATGCTTGTTAAACCCTTTAGACCAGGGGTCCCCAATCCCAGTCCACGAGGGCCGGTGTCCCTGCAGGTTTTAGATGTGTCCTTGATCCATCACAGCTGATTTAAATGGATAAATTACCTTCTCAACATGTCTTGAAGTTCTCCAGAGGCCTGGTAATGAACTAATCATGTGATTCAGGTGTGTTGACCCAGGGTGAGATCTAAAACCTGCAGGGACACCGGCCCTCGTGGACTAGGATTGGGGACCCCTGCTTTAGACCCTTTAAACCCTACTTATAAGTCATCCAAACATAAAATTGGCTCCTGTCCCAAGGGATGAACCAGTATTGTGTCTACACATAACAGACAACTTAGCAAAGAATCAATTTTAAATTGTAGCTTTACGCACTTTGTTGCTAGCGGCTTGTTCCACAAACAAATAATACATCCCCATTTCTTTGATTGAATCAATAGAAAATGCCTAAGAAGACACAGGTTGACAGCATAAAATAGTATTTTGTACCAACAAGGTGCTTCCCAAACAACGTTTAGAAGCTGAAAATACAACATATCGCAGCATGGTTTGGATGATGTCCTTAAAATACTTGAGGAAACTGGAAAAGTGGAGGACAAAAGAAGGCGCGTCAGGCCTAAAAATAACTATCTACAGCAGATCAACAGTATCTGAAAGAAATCTAGTAAAAGACCTGACACAGGACCTGAGGGATGCATCTGGACCTTCTGATGATCCATGTAGTGTTCACTAAAGCATTTTTAGAAATGGTCTCCGTGGAAGGGTGGCTGTCTTAAGAAAGAGAAAGAGGGAGAAAAGGCTGAGGTATGCCACATTAAACCAAAACTGGAGTGAAAACTAGTGGCAACAGGCCTGATGGAGTGATGAATCCAAATTTGACATTTCTGGTTCAGAGTATTGCCAGTATGTTCAGATAAGATCAGGAGAGATAACAGGTTACAGTGACAGGTTACAGCCATCTGTAAAAGACAGATGGCGGCTCTGTCATGGTTTGGAGCTGCATTTCAGCCAGTGATGTTGGAGATCTTTGTAGAAATTGGTGGAATTATGATTTTGCAATGCATTGCCATCTGGAAAAACTATTGGCAAAGCCTTAAATATTCAGCATGATAATGATCTCACACACACACAGCCAATGCAGTAAAATCATACCTGGATAGAAAAACACACAGTGCAACACTATCAGTCATGGATTGGCCTCCCCAGAGCCCGGACCTCAAGATTATTAAAGCAGTGTGGGATCAGAGATTGACAGAGAAAAGAACAAAAGGCAGAAACATCCAAAGAAGAGCTTTGGATGTCCTTCAAGAAGCCTGGAGAACTATTCCTGAAGACTACTTATAGAAATGACAACAAAGCTCCCTAAGAGAGTTCAGACTGGGTTGAATAATAAAGGTGGTCACACCAAATATCAACTTTTAAGCTTATTAGAAATGTACAAACTCTGTTATTGTCTTATATATTGTTTTTTCACATTTCAATAAATCACTGAAGCTATTTTCCTAGAAAGATATCTAGAAATGAGATGTAGCTTAAGACTTTTTACCAAAAAAATTCTACTTTAACTGTCTTACTTTGCTTTTGTTTTTTTAAACAAAAATCTGTGATTTTCTTCTGACACCATCTGTCCACGAGCCAATTAGAGTAAAAATATGCCCAGGTCACAGTATAAACTGTGCCATTTTGCTGTATTTCTTCAGTTATGCTGCTGCATGTATCGGCAAAACATGGGCAGAATGCAAAGTGTGGTTGTGGATTAATTTGGTATGTGGAGAAGACAGTGCTGCCAGAGAAATCTTTAATAAAAGATAGACGCCCTCCAACCTGATGCACTGGGGTGTAGAACAGGGGGAGAATGAAGAAGAGTTCCTTGGCTGGAAATAAGAAAAGAAAAGGAAATGTCAGCTTTTATTTTTTCGTTGTTGTCATGCCCTTTTAAACATTCACATTTTTTAAGACGCTGTCATTCTGTACATATGTTACGAGGGCATGTTTCAGCTTGACCAGCACACGCCTCTTGAGGTAAAATGAAACACTTCTGTGGTGATAGGGCATATTAGCAGCGCTGATTTAAACACAAGTTGCTTAATAGCAGTAATGAGAAAGGCATGAAATGGTTTATTCATGGCGTATTTTATTTTTTTATTTTCATTTTTACAGTGGCTCACCTTAGACCTCTAGATTTAACTGCCAAGGCACATCAAGAGAAGAAAAACATAGCGAAATAAGAGCAAGCGAGAGAGAAAGAAAGAGAGGGAGGGAGCGTAAAGAATGATAATTTGCTATATGAATAAATAATTTAAAAACAAACACAGAGCTAAGCTGTAGAATAAAACGCCCAAAGGCAATTAACTCAGGGAATGAGAGAGGGCAATTAATTTTGTTTATCAGTGATGTAGAACTTTTATATGAGCCCATGAGGTTTAGAAAAGTCCCTGTTATGTGATTTTATGATGCATGTTTTATTCAGATGCACACTGGTGACTTTGTGGTCCCTGTGACTGTCCAGCTGCTAAGTATATGAATTACATACTTCAAAAACCTCTTAGATCCAGGTTGGAGCTGCATGATTTTTTTCTCTCCTCTGTTTCCTCTGCGCATATATTTAACCAAAGCAGCTGAAAGCACTAACACATCCAAAATGTTATTGGATTTAGGCTCTGGTTTCCCTCTTTGCAACCCAGCTGTCTTTGTTTTTGTTCCTAAATGTACTGCTGACCCCTTGCAAGACTCTTTAATGCCATGAAAGGTCGTCAAACCGCACTTCATGAATGATTTTAATATTTTAGCCAAATCTCTTTGAGTAATTAAGTCTGTGCGCTTTATGACCTTTGCTTTTGAGTCTAGACTTTGCAGCACCCAGCAGAGGACGGGACGGATGAGTTGAAAGGGCGCACGAAGTTGAATGTGTCTGCGCTTGTGTTTGATCATTGCTGCCTTGTCTTTTTTTTTTTTTTTTGCAGCACTCGCCCACTCCTGTAATTGAGGGACGTAATGAAAATGTGGAAGCTTGTACGCTGAAAGCTCAAGCCTATAAGCGCTGCAGCAGATACGAGGTCGCGCTGATATCAATAGTCTTTCAGTGCTCATTATGCAGCACAGACAAGAGATCAAAATAAATGCACTACAGTCATCACAATCAAGGTTTTTCTTGTGAATGTAAATTAGTATGACCTGTGTTTCGTACCTGATAATCATATTATATTCTCCTAAAAAATGTAGGCTTTTTGAAAGAGGGTTTCAGAAAGGCAGTAGTTTAAAAGTATTAAGAGAAGAGATACATTGAAAAAAAAATGCTACAGATTGTAATTTCTTCAGCAGTTTTGTGAAGAAAATTTGAGGAAATAGTTTAAGATTTGTCCCAAAGTAACAAGACAAGTCAGAAAGCTACATATTTCTGCTGTAATATACACTCAACAGACACTATTCGACACATCTCACTAGTACCTGCTTGGACCCTCTTTTGCCTTCGCAACTGATTTAATTCTTGATGAAATGGACTCAGCAAGGTGCTTGAAATATTTCTCTGAGATTTTGCTCCATACTGGCATGACAGCATCACATGGTTGCTGCAAATTCAGTGAGAATCTCCTGTTTCACCACATCCCAGAGGTACTCTATTGGACTGAGATCTGGTGACTGTAAAGATTATTTGAGTCCAGCTAACTCATTGTCATATTCAAGAAACCAGTTTGAGATGATCTGAGCTTTTTGACATGGTGTGTTATCCTGTTGGAAGCAGCCACTGAGGTCACAAAGGGATGGACATGATCAGCAACAAATGCCATGTAGGCTGCGGTGTTTAAATGATGCTCACTTGGTACTAAGGGGGCCAAAATGTTCCAAGAAGAATATCCCCCACATGGTTACGCCATCATCTGAATGTTGCAGTAGAAATCAAGACTGATCTTCCAATCTACTGTTGTCCACTTTTGATGAGCCTGTGTGAATTTCAGCCTCAGTTCCCTGTACAGAGATGGCACCTGGTGTGATCTTCTGCTGTAGACCACCTGCTTGAAGGTTTAATGTGTTGTTTAGTGATGCTCTACTGCATACCTTGGTTGTTATCAGGTGTTTAAGTGGGTGGGAACGATGTGGAATGACATTCAGATAATCAACACTTAAGGAGTAATTGAATCTAATAAGCAGGTTAATGCATGTTATTGTTAAATTAGTTAATTTTTCTTGTGCTGCAGCCTGGGATTGTTTCCACTGATGGCATGGAAATACTTAGCCAGCCATAAGAAAACAAAGACGCCCCCCCTGCCCGCCCAGCCGATCATATCATCCTGTTTATTTCATCCCTTTGATGTGTTCATGGTGCAGATGTAAATAAAGTTGTGGTCAGAGGAAAGACCAGAAACAGATGCTTTTTGGAAAGTAATTTCAAGTATAATATTTCAAGCAGCTCAACTGATATCTCCAAACTCACCACCTGTTTCTCTGCAGGCTGTCACAAAATGCTTCTGTGAGCAAAATGTACAGTTTCTGTATTTCCCAGCATACAACAACTGTATCCAGCCTAAACTGGAAATATAAATCTTACTGTCCTAATTCATCTTAAAGTTTTTAAAGCAGATATTAGATCTATACAAGATGTTTTGCTGAATCTCTGGTAAAACAAATTCAAGTATACTAGGTTTTTCAGAGTATTTTTCAGAGATTGCATGAAAAATATATTTTGGTGTACTTCAGGCTACACTGGTTAGTTCAGAGGTTCCCAAAGTGTGGGGTGCGCCTAGCATAATGGACAGGTATTTGACGGGGCTTCCACACAAACGCAAAGCAGAAGATGAAGCATCACCAGATATGTTTCCAAACCAACTTCCTTCCACGCCAAAGATTAGAAAATATGGTGAAGCATATCTTGCCTTTGGCTTCACCTGCACAAGTGCCAAGGTAGGTATCCAAATCACGGACTACACTGTAAAATGTAATATTGTGTTTAATTAAAAATATTAAATAGGCTGAACTCAATTTTTATCAATTTGTTATTAGAACTCAATTTAAATAAGTTACCAGTACTTTTTATGCAAAAATGCTGATAAACTCGATTAATTTGAGCTGTCCTAACTTAGAAAAACTAAGTAAGCTGGAAGTTTTGCTTCTCAGGGCGGAAGGATGAAAGATGTGTTTTGAAAATGCCACGTGACTGCCGTTCTCCTCCCTCGCGGATCAGTCCACATGTTCATGGCGCCAGCATTTGTTATGGAATATATTGAGCAAACCTGGAGATATTATTGTTGTCATTGCTGTGGATCTTTACTGACTTGGTGAGTAAATGTTTGCTCTTATTCAAACTGATTTTGTGGCTTCTCTTAGTTTAGCACCAGGTTTATAATCTTGCTAGCTAGTTAGTGTTAGCCTAGCGTTGCTGCTGCCGCTGGGCTCATGTTACTTAAAAATTAACACCACAGCCTTAAAAACCTTACATAAAACTATGTCGGTGAATTTTTTTGTTGATTGTTTGAAATAAATAAGTGAGATAAGAGCCCAGACAAAATTCTTTGGGAGGTGCAGCCGTTAGGGGTGGGGTGGGTGTGGGGGGTGGATAACGGAGCTCTCCGAAAACGTGGAAGCACTTTTGCAAATATGTGATATTTTGATAAATCAAGTAGATATTTGAGCATTACTCAGCTACATTCTCGCCTGAAAATATCTTAAAAGGTTATTTTGTGACCCAGAAAGGGTAGTCTGGTGAAAAAGAGGATCGCATTTGTCGGCTGCGGTTGTCGGAGCCTGTGCGCACTTGTAAGCGCGGCAATGGCGGAGGAGCACTGCTGAAAAACGTATTACTTTTTCTGGGTCACAAAATAAACTTTTAAGATATTTTCAGGCGAGAATGTAGCTGTGTGAATTTCAAATATCTGCTCGATTTATCAAGACATCACATATTTGCAAAAATGCTCCGACGTTTTCATGCTTTGTGGCAGCTTTAGAACATCTGTGGCATCTATTAATGTCAAATCTAGCCTTTATTTAACAACATAAGCAAACTCTATGTTACAATGATTGCACAGCCATTAAGGATCAAATCAGTTTCTGAAAAATGTTCTGTTTTTTCTCCCTCTGCTTGCTTCTTACTGTCTTTGAGGCCGATCAGGACCAGCACTCCTGTTGTTGGACAGGAAGACATCAACTCAGTGGTAAGTATTTTGGTTTTCCAATATATTAGCAACTGTCAGTGACATTTATATTAATCAGGCTGAACTTTAATCATACTTTAGATCAGCCTGTTTTACTTATTGTTTTGTTTGTGCTTTGGTTTGGGGAAGTTGTTTCTTTACTGATCTTTTCCTGTCTGTTATTAGACTTGAGATATGACTGCACTGTGCTGTTGCTGTGACTCCAGTTAATTCTACAAGACATGCTGTGTAAGTAAACAAACAACAACAGTTTGGTCTGCATTTCTTGAAAGTTCACATCCCCCAAACTTAGTTTAGAGGGTCTACACTGTATATAGTGAAGTCTGCAAGTTTTCTAACAGCAAAATTTGTTTTGTGCCCAAATCATTTTGCACATCATTAGAATGAAAGTTATTGCCCATGTTTGCATAGCCCTTTTTAAAATGATGCTTTCATGACAATATTGTGTGTTGCGTGGTGGTCACGGCTATCTAGACTGAGAATTTGGGACATTGAATGTCACCTCTCCGGTGGGGAGGGAGCCTGAGATTGTCTAAATTGGAGTCTGTTTTATACCAAATGCAGAAAAAAATGTTTTAAGAAAGCAATTAAGTTCATGTTCCAAAAAATATGATTGTTTGCTTGCAGGACAACAGGAGAGATGAGTCCTCCGTCACAGATGGTGTGGTCAGTGAAGATGGTCGCCTACAGGTTCAAGCTCATTGCATCTCCAACCCACATCCACTGCCACTGTACTTAAGGGAAGTTAAAGACTTTCTTCTGCACCTACATTTGAATCACCTCGATCCATGACAGTCATTCAGGCAGTAATGCCTGGACTGGAAACAAGCCATCCTTAAAATATTACAACATTCCAGCTCCTGTGTTGGAATGAAAAACGAATGTGTTGTTTAAATTAGAGACTGCACTTGTGACAGAACAATAAATATTTTATTTTGATTATATAAATAATGTAAGTACAAAACAAACTTGTGGTAGACCTAAACTTATTTTCAGAATAATTACATCTGAGACTTTGTTTCATTGTAAGATTATAACAGTGATGGCAATATAATTGTTTGTTGTTCAGCAGAACAGTGTCCAGTATGTTGGCTGTTGTACTTTGTTGTGTTTGAAAATAAAAGTTGTGCTCATTTTAACATCATTACAAAAAGTGTTGTTAATTATTTTTAGTCATAATCAGGTTACCACAAATTGTTTTTTCATTTAGTTGAACTTGAAATGTTTGTCAGTAGGTTAACTATTAGTATTGTACAGTCAGAAATATCAAGTTATTCTTAATGCTGCAGACTTGCAATGTATAAGTTGTCCTAACAGTCATCCTAAGTAAGCTTTACTTAGTTTTTTTGAGGCAACGAGTTTCCATAATTTTTTTGAGTTCTGGGAACTAACACGGCTGTGTACATTTTGAGTACAGTGTACTCAAAATGAGTAAGTTGCCCTAACTTGGTCATCTTACGTAAACTTGATCCAATTTTTTTGAGTTCTGGGAACAAATGAGCTTGTACAGAGTACTCAAAATAAATACGTTGTCCTAACTTAGTCATTTTTAGCTAAGCTTTACTCAATTTTTTTGAGGCAACGAGTTTCCATAATTTTTTTGAGTTCTGGGAACTAATTAGATTTTACAGTGTAACAGTATCCCACAGTTGTTTATGTTTTTGAACCCATTTTGCACAGAGAAGCATTTTTTGAAAAATGTATTGATAGCAATGTTGAATGTTATTACACAGGAAAAAAAACAACTACACGTAAAATAATTACACCATGACGCCTCTGCCTTTCTAAACTGCGTGTGTATATGTAAGCCTGTAAAAACTGCAGATAGTAAGATTAACAGTAACAGTATTTGAGTTTGAAAACAAAATATGGGTGTGTGTGGTTGGAGGATGCGCTTGTGCGGGGGGGGGGGGGGGGGGGGGGGGAGAGATTTTCTTGTAAAACAAAGGGAGGCCTAGCAAAAAAAGTTTGGGAACCACTGGGTTAGTTTAATGCGCGATGTTGGACTCATGCAGCAGGCTTCTGTGCTGAGGAGAAAACAGGTGAGTTGCAGGCACGGAGCAAGACAGAATCAACTTTTTAACACGAGGAGCCAATTTCACTAACATGGCTAGCTCAAAGCTCAGACAACGACTTCTTTCTTAAGTAATAGCTGCGTACTCGTTCAATGACAAACAGGTGATTTGATTATCTTCAGGTGCGCAGGGACAAACTCTGTATGCAATACAAAGGTGTGGTTAAGTGTTCTCACACACAGACACACAAAAAGGTGGAGCGATAGATTGAAGGGCAAGGAAGCACAGGAGGACTGGAGGGCCTTGACAGAAATCAGCCTTATATTTGTGAAACATCTGCTTATAGTTGGCTGAACCTAAAAAGAGCATTGAATATCAGAGCAGCAGCAGCACAGGTCAGCTAATCACAGCTAATTTTTTTTTTTTCAGGCCATTCTTTGTAAACCCTAAAAGAGATGGTTGTGTGGTTAAATCTCAGAAGATCAGCAGTTTCTGATTTCAGCCCATCTGGCGTCAACAACTAGGCCATTTTCAAAGTCACTGAAATCAGCTGTCTTTACTTTCCTGATGCTCATTTTGAACTTCAGCTAGTTGTCTTGACCTCGTCTATATGCTGAAATAAACTGAGTTTTTCATATGTGATGGATGATTAGTTATTTTAATAAGCAGTTCTACAGGTGTAACCAGTAAATGGACTTTAATTATATTTAATACTGTCATAGCTTGATTGTAAACTTTGAATTGGTACTTTAAGAATTAACACGAAAAATGAGATCTTATTTGTTGAACAGTAGCAAAGAAGTATTTATATTTATGTTTTCAGTCATGTATAATTCTTCTGCGCTGGTCACCGCTGTAGCTGGAGGCATGTTTATGTTACATCCTACTCACTTGAGCTTCTTGAGAAACTTGTCAATGAATTTTCACCCACTTTGATTCAAGGATGAACTAATTACTGACCTATCAATACAAATTTGTGTTCATCATTCAGTAATAACGAGAGCATTTGAAACAAAAATCTGCAATAGAGTCTGCCTTCACTGTGCCTGTGTATCTTAAAGATTTTCATAAAGGCTATTTTGATCATTATTTAACACCATAACTCAGCAACAGAGACATTTTTTTAATAATCTTAATATTATTAATAAATAATAATCAACCAAACAGTCTTCCCTAAAAACGAGTGTAGACAGAGCCAGATACAAACTGTGCCTTGACTTGTTGGCACAGGTACACAACTGCAAAGATAATTCTAGTCTTTAGCCTAAAATAAGCCCTTATATATATATCTGTAGTAGCCCAGACTAGACAAACAGAGCCTTGGTTCTAGAACACGTTTTTCACTTTGGTAAATGGACTGGTTCTTATATAGCCCTTTTCTACTCATCTGAGCACTTAAAGCGCTTTACACAACTTGTGCATTCACCCATTCACACAAGCACATCTTTCTAAGTGCTTTCTAGCTAACATTCACACACATTCATACTCCGATGGATGCATCGGAGAGCAATTTGGGGTTAGTATCTTGCCCAAGGATATTTGGTACGTAGACTAGAGGAAGCCAGGAATCGAACTACCAACCTTCCGATCAGTGGATGACCTGCTCTACCACCCGAGCTACAGCCACCCACTTTAACATTGACATTGTGGCCAACCTGGGTTCTCCTATAGGCTTGAAAAGTGAAGGGATTCATTTCCACTGCTTGATACCATTATACCATACCATTATACTAGATTTCTGATGAAAAATTGCTAACCCAAAGAAATTTGTACTTTGTTTTCAAGAAATTTAACAAAGCAGCCATCTTTAGTGACAACCTTCAGCTGTCCTTTTATTTAAGTTGAGTTTCTTTTTTTTCTGGGGATGACAGACTCTTGACATGTTTCCATGAAATAATAAGCAACAAAGCGAGCCATAGTATGTCCCCAGAGTCATGCTAAAAAAAAAATCTTGTGTGCTTCTTTTCCTTCTTAACCATTGGTTTAAAGACCTGAGTGGTTAACCTTCGGTCATCCTGATTTCTTTTTCATAACATCAAAAGACCATCTGAGACTTCAAAGTTTGTTTTGATCTGCAGAACAAACTTTTGACCTGATGAAACCAGGATAATAGGTATTGCCAAAGGACTTTGGGCAGACAGAGCTTGTGGTCTGCAGGACTCTTGATCTACTCAGAAGTTCTTTACCTGTGAGACCGAGGATGCTGCTGGCAGGAAAACAATTCAAAACTGCCCCTTTATCACATTAAAAAGTATTTTTTAGGCAAGTGTCTGGTAAAGTTAGCTGCAGTACCCAGTGAAACAAGAGTACGAGAGTCCTTGAATGATTTTGCCGGAGTGGTGTTAATGAGAAAATGGGATCAATCAGTCGGTGATTTAAGAATAAGGACGTCCTCAAGGGAAAGGAAATACTGTTATATTTCACAGAGGAATTACACACCTGATGAATGGGTATTAATCCTACTTAAGAATAAAAAGAAAATAGACATTTGGTGATTCCTTAACTTTTACCTAGCCCCATTTTTGATGTTACATTATATACATTAATTTTTGATTTCAAATGAATACACTGAATGTTTCACATCAGTATGTTCACATCCTGTAAGGATGCTGGCATTCTTTCACCTGATTTAGTTGACTCATTGACAGATCTGGGATAACTTACCATGCAGGAAGATTTAAAGCCTAAACACAACTTTATCTACGGTTAATTTAAAGGTATCATCAGGAAATCTGTAAAGGAAGCATGTGATTGTTCGCTCGATTGTAAAAGAGATTTTGGTCTCAGTGGGACTTCCTGGTAAACTCAAGGTAGATAAATAAATTCATTTAAGCTGCTTCACATGCACGCTGCTTTGTAACCCATCTACATTCTAGCTTTATAAAGAGTTTTAAAACAATAATTAAGCCAAAATGCAAGAATGTTGTTATATGGAAAACTAAGTGCACCCTTACTGCTTCCATAAGCATTAGGAGGGTAACTAGAAGGCAGGTGCTGCTAATCAAATACACTTGATTAACTGATCATTAGCAAGTTTGATCACCTCTATAAAAGCATAGGTTTGGCCAGTTTGCAGCAAACCAACAACAGAATGGCTGAAAAAGAAAAAATCAAAGTCCTGCAATGGCCCAGTAGAAGTTCAAACAATAATCTGATTTAAATGTTATTGTGGGACTCTAAGAGAGCTGTGCATAACCGAAGGCCTCAGTGAACTAAAGCAGCGTTGAAAAGAAGATCATGTGAGAGACTGATGTACTCATATTCATGTTGCTGATCTAAACGATGGTTCTACTATTGAATCATGAGCATTTTCTATAGATTTTTAATAAATTAATAATGACATGGTGCACTATATGTCATGTATGGTTTATCTCAGGTTGTGTTTACTTGAACCTTGTTAAGGAAACGATCACTTGTTGATGATGTCCTTATATGTAAAACCTCAAAATGAAAGAAGGTGTCAATTTTTTTTAACCTCTTTTTAACTTATTCTCTCAACTATATATGGATGTGGGAGGGCGGGGAGAACACAACCAGCCAAACATAAGTCAGTAAAGATTATGAGACATTTTTAGACAAAGAAATTTGTCTAGAAATGTCTCATGATGCTTACAATAGATTTCAAAGTCTTTTGTGTCACTACAATGCAACACAAAATTACAACGTCAAATTCATAGTTAATAAAGTGTAATCCAGTAGTATTATCAGATGGTGCTATCTGAACACACAAATAGTGCATACTGGCTGACTTAAGAATCTGATCTTTGATCTGATTCACTTGCAGTGTGAACAGAGTGGATGGTTGAACACTATAGGCAAGTTTAATTTCTGGCTCAGTCATTGCAAGAGCTGAGCACTACTGTGTAAGAAAAAAAAAAAGACCATGAGAGTCCATGACAGTACTTCTTATGGTCTTTTTTTTCTGCCTGCAAATTAATACACATTGGGCGCACTAGTCAGGATTTATGGTAGCAGGAGGGGGGTATGTGGATTGTCTTAAAATAAACTACACACCCAGTGTTCATCATCATAATTTTACCCCGTGCACAGTGTGGCTCATTAATTTAGTTTTAATCTATCTAGTCTATGACTCACAGAAAGAACCTCTATTGGGCATGGGCTACTTTACAAAGCAGGATCAATTCATTGTTAATTTTAAATTGATCTTCGCATGCAACATTACTTGTTTTTTAAAATCTATTTGCATTGATCTCTTTAAGACGTCGGTACAAAGTGCAAATACTAACAGTTTTACCTGCAGAAGTTTACTTCTTTTGTCCAATAACTACATAGTTCTTATAGACTATAAAACATTTTCATGATCCAACCATCCATCTGCACAGTTGCCATCTCTGTTTGTCACCACCATCGCCATGGTTAAAAGAAACAAGCCAAAAACACACTTGGATATCAGAAATGCTGGAACATATTTAGTAAGCCACTCCACTCCCAACCTACCTGCCCTCATTGATGCAGCAGTTTCACACAAAAATACAATAATAGCTCATGACCCAGGGTATCCACTCTTCTGTCACTTACCAAAACTCCTCTCTTGCCACAGATGCATATGGCTGAGGTGCAAAAGAGCCGATTCCTGTTAAAGCTTATCTTTGCACAAGGTATAGAAATTCGTATTTGTCTTTACACCAGAAGATTTTTACATATTAGCAGCACCACTGTGAACCCTTCACACATCATGGCAAGTTATTCCTGCTTGAAATGGAGTACACAATGGCATGTAGATTCAGTTTTACCAATTTAAAAAAAGCCAAGTAAATACTGTGTGAATGCAGACATCAAAGCTATTTTTAATAAGGTGAGAAACTCGTACACTTAAAGAAATCTGAATCTCTTGTAGCACTAAGTGTACAGCTGGTGCTGCAGTTAGGTTCGCTACTTATAATACTGATGACACTACAGAGGAAGTATATATACACATACAAGTTTGGTTAAATTTCAGTATTTAACTTGTTGCACCACGTATGATAAAACTGATTATTGCTGATTGATTAGCCACAAAGTCTATTTTATCCATCCATCCATTTTCTCCTAATGATCCAATTAACAAACAAAAGTGTTTTTAATTATGTAGAAGGGAGAAAATCAATGCTGACAACATTTTTGTAACTAAACATTAATTCAGAAAACCAGGGTTGCTAGGTCTGCGATATTTTTCTTGTGTAATTCTGCTCAATTTGAAGTTTTGCAGGTTTTTGTCTTTAAATAAAAACTATTTATTTATGTTTAAATCCTACCAAAGTAGCTGTCACAGCTCTGGTATTTGGATTTTGGATGACCCCATTTTATGTTTGCCCAGCTTGACACACCTAAACTGGCAATGTTAGCTTACCTGCTAACGAGGATGAATCTGATCTGTTATTCTATTTTATTACTCTTTTAAAGGAATTGTGTAATCCCTTTACTCCATAATCTCAGTATGTAAAACCGAAACCAGAAGTTTAGCCTTAAAACTATAAATGGGTGAAACTTTGTTTGTGCACACGCACAAACAAGCTTTTTTGATGTCGGCAATGTCCTTGCTATCTCTGAAAGCTGTGAATAAACTGTATTGTGTTCCCTGTAGGCACCCTTGGGGCCAAACAAACTTATCTCAATCAAATCCCGTTTGCACAGTCATCCAGCATTTTGATGTTTGCGGATGGTGAAAGTAAAGAAGTCTCTCACAGCTGGATATAGTGATACGGAGAACGCAGAAAGGGATCAGAGAGGTTTGATACCCGGCCTTACAAAGATTTTAGCATGTTTGAACTTCTATAGCAGTGGAGCTGTTACCTTATTGCAAACATATTGTTGGAGCTCTAATGAAAAAGCTTGGGAAATAAACAACGCGGCATATGGTTTGAGTGACATAATGACTAGTCTGTGCATTAAAGCCCCATTTTGTTTGGAAACAGTTGATTTTATTATGTCATTTCTGTGTGACTGTGCTTTTATTTTGACTTTGAACACAGCAGTGTTTGCTTGGCCTCCTCTCTTATTTCCCAGAGGTCTATAGTAAGTTGCCAAAGTCAGTAATAGGCCTCAGCTGGGGACCATGTAGGTGGAGTTTTGGATGCAGGAAGTACTGCTTACCATTTTACTGTCATCACTAATTTACTAAAGGAAATTATGACTTTCAGCACTACATAGTGTCAGTGTACAAAACACCTGTCTTAAAACTTAACAGTCAGGCAGCTGATGCTCATATGCCTATTTTATATAAAGTATAGTACTGTGCAAAATTCTTGAGCCACTCCTCATTTCTTCACTCTTCAGTCCTCGTACTAGACTGTTTTCAGAAGAATGTTTTTCCTGTGTTTGTTAAGCCACTCAACACTCATCTATGAATCATCCACGCATGAAAATATGTCCAACTCAATGGATGCACCAGTTATCTGTCTACACATAACAGACAACTAAGCAAACAATACATTTAAATTGTATCTTAAGGGAGTTTGTTACTAGCAGCCTGTCACAAAAACACATAATTTGTTTTCATTGTCACCAAAGACAACACAGGTTATTAGTATTTTTGCACCAACAAAGTGATTCATTAACAACTTTTAGCTGAAAATGGCACATCATGACACTATCAGTCATGGATTGGCCTCCCCAGAGCCCAGACCTCGACATATTGAAGCAGTGTAGGATCGTGTTGACAGAGAACAGAACAAAAGGCAGAAACATCCAAAGAAGAGCTTTGAATGTCCTTCAAGAAGCCTGGAGAACTATTCCTGAAGACTACTTAAAGAAATGACAAGATAACTTGACTAAAAGAATGCACTTATTTCCCATTTTCCTACCAAAATATAAAGAATTGATGATCTATCTCAGGACCTTTGTACTTTTGTATTGCATATACTGTTACAATGAAAGCTGCTTCTAACTTTGAGCTGAATAGTCAGACAGCTCTAAAGAATTTTTACACTTTTAGTGTATTTTTTTAATCTGGAAGGGGGTGCACAGTAGTCCCACCCACTTGCTCTTCAAACCTTGTGTTTTTATGACAGACAGCCAATCAAAAAAGGCTTAAAGGGAGCAGAGCAAAAACAGACAGGATAAACTGAGCACCTCTACCAAAGCCCACTAAGGAATATCTTTAACTATGGATCACATAAAGCTGTGCTAGTAGAGTCCAAGAATAAAAGCATGGAGCTGGAAATGAGATTAAATTCCCCTTAAGACCCCATAGAAAATACAACACAACAAGTAATCATACATACACAGGTTCAGGGTTCAGGTTGAGGTTACTTTATTTGCATCTGTACTTGGATCTGATTTGCAGTAAGTGGGTCATCCATCCTCACATACACATTTTCAAAACAGTACAGAAAACAGACAAGCATAATACAAGATAGCGGAGAGAAACAACAATCCACAGCGCATCATGTAGGATATAAAAGCTCTGATTTATTCACGCTGAGTCTTCCTCCTAAAATAACTGCTGGGCCAGCAGTTATGTCTTTTATCATTTTGTTTTGCTCCAGTCACTCTAAACAGCTACAAATGGGTTGTTATATTTTATATATTTGTTATTAATTCAGAGATTTATTTACGGAGATGTAATTTATCTTCGTTAAATGTAAAATTCTAGTGCACAATAAATGACGGTAAAGTACTAAAAAGAATTCAATGAGAAAGCCAATGCAGTTAATGTCAAAGTTTTTAAAAAAGTGTTCTGTATTCAGCTACCCACAATGCCACAGTTTCAGTAGACGATTGGACTGTAAAGAGGTCAGGACAAACATTTTCAATAAATGCAGAGACGTAAGGAAATAAAAACCTGCGGCTGCTATCCTGAGGTTGAACTCTGAAGGTCCGCTCCAAATCAGTTTAGTCTAATTTCACACTGTCATTCTAAGTTGGCGGACGGAGCCGTCAAACACAGCAAGGCTAATGTGTTGTTTCTCCTCTAATGGCCGACTCCTTGGCTCTGATGTGAGTGCCTTTTGAAGTTGTCCTCCCCTCAAGTTGATAGGTGTAACTAACAACCAACAAGGGATTGCCACTGAGGAAGAGCAATATTGTTAAAAGTAATAGAGGCATTATCTCACTAATGCGCTTCATACTTTACAACTGTTGGTAGGGGTGGGGGGCGAAGACAGCGTTTTTCATACTTGTGCTATTTTATAAAGCTGCGGCTCGTCTCGCAGTCACTGTTTATCATGGAGAAATGAATCGCACAACAGCAGCTCTGTGCTTAATGAAAATAAATCATAAACGATGACCGCAGGAGCCAAACCGAATTATATGGAGCAGCGTCAGTGCCGGGCTTTTGTGGGGTCACAGGTTCTTGAACCCGGGTCCTCTAGATTTAAAGTAGCTAATAAGTTTCTGGTTTCAATACTGCAGAGAAATGTGATGGAAATCAAAAGTGACTGAGGAGGAAATGGGCCTTGTGGAGCATCAGAGTGAAGATTGAACATTATTATAAATGCATTGTGGAATATTTTGGATGACATTATGTAAATCCCCATCTGGAGAAAATTGTTTCACCAGTTTTTTTCTTCTTTTCCTTTCTCTTCTCACTGGACCTCAGTGCTTGCAGCAACAAACAAGTACAAACTCTTTAATATTACAAATGCTGCCTCAAACAGTGTGAGCTTCTTAATACAAGCTGATAATCCGCAGCTGAAAATCCTGAATAAACACGGAAACTGAAGCCTGTGTCGCGCTCGTCCCAGTTATATAAACAAAAAGTCTTATTTACAGAGTTACAATATGCAGTTTTAACAGTTTTGCTCAAAAAACATTAAAAAACTTACAAAATATACATGAACTGGCCAAAAAAAGAAAAAGAGAAAAGGTCACCCACTCTAATATTTCTGTGGGCTACATTTAGATTTGGCCCACATTTGCTGGGGCATTGTTTTGATAAGCGTAGTTTTTATTAATACCAAAATCTTGTATTGATGATGGATGAGTGTTTTTTTTTTGCATATAATGTTACTAAACCTTGATCTTACCCACTGAAGCAAGCACAGATAATAACACTGCCCCCCACAGGCTTGTATGGTAGGGCACTAGGCATGGGTGGGTCAATCCATCCACCTCACTTTCTACCCTGATGTGCCCATCACACTAAAATGGCATAAATCTGAGCTCATCAGGTCACATGACCCGTTTTCACTGCTCAAGAGTCAAATCTTTACGATACATGAATACATGAAGCATGAAAGTTTTCTTAGAGACCACACATCATTTGCACATGCACTGTCTACGTGGAAATGCTCCTACTTCCACTATCAAACCCAGCCATGAGCTCTACCGTTGAATTTTTCCACTGATCACTGATCACAGTAATTTAAGTATTTTATCCAAGACGATGCTTCATCACTCTCCTTCCATGTGTTCGACACATCTTGACCAAATTCTAGTATTTTCAGCACACAGCTTTGTTGTTTTCTTTGCTTGATGGAGGTCAATGATTTGACCCTTCTGAAATGGAGTCACTACTTTTCTACAACCACAAAGTGTGCCTTTAGAAATGAGAAGTTACTCCATCAGCAAGACATAAAAACCCTATTGTCTATTGTTGCCAGCTAAAACTTATTAATCATGGTAGTGATTATCCAATAGAAAGCTCTTACCTACTTGATTTGTTAAATCCAGCGAGTGACCACTTTTTTAATCCCTTAACGCCTTGTGTATCATATTTGATACATACAGTTTTTGTGCCCCCCCCCCCGATAAAACCTAAATAAATGGCACATTACATTTTTAAGCAATAAATTCGGTTAGCTTCTAAGGCATGAAATTAATAATTCGTTTTATTTTTTTTGAATAACAGCCTTGTGAAGTTACACAAACCTCTTGCTTAGATAAACACATTTCACTCATCCTGGCCACACTGCTTACAACCTAACATTTTTTTGGCTAATATTTAATGGAAAATATCAATATTTTAAAAGTCATGATGCAGAAAAACACACAAAAATAAACAAATACATTTAAAAACTCTATTTTTGGGAAGAATTAAAAAGCAAAATATTGTTTTTTTTATTGACTGACCAGTAATTCAGCTCTTGTTTTTTCACTTCAGACACACATGTCATGTAAATAATGTAAGTAAGCTTCATAAGCTTTGACCACAGCTCATGTTTGTGGGCTGTTAATGTATACATCTCTCTCAAATACAAAGAAACTGTGACAAGAAAATATATAAATACAAAAATACAGAAAAGTCAAAACAAGCAAATGTTAACCTTTAGATTTTTTTCTGTACCTTTTTTATGTTTGTGTATTTTTCTGTATTTAATGCTTTCATTTTAGTCTGTTATAAAAAAAAAAATAGGACCAGCTAATGTACTACAGTAACAAAAAAAGCAACCTTGGAATTTATTCAGAAAAAACATCTCTCCCTTGCAGTGGTCACGTAATCACTAATGTACCTTAGTTTGTGTAGGAAAAAAGAAAGCACACATACACAGACACACAAAGAACCTGTATCACAGTGCTGACAGATTTCATAAATGTTGAGAAATATGTATGCAGTTGTACTAACACAACAGTAAAAAAAATATATGAACACATTATCAGAATATCCGCTTGAGTTTTACTGCACAAAATATAACATATTATTTTAAATCTTTACCAAACATAATCTTTTACTATCAGTATGCCAGGTTCACACAGAAGGAGAGCTGCCCAGTCATGGATCACTCTCCAGGACTGTGGGACTGCAGAATTAGAGTTAATTAAACTAAAAATTCTTTAAAATGTAAATAAAAGCTAAATAAAAGAACCAAATAAATAATTTAACATTGTTTACCTGCTTGGCTAATACCCATCCACTTGTGTTCCTTATTAGAGTGAATTAATTCATTCGCCTCTCACTCACTGTGTCTGAAATCTGCAGCAATAAGAGCTGTTACAACTCTGTGGTGTATTACATGTAGTGGCTTTTCCTCCTAGCAGTGCTTTTCTAGGAGGAAAATACCTTTGCATCCTTTGCCTGCTGGTTACACAGTCGATCATTATTCTTCCCAACTCAATGCCACAAGAAAATTAATTATACAAGAAGACGCTGATATAAGAACTCTGTGATAGGCCCCCGGGCAGAAATTTTTTGGGTAAAAATAATCACGTATAATCAATAATATCAACAGCATCATTCCAGGTTTTGCCTTTTGATGAAAGACAACCAATCAGAAGTCAGGGGAATGGACGCATATGTTATATGAATGTTTCAGTCCTTTACAAAAAACACAAAGAACTTCATCTTTCACGTCTTGTGCGCAGAAAGGTCATTGACAGCACTGCCTGGTGGTATACTCATGCTGTTTCCTTCTCTCCTTCCTCTTTTTGTGCTACATTTTTGCTGTGTTGCAGCTGCGTTGGCTAACTACTCTATAAGACAGAACAATAAATTGTTGCATACTTGATATCAACAGGTTTATGGGTATTTTATACAAATAATAGAGAGCAAGGTCAGGAAGTACAAGAAATGTATTTCCTAGCATGCCTCTCCTCCATCAGAACCTTTCAGAGAAGGTACCTATTTTAATCAGAGGAGTGTAAAATGACTGTGGAAATATTATCAGAGCTAAAATTCAACATTAAGCATACTTGAACATATTGCTGAGCTCTTATAATATTCGTAGTTTACTATAACACTCAGAAAATTAGCATCCAGTGGAATGTAGAGGAGGGATACCTCCTGCCTTCAGGACCTTCAGTGATGTTATATTTTTGCAAGAGAGTTTAAAATATTTTTAACAGCCTTAGTTTACGTGCTAGTTCCTTCTTCCTGATGGCATCGTGCATAATGTGTTGTTTGGGGAACAACTTGTGGTCTGTGTCTGATGATGAAAAGGCAATATTTAATTACTCCTTAATCAGCTAATATGACAGAGTGACCTCGACAGGCATGATCATCATAATCACATGAGGACAAAGCCGAAAATACAGCTATGTGATATAAAAAACACACGTCCCCATCTTTCAAACACCCAAAAAATAAAACAAGTACATGTGCATAGTTCAGGGTTTAATTATGTTTCCCATGAAAGCAAAACAAATTTGCAGGAACCTTTAAATAAATTAACACACTTTCAAGAAAAAATTCCTGATTTAACCTTGAGGTTAAAACCAGTTTGCTCTCTTTAGATGTTTTAAATGCTAGAGGATGTGTTCTGTGGCTGAAGAAACAAAAGCGATGTTTAAACAGTAAATTATTGTTTTTAAGGACAACAAATGTTCATGGGCTAAAAACATGTCCAACCTCCAGCTAGGAGCGGCCCTTCAAACTCACTGAAATTAATCCTGACTTTTAAAATCACTTCTTATTTAAATAAAGACTCTTTTTCCAGGTTGGCAGCTTTTTCCACTGTAGGCTCCCTGATTAGCTGCTTGTCTCCCGGCCCACAGTTTGCATGTATGGGTGAAACTGTGAGGAGTGGACGAGGCCCGCGGATTACATCCCCCTGCCTCAGCATATTGACTATGATAAATGACTGAGAGGGAGGTTAAAACAGTGATTACACACGGGCTGGCATGCCTCCACTTTTAACATCAGCCCCTCTTCACCTGTGTCTGGGGGGGAATCCATCTCTCATACTGGTGTAATCTGTATCGAGAGTAAAAGGATGGAAGGTGAGATGGTAGGATTGATTGCCTTTGTATCGCTCCAAAGACAGAATTGCATCAGACTCTTAGCTAAATCGCACCCTCCAAAAGCAATTGTCAGACATAGGGTAGCAGTTCTCTCAAGCTTGTTCTTATCATGAACATGTGCTTTGCAGTAATCAGTGCTTCTTCAGGCAAGGACCACCGTTTGGGAGATATCATGTTATTTTAAAAGCTAAGAGGGAAAAAAAGCCCACACAAATACCAACATACTGTCAAAAGTCACTCTCAGCGTGACACTTTCACTGGTAAGGGTTTGGTAATTTACGGAGCCCCTCTGATGACATGGTCCAAAAAATAAATAAATTGTGGCCACAAAATACTACTTCGTGGGCACAAAATGGGTATAACGTGCCCACGAAATACTTATTTGTGCCCATGAAATACTATTTCAAGGGCACGAAATAGGTATAACGTGCGCACGAAATGCTAATTTGTGGGCACGAAACACTTGACCGATAACCGTGATCCTTCCCAGCCCTTGCAGTTGGTTGACAATAAAATCTATCCCGGCGTCCAGGTCGTACTTACGTCTGTAAAGCAACTGTCACGGACCCGGTTCCAGAGACTCGGGGTCCGTGAGCAGTATGGACTATGATGATGATGATTATTATTATTATATTATATGGGTGTGTTCTGCTCTGCTGCTTTTCCTACGCTCCATGTTTGTGTTTTGGCAGGTGTGTGTGTGTGTGTGTGTGTGTGTTTGTGGGCGCGGTCGTGACAGGCACCTTCAGGCCTGGTGAGTGTGGCCCTGCCAGTTGACCGGTCACACCAAAGGATCTCCACACACACCTGGCGCTGATCAAGCCTTGTCAGAGGAGCTACAAAGCTGTGTGGCTGAGAGCTCCTCGACGCTGGATCGTTGAGTAACTACCCGTCAGTGTTTCCAGCAAAGTCAGTGCATGCTAAGTCTATCGCTGTTGAGTTGTGGGTTAACGGCTGCCTTTGTGGTTTTCCAGCAGGAGTGCGGGAACGGGAGAGCAGCGAGCACAAGTTTCACGGGAGCGGAGACACGGAGCACGGGCACTGAGAAGGAGACACGGCACGGGAGTTGGAGACGCACGGGGAATTTATTGTGTACTATTTACTCCACTGTAAATAAACGCACTGTTTGCATCGCAGAGTCCTGCATCTTGGGTCCTCCTTCCCCACACACCCACGGTCTGCCACACAGACCGTGACAGCAACTGGGCTCTCAATATCCTGTTTAAATGCCTCTCCGTAATAATGGTTCCTTGCAATGCCAGGCTTTTCAAAATGCATTTGTAGCTCATTCCCAGCCTAAAATAAAACTCAATCATACTGTCTCTGTCCATGGTGTATACAGGTCCTTCTCAAAAAATTAGCATATTGTGATAAAGTTCATTATTTCCTGTAATGTACTGATAAACATTAGACTTTCATATATTTTAGATTCATTACACGCAACTGAAGTAGTTCAAGCCTTTCATTGTTTTAATATTGATGATTTTGGCATACATAACTCATGAAAACCCAAAATTCCTATCTCAAAAAATTAGCATATCATGAAAAGGTTCTCTAAACGAGCTATTAACCTAACCATCTGAATCAACGAATTAACTCTAAACACCTGCAAAAGATTCCTGAGGCTTTTAAAAACTCCCAGCCTGGTTCATT
The DNA here is from genome assembly GCF_036321145.2 of Pelmatolapia mariae. Classification (NCBI taxonomy): domain Eukaryota; kingdom Metazoa; phylum Chordata; class Actinopteri; order Cichliformes; family Cichlidae; genus Pelmatolapia; species Pelmatolapia mariae. The sequence continues at coordinate 22,027,995 of NC_086246.1, read as the reverse complement.
ACTCAAAACTGCAATCATGGGTAAAACTGCCGACCTGACTGCTGTCCAGAAGGCCATCATTGACACCCTCAAGCAAGAGGGTAAGACACAGAAAGACATTCCTGAACGAATAGGCTGTTCCCAGAGTGCTGTATCAAGGCACCTCAGTGGGAAGTCTGTGGGAAGGAAAAAGTGGGGCAGAAAACGCTGCACAACGAGAAGAGGTGACCGGACCCTGAGGAAGATTGTGGAGAAGAACCGATTCCAGACCTTGGGGGACCTGCGGAAGAAGTGGACTGAGTCTGGAGTAGAAACATCCAGAGCCACCGTGTACAGGCGTGTGCAGGAAATGGGCTACAGGTGCCGCATTTCCCAGGTCAAGCCACTTTTGAACCAGAAACAGCAGCAGAAGCGCCTGACCTGGGCTACAGAGAAGCAGCACTGGACTGTTGCTCAGTGGTCCAAAGTACTTTTTTCGGATGAAAGCAACTTTTGCATGTCATTCGGAAATCAAGGTGCCAGAGTCTGGAGGAAGACTGGGGAGAGGGAAATGCCAAAATGCCTGAAGTGTAGTGTCAAGTACCCACAGTCAGTGATGGTCTGGGGTGCCATGTCAGCTGCTGGTGTTGGTCCACTGTGTTTTATCAAGGGCAGGGTCAATGCAGCTAGCTATCAGGAGATTTTGGAGCACTTCATGCTTCCATCTGCTGAAAAGCTTTATGGAGATGAAGATTTCATTTTTCAGCACGACCTGGCACCTGCTCACAGTGCTAAAACCACTGGTAAATGGTTTACTGACCATGGTATTACTGTGCTCAATTGGCCTGCCAACTCTCCTGACCTGAACCCCATAGAGAATCTGTGGGATATTGTGAAGAGAAAGTTGAGAGACGCAAGACCCAACACTCTGGATGAGCTTAAGGCCGCTATCGAAGCAGCCTGGGCCTCCATAACACCTCAGCAGTGCCACAGGCTGATTGCCTCCATGCCACGCCGCATTGAAGCAGTCATTTCTGCAAAAGGATTCCCGATCAAGTATTGAGTGCATAACTGAACATAATTATTTGAAGGTTGACTTTTTTTGTATTAAAAACACTTTTCTTTTATTGGTCAGATGAAATATGCTAATTTTTTGAGATAGGAATTTTGGGTTTTCATGAGTTATGTATGCCAAAATCATCAATATTAAAACAATGAAAGGCTTGAACTACTTCAGTTGTGTGTAATGAATCTAAAATATATGAAAGTCTGATGTTTATCAGTACATTACAGGAAATAATGAACTTTATCACAATATGCTAATTTTTTGAGAAGGACCTGTAGGTTTAGCCTACTCTTATGCTTATGTCTCTACGCAGCTGTCCAGGAATTGTATCAATATGATGTGCGCACGTTATCTATTTCGTTGCCACAAATGCGTAATTGGTTGCCACGTTATACCCAATTCATGCCCACAAATTAGCATTTCGTGCCCTCGAAATAGTATTTCGTGGCCACAAATAAGTATTTTGTGGGCGCGTTATACTATTTCGAGGGCACGAAGTAGTATTTTGTGGCCACAATTTATTTATTTTTTGGACCATGTCATCAGAGGGGCTCCGTAGTAATTTGGAAAAAAGTGGGAAATTCTTTGAGCCTGTCCAGTGTTTAGCCAATCATTCCACCTTGACCTCCTGTTTATGGGTTAACCAAAGATCCTCTTGAAACAAGCAATTTTCTTAGCAGCTAGAGCTGTTCCTTTGAAGCTGCTATCCTGGTGAATAGGGATGAGAGCCTAAATTGCAATTTCAAAGGTCACCCAGATGCTGGACACAAAGTATCAGCAACACAATCTTTGAAAAGAAGTTTTACATATGCAACAGTTGTGCATATGCAAAATGGCTCCAAGAGACAGCACAATCACTGTTTCTGGCTCATCACACCACAGTACTGAACAAATTGCATGAAGATTCACACTGTGGAAAAGTTATCTTTACCATAGATAAACCTGTGTCCACACAGCAATACAGCAAGACACTTGGGCTCATGCTTCCTGATTTGATGCAAGAGGATGCAGTGACCAACTAGTCACCCAGCGCTTGAGTGCGCGACACCCTCGATCTCTGAACCTGTGTGATTCAGAGGTTACTTTATGGGAGTCAACCTGTCTCCAAACAATCACTGTGTGACTCGGAGTGCAGTCTCTCAGATTGTCAAAGGTTTGTAAATAATTGTCATCTAATTGAGAAATTCAGACAGATTCCCAATAAGTTGATCTTTTACGTGTAAAAAAAATATTATTTATTATTATTCATTACGATACATTTATAATTAATGCATTTTTAAAGAGACAATGCACATTAATGAACATTGCTGTTAATGTAGCAGAGTTAGCCACAGGCTGTGTCGTTCTCGGTCCCTGGTCAGAATGAAAAACCACCAGAATCTGAGTCAGTCTGCTCCGATGAGCGGATCTCATCTGTGACACACAATAAAGGACTCAACACAACTGCCTGCCAGTTTGTTTTATTCCAGTTCTTTCCTTTATTCTTTGTTTTATTATAATTGAGTGATGATGTTATTTTTGCGGTTAAATTGTCCTACTGCAGCAACTATGTCAATATATGTGGATGAACTTCTGTTTCAGTGAGGTTCTGGTTGGACTCTGAACATGAGCAGTTAATATGATTTCATTTTAATGTAAAATGCTTAGTTTAAAGAACCCACGGCAGACCCACCGACATTTCAATGCTTTTCAGCTTTATTTATTACAATGGCACACACGGTTGCTGTACAAACCACAGCTGCAGCTCCCCTCTCACAGCTCAAAATTACAACAACAACACGACCGGACCCAGTTCAGTCATTTAATCCAGTGAGGCGTAATTGCGGATGCCCTGCAGGTGCATTCGCCTACCCTGCAGCGGCATCACTGACCACGCCCCACCACACTGTGAAACTGCAATTTTCACTGATTCATCATATAATTACCAGTTTGAGTCTGTTCAATCTCAAACTGATAGCAGATCAATCATTTTATATTGCTCCTATCACTTTATCACTTTGAAGACGGCATCTGACTGCGAGTGATCGCACACCTGGTCCCCAACTTCGAAGCAACTGTTGCAAAAGCAACAATATTGCATGTTCGTCCCACGGTGTCACAATTATTTTTTATTGTATTTGAATTTCCAACCACTGTTTTCCCTAGTGTGGCTATAGCATAATGGACTATGGAAGGAAGCTGGAGAACCCAGAGAGCACCCATGCAGACACATTAATTGGCCAGCTGGCTGTCAGGTAGGAAAAAAAGCCTTCTGTCTCTGATGCAAGGCGGTATCTGTGGTTTGGGACAGTTTTAGGTGAGCTGAAAACTTCACCTTCACCCCGCTGGGAATGAAGAGGGAACGCGAGCATAGAAAGCTAACTGAGTAAACACTGAGCTCACTGTGTGGTCAAAGCTATAGAGCCCAGCGTACAGTAAAGAGGCAGTTTTCAATGAGCTTTTCCATAATTAGTCTTGTTCACTTGTCCAGTTACACTTGATCAATGCGATTGATAATTCCCCTGTCGGAGCGGTCCTTCTGGCTGCTGTTCCCATGGCAACCATATTTCTAGCCAGTCATTAATGTCTGAGCTTATTCAAATCTTTGAAATGATGTGGCCATTTACACATCAGAGGAAAATAGCCAGAGAGAACCTGTTGCAGGTTCTTTTGTTCTGCTTTGTTTTGACAGTCGGTCACCACAATGCTGGCTTAGTGATCCATGTCAGTGTGGGCATTTTGGGTTTGTCATGCTGTATAGCTCTCTCTGCTCTCTAGCAATCTTTGTTCCTCAGACTCCTCTGACTGAAACAATATCTGTTTTTTTAGCTGGATATCTGCAAAATGTGAGTCATAATAGCTTTACAAAACTATTTAAGATCTTAAAAAAATAATCTGCTTTATAGTCTGTCCACATTTGGTTGAAGTCACCTGGGCCCCATCAAAGATAAGCTGGTAAAGAATGGATGAATAAATAAAACGTGTCTCCTCTAAACTAGATGAAACAGGAATCAATAAAAAAGCTGATATAGAGAGGTGACAGCGTGCTGTGCCTGCCATGAAGAATGAATTCACATCATGTCCATCCTCTGACGGCTCCTCTTCCTCCGTCAGTGATTTACACAAGCGCAACATGGATAAGCTGAAGAGGAGCACGGGCCGGGAACAGCAGCATAACAGTTTGACAGTCACTCGCTCCCTCCCTCCTCCTCTGCACCCATCCCGCCTCCCCTACAACCCCCCTCCTCCACTCTGGTCATTCTCGGAGGAGTTGTCCCCTGCCCAGTGGCATGTGGATGTGTATAATGGAGATGGATGGTGGCTGGCTCTGCCACACCGTGGAACAGACGGACTCCTCCCTAAACGCCTGTCTGCCAGCCTCCATCAGTCTCCCTCCGACAGCCCGCCGGAATAGAGCCCAGGCTTGATATTGGCCTGCTCAGGTGTGTGGGGCCACGAGTCTGTGCACTATTTCGGAAGACTGCCTTACTTCAAAAGTGCGCTATTAACATATTTAGTGGGAAAAGTTGTCTCCAAACATGGCTGACAATTACAGCTACTTTAGGAGAATGCTGTCAAGAATTTACAGAGTGTGTTTGGACGTTTTTGGCTCTTTCTGTACCGACTTCTTGTAAACATTTTTGAAGGGAAATCGAGCTACAAAATCAACATGCGGAACAAGAAGTACTGCAGAAAAGCAACGCACAGGTAAAAACTGGGTAGGCAGGTTACCGAGAACAGATTCCATAATTGTTTGGGGGGGTTGTAAAGCTATTGTCACTCCCCCTCCTGTGCCTTGCTTCTCACTCTTCAGGTTCTTTCCCGGGCTTATAGCTGCGTAAGTGCTTAAACTGTGTGTGCAGATGTGTGTGTGTGTATATGATTATGGGTGTCTAGAAAGGTTTTACTATGTCCTGGTTCCTTATATGTTTCCGCCTTTGTGTTCTGTCACTAAGTTAAGGTTCATGCCAGGTGCTGTGAAGCTGAGTCATGATATGGGCCAAGTACTGACGCTCAGTCTTGTTTAATTAAGCTGCTGGATCAATAAACTCTTTGATTTCTCCTCTTTTTTTCCTGCCTGGGATACCATCTGTTCACCGTGACTCAAGCAAGACCAGTACAACCTTTCCTGGATCCTCTGAAATACCCATTAAAAATCCATTAAGGCAGCACTGGAAGATTTTAGAGTGTAAAATAAAGCATTTCAACCACAAGATAGACAAGGCATAAAAACGCAACAATGATTGATTATCTTATCCAGCTATTAACCAGTATTGATCAGATACCACAAGAAGATGTAGACTTCTTCCAAAAAATTTAAGTTTCTCTTTGCAAAGTCTGCACTGACTCGTATTTAAATGTTCAACAGAACTGGCTTCAACAGTACAGACTGCTGCATTGTCTTAATTGCAGTTCACACTTGGCCGTGCTGTCCCAGAAGCCTTACTGCTAATAGTCACAGAACATGTTGTGCAACTCTTTACAGGAACTGAGAGTTCTGGTTATCATCAAGAGTGAACAATAATATTGTTCATGTTGCTGAATGGATTCTGTCAGAAAAAAAAGCAAGTCCTGGTCAATGTTTAAGTCTTTTAATGCCTTTATTCAACGATGACTGTTTCACAGGTTGTGAAACATTTGGGATGTGGGAAAACAGCTGGTGTTTTTTACTGGATTGTTCTATTTCTCTTGCAATGGGAACAACTTGACAATAAAACGAGGTACATTCTGTGACTTCCTTGTTTCCTAAAGGGTTGCCACAATGGATGGGACTGCATGTTTGATTTGGCACAGATTTTATGCTGGATGCAACCTTCCTGTTTATCTGGGCTTGCTTGGGACTGGCACTTGGAGTATGCCAGATTGCGACCCCTTAACCCTGTGTCCTTTTGGTCTTGATCTTTTTCACAGGCAAATGTGTTAACCATTACACCAGTGAGGCTGACTTTTCTCTGCATCTGCAGTGGTGACAGGCATGGCTGGAGGCATTTTTGTTCCTAGTTTCTCATGAACTAAATATCTGAGTACCAGCTAGAAGGAATTTTGTAATATTTCCACCAACATCCCCTTGGGTTGCAATCAGATAGTCAAAAGACAGTCAAAAAAATCGCTTTGTCTTTCCCAAAACACTTTTCATTGACCTTGATGGAAAACATCATGGCATCAAGGAAAGTAGAAATTTGAAAGGGAGAGTGCAAGGTGCACTAGTCTACTTTATTATGCAGCCACAGATATTGCTGACATGTTTCCCATTTTGAGATACAAAAAGATGGACCACTAAAAGTGCCTATTTGACCCTATGTGGCTGAATGGTGTGTTCTTTTCAGTGTTGCTGAAAGGAGAAACTGCATTATCTCCTATTTCTCTCCTTTTCACAATCCCTGTGAAAAGCTTTCAGCATGTTCAGTTCACTGCGTTTCTTAATCTTCTCGACCTCTTTGCACTCCCTGTGACTCTCAGATCCAACATTTGTTCCTGTAACAACATGCGTAAATTTGAGAAATGCTAAGAACTGGGCATTATCTACTTGGTTACGAAGGAGAAAATATAGCATATTATTAACATTTCATTATGCGTCATTGACAGTGACTCTAAAAATATTGTGTGTATGCATGAGTGTGGCTATGGACAGTTGCAGCTAAAGTACAGATAAAACATTTGTATATCACTGTATATTTCATGCCTATTTAAGGAGGTTAATGTTAGCTTTCTTGTTATTAATGGTGTCAGTTTGCTCTTAAGAGGCATGTTAGTTTCCATGTCCACAAGTCCATGGGGAAATTTGGGTCCAGATAACCCAAATTTCCTTATCAAGCAGTGTGCAGATGACCATGTGACTCCACTGACTAGTTCACGGAGACATGACACTAGTGCACGAACTACCCATGAGACTTTCAAACGAACTTTCATTGAACATAGAGTGTATAATAACAGGTCACTAAAGAATGAAGGTGTCTGTATTCATGCTATAGCAGAGCATAACCCCTGCTTAAATGCTGACTCATGTAGTGTACATAAGAAAAACCAAAACCCTGTTGTGGACAAAAAAAAGGATGCAATAGTGGATTGAGAGTTATTAAAAAAACTACTGCAGGCTGGAAACCTAAAAAGTCAGCTCAAAATTCTCTAAAGTCATTTTTAGTTGAGGGAAGCTGTCGAACTGGGTGATCATTTGCTGCAGGTTAACTCCTCTCACGCTGGTTCCACTTAGTTATTTGTCAGTATATTGATTATGACCTTTTTAAGGAAACAGACTTGTTTTTTTAAAGATGCCGTTCAGCTGCAAACTGTTCAGTTCATTCATTAGATTCTTTGTCACCCACACCGTTGACTCCATGAAACAGTCACCAGAGAGAGAGCAATAGTCCACTGTATCAGCCACAAAAGGTTTGTTGGATTGCTTATTGCTGTCGAGCACTTACCTGCCATTTACACGCTGATTCTTTTCATGTAATGAGATGTGAAGGTGGGTGGTGATCACTGGTGCTCCAGGTACTTGCTGCCTGTGCTTTAGCTACTAACTGACTGGCTAATTAGTCAACATTAGCTGCGAATGAAAGTACCAGCTGTTAAACATTAAGAAGTCCAATTTGCATGTGTTTAGCTCATTGGAAAATCAGGCATGTTTGTGCGGTTTTTTTCGACATTGAAAAGGTTTTCAGACCTTTGTGGAGGAAAGACAGCAAGCAGATCTCTTTCAGCTGGACCACAGGGTACCGAATAAATGCTTTCACATATACTGAGCACCGGGGTGGGGGCAGGTTGAAAGGCGTACTTGACAATATAAGCTGTTGCTAACTGACATGCTTTAAAATAGAGATGGTTGAAGGCAAGTTTGAGCATGAAAAAGTGGATTATAACCCTTTGAATGCATTTGACAGCACAGATTGACAACATTTTTGTTAATAATTTAATGAAAGGCCCTTGTGAGGATATTATGCATCTGCTACTTTTTAAATGAGAGCTGCAGGAGGCTGAGGGGCTAATATATGTTGTGTCACCGTCTTTCATCAGCCTTGGACAAAAAAGACTTCATTTCATAGAAACCTTTCCTCTTTCTACCTGAGGTCAGAAAAAAAGAAGGAGAGCTGTAAATGAAAGTAGGCCTCAAATCTGGAGAGAAAAAAAGGAGGCATCACTGACTTATTAGACTGCTGGTCTTGGCACTGGAGTGAGACACAGGCCAATAAAAATGCCGTCTCTTCTGTGGGATTAGCCCGGCGCTGATGGAACTGACAGGCTGTCTCTCGCTCAGGGATTCCCATTTTGGAGTAAAGCGAACTGGTTTCTGTGGCTATATTCAACCATCCTGGCTCATCACTCTTGGATACTCTCTACCCAAATAGGCCCTGCAGTGTTCACTGGTTGATGAGCAGATTCTCCCTGAAACAAAGAGCTGCTGCAGAGCAACCTGAGAAACTGTGACACTAATACAAACATTACAACCAAATGCTGTCACCCAGTTTAGTCAAGAGAACAGACTCAATGCAGTGAATTGCTTTGCTTTTGATGCTGTCAGTGTTTTAGTTCTTGGACATGTCATCTTTAAAAGATATCTTTTTTTTTCAAATATGTGGACCTGGATTAGTCTTAAACCTGCATAAATATATATATTTATAGATATATATATTTGGATTCTGGCTAACTTAGCATTAGCATGCTGTCTGTGCAGATGCTCAGCTGCACCTTTCGGTCACCTGACTTCCCTTGCTGATACAGGTAAGAGTCACAGACATGTTTTGATTTTGTGCCATACATTTGTTACTTTACTTGGTAGCAAAAGTTGTGTTTATAGGTCTAGGTGCAGAAGCCTCCTATTGGCCCCTTTGTTTGCCTATTGGGCGACACTGTTTGATCTGTATATAACTATGATTTGTTATGATCTTAGCATTGCCTCTGTCATAATCTTTTTGCTGTAAATGCTACTTTTATGATGCATTACAGGGAATCTTGGCCTGAGTGATAGCTTTATAGTTGGGCCATTACTGCTTCTTGGGCTGCGTTTACAGAAGTGCTGCTGCTTTGCCTTGTTTGCATCTTTTTGTGTCCATTTTGCATTGACTTTTTGTGACCTTCCGTGTGCTGTGATTATATATGCACCCCTGGTTTAAGTTGCACAACAGTGTGAGTGTGTGTGACAGTGAATTGCACATGTGTACTGGTTTTTCAGGCCCTGTCCTCATCTGGCTTTCCATTCACTCACTGGTAAGCCACAGCTCTGACTTTTACAGTACGTGTACAATCGATTGCTCTTTTATGTGATATATTTTAAAAGGCTGTCAATAAATTGTTTGTTTTACACTGAACCTCTGTCTCAAGTATAACAGGCCTAAGTGCCTTCTTGATAATTAGCATTGTTTCAAACTCGATATTCTCTGGGTGAAATTCCCAGGGTGCTGCTGTCAGGTTTGAGTGTGACATCATTGGTTTCTTGCTCTTTTCCTCATTACTCTCCACCACCTCGTGCTGCCACAAAAGGAACTGAACTACTGGAGCTGATTCTCTACAGGACCTGGTTACTGATCACCTGATTGAGCCCTAAATACACACTTTGTCAAAAAGAAAAGTTTTAAACCTCATCTGAAAAGTGCAGAGAGGTTTCTGTCTGCTCCCACTGAAGAGAGGCCTGAAAGCCAAATTCTCTGCCTCCCATCCTACTTTCAGAAACTGTAGGCCCCACAAGTAAACCAGCAGCCTGAGAGTGAAGTGCCTGATTATTCAACACTTTGTTGACTGCAGAAATGAATTTAGAATCCTTCTAATCACTTACAAAGAGCCAAAGAGGAGAAGCTAATATGGGAGAAATGTCAATGTCACTACTCTCATTGCAGCATTTTGGATTAAGTGAAGCTTTTCAGAGAGATTTTAAAGCAGCCTGGTAATGAATTACAATGAATTAGAAGGAACAAATGCATGAACTCCTTTTTCAGCATCACTCTGACACGGGATGTTTCACATTTTAGTGATATAAGTAAGCAGTCCGACATATTAGTTTACTGTGCTCACTGAAGGACATATCCTGGTCAAAAATGTTAATGGAGGCCAAGGTAATACCGGTATCTGGTTAGACACTATGTTTCTAAGATTTTAAGGACGAAATGTATTAACTCTGATTTTTTTTTTTTTTTAAATTTAGTAGTACGAAGTTAGAGGTTATCCATGTCTTTAAGGCATGCCTGTAGTTTGACTAGTTGATTTGTGCCATTTGGCTTCATTGGTATACCTGAATAATGAAAATGTACATACATCTGGAAAAATGAATTATGATGATTGTTAGAGTCAGACAAGAGTATTATGCAGAGTATGCTCATTGGTCAGCATTTAGTTACCTGGAAACAGTAAACCAATGAACATTTCCTTAATTTCACTGTCATAGCCACATCCTGGCTGTCACAAAGCTTGCCCAAGCCTGCCCAAGGCTTTATAAGAGGACTTCAATAACCTGTGGGTGAGGTCACAGTGGCTGCATCCATCTTTTATACTGTTTATAATTACAACAGTGTCGGGACTGCCTGCTGCACATGTAGCAGAGTAGTACCACATGTGAGCAGAAAGAGATGCGAATGAGCGTCTGTACGATAAGCTGCTGACTAGTTTGTCAGATATGTCGCTGAAAAGTTGTCAAAGCATGACTGCATCATTTTTACCTTTTTATCTACCCATCCACCCACCCACGTCTTCCACTTACCCACTTCAGGGTCACATGGACTGTTGCAGCTGCCTTAGGATGAGAGGCAGGGCGCACCCTAGACAGCTCACCCAGAGCCTTCTTGCAGCTCGCTAACCACTGCACTGCCCGTTTGATACAGAATTTAAATGTACAGAATATCAATATGGGCCATTATATTATTTTATTTACTTCCTTCATCTTCTGCTGAAAGGCATTCTGAACTAAATACTAACTTATTTACAGTAACTTCAATATATTTCCGTCAATATATTTAGTGCACTTTTAACCTGCTTCACCAGCTCTATCTTCGTACCACAGCAGTTGTGTAACTTGCTTTGTTTCCGTGCCGTGTGCTTGTGCAGCTGAGCTTTTAATTTCACGTTTCAGCACAGAATAAGGGATGAATCCATTTTCCAGTCTGCGAATGCATTTTAACCTGTTCGTGGGCTAATGCATTAAACCTTGTTAATGCAAACATTGCTCAGCATTTCTGCCTCACGGATTTAACTCCCTTGCGCAAGTGGAGCGCGTCAGCTGCCGGAGGCCATGCGGGGACTCTGCCATCCGTGGTGTTTTAAGTTGTACCTCTCTGTCACACAGCCTCTGGATTGTATTGGAGTTCATACTGTGATCTCAATGTCAAAGCTCTTGTGGAAAATTGGCTTCACACAGTAATGGTCCTTAACTGGTGTTTCTGTATCATCCATCAAGAGCACAGAAACCGGCCTCAAAATGCATCATCATTTCTGCGGGGCACTGCTTTTCAACCAAATATGTGGCTTCCATGTTGCCTGTAGTTCACAGTGATAATGTGTCCCCTAAATGACACAGCCTTACAGTGAGTCATATTTTTTTTCATGCTTACCAGGGGCTTAAATCCAGTGATATTGTTAATAGACAGCTGGATGCAGTATCATGGATGTGTGGACTTCTGTTAGGAAAGTAGTTTTTGAGCTAAAAACATTATCGCCAATAAGCTGCCTGATCATTTAGACCTCAGCAGGAATTTCCAATCGTGTTTTTGGTTAAAAAACACATTCAGAGGGATCTCTAAGATCGGGCTGCAACACTTTAAGTGCCTCCTACGTGACTCCTGTGATTGGTTTGAATACTAAAACGTCCTCCATCAGGACTTAATGAACTTGCAGTAGCCAATCTGTTATTTTGACTGCATTTAATTCAGACTTGTGCTGTGTGGGAAGTGTTAGAGATCTGGCAACGTGTCTGTAAACATGACTTGTTCAGCCATACAATTCTGCTTATTTAGTGAAACTCAATTGAGTTTGCTAAATTAAAATCACCTAAATGGCATTTAAGTAGAGTGAAATGCCACAGAGTGCTATAGCCCTTTTATTTCATGGCTCTAAGAAACAGAGGTGTCAACATTTCAAGGGGGAAAAAACTCAACTACCTCCACTCTGAGCTCTTTAATACCTCTTCAAATTATGCATATTAAAACTTATATTTCAGACCCACGCAGCTACTTGATCACACTTTATTATTATGCTTCCACACGCACATTTGAATAAATATAAATATGAGTTGTTCAGCTGCACTTGACAAATCAAGCTGTAGTTACATTTTTCTCTATATTTAACCTCTCACTCTTGTTTGCATTATACTGTATATAAAAAAAACAACATCAACTTTTTTCGATTTTTCTTTCCTAATTGTGTAAAAATTTACAGTTTGAACCTTTGCGGCTCTAAACTTGTTAACTGATCTGTCACATTTCAGAAAGCTTTGATGGGTTTCTCTTAAAAATCTTAAACTGTTAATTAAATTTGCTGTCCTGTTTTTTTGTCATTTATTTTTATTCTTATTTGTTGCAATGAGACAAACACATGCAAAGTGAACATAAAACACTCAGTGCTATTACATGCAATTTTTATCCAGAACTCACTGTTATAGTCTATTAGGAGACTCCCAGTTCTGCCAGGAGAAAGGAAAAACAAACTAGATGGAAAACTGCCACAAAATGTAAAAATAACACCGTTAATGCAGAGGACAGGTTCCAAAGTAGAGAGATACAGTACAAAAATATAAAAATATACTGTATTATATGCATAAGACAAGCTCGTTAGTGCTGCAGACTTTTAGCTGCACATCCATGATGTGACTCTCCACAACATCTAAAAAGTGCTCTGTTTGATTGAAATCTGGTGACTGTGGAGGTCATTTAAGTAAAGTCCTATTCAAGACACCAATTGATTGGAGCTTTGTTTCACTGTATGTTATCCTGCTGGAAATAGCCAGCAGAAGATGGGTATGCTGTGATGATAAAGTGAGGAACATGGTCCAAAAGAAAAAAAATACTAAGGTAGGCTGTGGTGTTTAAACAATGCTCAGTTGGTACTAAGAAGCACAAAGTGTGGCAAGAAAAATATCCCTCACACCATTCCACCACTATGACCAGTCTGCACCATTCATACAAGGTAGGATGGATGCTTTCACTTTTTTTAATGCATGTTTCTGTCCCCACCATGTGAACACTGCAGCAGAAATCAAGACTGGAGTGGCACCTGGTGTGGTCTTCTGCTGCTGTACCCCATCTGATTGGCACGGTGTGCATTCAGAGATGCTCTTCTGCATATCTTAAAGTGGTTAGTAAGGCAAAAGTAACTAAAATATCAGCTCTCCTTTGACCTCTGACATTAACAAGATAATTTCTTCCAGAAAAGTGTCACTCGGTGGAGATTTTCTCTTTTCTGAGTGGATCAGCAGTTTCTTAGATACTAAGACCACCCCGTCTGACCTCAACAACCATGCCAGATTTCAAGTCACTTAAAACCACCTTTCTTCCACATTCTGATGCTTGGTTTGAACTTAAACAGGTCATCTTGGCCATGTTTACATGTCTACATGCACTGAGTTGCTGCCATGTGATTTGGTGATTAAATATTTTCTTTAATGAGCAACCAAACAGGTGTACCTAATGAAATTGCTTTTGAGTGTAGATATTAGATATTGATATAATTACACTTATGAACAAATTCTAGATACACATATTCAAGTCTGTGAAATTGTGCTATTAAACAGAACAGGAGTGGTTATTGACATTTAGTTGAACAGTAAATGAGGACAGCGTACACAAAACAGTTGCAAAACCTAAGAACAAAAAGTGCTGGCAATGCTGGTTTAGGTTTGACTTTGGCCTAAAATAATACACTATTGACATGCCTACTTTATAGATATATGTATTTACAGATGTATTTGACAGAATAGGGTAACTTAAAAAACACAGGACAGATTTAAAGGGTCAAACATCACCGTGAATGAAGGTTGCTCTGAAATCTGTGAGTTTTTTGGATAGTTGTTAACATGTGCCTCTGCCTCACTGTGTTGATTAGACACACAAGTGCACCGTGATTCACAAAAAGACCCTTTTTTCTCTTTCATTGCAACAGTGCTGCAATGACCAAAATGCAGCCAGAGGCCAGATATGACAAACGGAACTTGTGAGCAAGTGGGGGAGATTACACTGGTTTCTAAACTCTCCATGGGGACAACGTTAAGCAGATCCAATGGATGAAGTAATTCAATTTGAGCCCCTGAATAATAGCATCATTTGCAATAGAATTAGCATCTGCCACTATCAATCAGCATGGCAAAAGACTAACACAAGCTGCACCCACCAAGGACACAGGCTTTCTGTAAAATTCACCTCCTTTATTAAGTTAACTTGGCATGAGTCACCTGACATAATAGAAGCAACGTGCAAGAATTTATGTGGATTTAAAAAGATGAATGTGTTTTTCAGACTTTTTATGTATATACATTTTTAGAATTGATGTTGGTTGTTGTTTAAGTTGTGTATAAAACCCCGAAGCCTCGGCCTATGATTGCATGAAGCCCTGAGCTGTAAATTTAGAATAAAAGAAACACGGGCCTAATGCTGCTGGGGGGTCCCAAATAGCATGCTTCAGCACTCTTTGGCCAGTGCTTGGCATGTCCACTACTAAAGATTGAATTATAGTTTGGGCCAGGCACAAAGACAAGCTGAGCTACAGTCCTGGAAGATAAGCTGATCTCACTGCAAGCCCATTTCAGCCAGTGTCTAAGGTACTCTTTCACACATTCAATGGATAAATCTCTTATATGGTTGTTAAGCTGTTTTAGCCTGCCCATATATTTACTGTGCATATGCAAGCCACTTTGAAACGCATCTCCAAGTCTGTGCTTGTCACATTCCTGGGTCTGTTGACCCAGCGTTTTGAGTTTTAGTTTATTTGGATGTTATGTTTAAGTTCTTTAGGGTAGCTAAGTTAATTTGTTTATTAGTTTCTCTTTGTGTTTTCTACCCCTGTATTTAAGTTTCCCTCTCCCTGTTTCATGCTGCGTGTCTTATGTTGTCAAGTTTATATTGCCTTGTCTGCGTCTCATGTTTCCTGTTTTATTTTGAAGCTCTGTGTCCTATGTCAGTGTAGTCAGCTTTGCTTCCTTTGTCTGGTTATGTCAGACTAGTGTCAGCTGTTTCCCCATGTGTTTCCACTTCCCCTAATCACCCTTGTGTGTATTTAGTCTGTGTGTTTCTGTTCATTCTTGGTCAGGTCATCTGTTGTTCATGCCATGTTCTCCGCGCCATGTTTCTAGGTTTCATGTCCAGGTTTTTTGTGTTTGTTTAGTTCTCCCAGTTTAGGTTAATGTTAGTTTTATTTCAGTTTGCCTTGCCCTTTGTTTGTGCCTTTTTTACCAGCCTCATTAAACGGCTCGCTTTTTGTTAATTCAAGTTTTGTTCCACGTTCTATTTTGTCTGCGTTTTGGGTCCTCTACGTCACTCCATACAGTCTGCCTCTGCCAGACTGTGACAGAATGACCTGACCATGTTTGACCCAGCAGACATTTATTTCAGTGACCTTGTTGAATTTAAGATTTGTGTTACGATTCTTCACAGACTTTGGATTATTTCCTGTGCAGGGAAGCAGGAGGAGGAGGAGGAGGAGGAGGCGGCGGCTATTCGGGCTCAGCTGACCCGGATAGCCACAGCTAACCCAAGGTTTCTGGGTTTTTTTGCCTGAGGATTTAAAGAACTTTGTTACTGCCTCAACCTCCTGTACCTCGCCATTACCACCACAGCCCTGTGGTGACGCAGCTTTTCCTTCGCCGGCTACAGGAGTAAGAGTAAGGCGTATTCAGTCTCTCACCTGTCTCCATGCCTGTGTCGCTACAGAAGCAGACAAGTGCTGCATTTTCCTCACCACAACCAGTGGCTGCTTCCAGCGCTACATTCATCTCAGTCGTAGCGGCGCAGGCCTCCACAACCACAGCTTCCAGGAGGAGGCGGCGTCCATGTCGTCACCGTGGCTAACAGCAGCATGAGGTGGGTGACTATATTCTGGATCCGCGTGTTTTTTCTAAGGAGGAAACTAAAATTAACACAGGTTTGCCAGTTCATGGGCTCGGTTATGAAGAGACTGCTCATGGTCATGAAAGGACTAAGACTGACAAGTTACCGCCCAAGTCGTCCACGGAACATCTTATCCCTTTGCACATTTATCTAACATCTCTGTGTATTGATCATGCCACGAACTATGCTTTTAAGACGTCAGGCTTTAAGATTGTTTTCACTGGAGATGCTAGCTGTGAGGTTCAGCTAAGCCCCTGTGAGACTGAGACCCAGGCCAGGTTGGATCCAGAGGCTGAGTTGGAGGACTCAGTTTGCCTGAGCCGTCGCCTGCAACTTCAACGCCGTCGCCTGCAGCCACCATGCTGCCGCCTGGTGTCGTCTCGACCCAGCCAGAGGTTGTCGACAAGCCTGGTCTCGTCTCGCCTGCCAAGCCACGTCCACGTCCAGCATGGCTGTGTCCGGGGCCTTTCAAGACAGCCCGTCCACAGAAACCCACCAAACCATCCAAGGATCCTTGTCCACATCCACACCACCTTCGACCACCAGCCAAGCCACCTGACGGTCTTCGTACATGCCCACGTCGCCGCCGGCCACCAGCCCAGCTGTCCAAGTGTGGCCAGCCATGCCTGCTTCGCCACTGCCACCTTCCACGTGGTCGGCCCCCTGATCTGCTCCGTCGCCACCGTTGGACTCGTGGCCGGCCCCCTGAACCTTTGAACTATGAACTGCTATGCTGTCGACCTCCAGGTCGGCCTCCCGAACTAATGAACTGGACTTTTGTGCCATCACCCTCCGGGTCGACCCCCTGAAAGGTTTAAGAACTGTCTCCTGAGCTTCAGTGCCTTTCATAGACTTTTGTTTTGCACTTTTTTTTTTTTTTTTTTTTTTTTTTGTTGGACTTTTGCTCTGGCTTTGGTCAGTTTCAGAAAATTATTCTTTTTAACTTTGTCCTTTTTCTAACATTTTTAACAATCTAATAATTATTTTTAAACTTTATTGAGTATTTAATGCTCACATTCCCACACTAACTGCAAAGAGGTGCGACAGCTTTGACTTTATTCTGCTGCATGTTCTGCAAATGACACATGGACACACAGTACAGTGAGATGACCAAAGTTTAGCTGGATTGACACGGACAAATTCTAATCAGTGCAAAAATACTTTTAGAGTTCTGCTTTCTTGGTGTGTACCATAGATTTCATTGGTTGACTCTCTTGTCATGATGTGTTGTAAATCTGACTTGCCTAATGGCTTGTGCATAGATGCTGGTTTTCAAATCATCTGGCTTGACAGCTAAATAACAGTGTGGGTTTATCGTCGGTATTTATTGTGTAAAATCTGGCTTTCCTTTAAAGCACTGTGGAAGAGTATGTGTGCAGACTATGAAGCTATTTAACTTATTTTTGTGGACTATAATGAGAAATTAAACCAGAATGAAATCTGATCTAGAAATATGTAGATCCATCTGCTGTGGCGACCTCTTGGGAAATATGGGTCTAGTTTAAAAATACCTTCAGTTTATATGGATCTTTTAAATATGGGTGTGGAGGGTACTGCATCCACCTCATGACTTCTTCCCTTTGTCTTGGTAATTTTTAACATAATTAGCAAAACAAGAAGAAAGAATTAAAATGCACATTTTCACCTGAGATTTCAGTATATAATTCATTTACATATATTATATATGACAGGGAAGTGCAAAAAAGGAAAAAAAAATGGTGGCGATCGCTGTCCTAGGTGCTTTATTTGTTGTTGTTGTTGTGTTTTTTTTTTTTTTACCTTTTTTTTTTTTTTTTTTTTTTTTTTTACCTTTTTTTTCCCAACAATAAATTATGATGGGTCATTAAACATTTCCTATTTTCCAAATTAACCTTATCAAAATGGTCAGTAATTACTGTCAGCAATGCCAACATCAGTTACACGTGCCGCATAAATAAATCATTTAGCTCTTGATTCATTTTATTGCTGCGACTAATTATATACATACATAAAAAGTAGATAAACATGTCAAATTAAAAAGTGTTGGCACCCACTAACCTGAGAATACACAATTTTTCCTACTGAGTGATGGTTGATTGTTGAAGGGTTTTGATTTTAATTACTAACCATGCTTTCTACTCCCATGACTCTTAAATCCCTAACAATTTACCTCCAACCCTTCCATTTGGGTTTGCCTTGGCAAGCACTGGTGTCTTGATCAGCACATTATTTCATTCTGCTTTTTTAATGGTTGCTTTGTGGAAGAGGGTTGTAGTAACAGTCCTGACATTGATGTTGTCAGTGACAGTCTTTGGTAATACTGTAGACCACCATGTTTTGGAGGCAGAGCCAAAGGTCTGCCTTGGAAGAGGGGGTTTTGCTCAGTTGTCATTGGCTAGAAGGAAATGAGTCACGTGACAACAGTGAGCCCCAAATACTTTATTAATTTGTCTTGATCAAGAATAAACTTTAAAGTCAGTACAGGAGAACAAACTTACACAGCAGTCAGCTCAGTATTAATTACTCCACTGACTGTGCTGTCACTTTCAAGCAACGATGGCCCATTTTTCCTACAGTGCTTCCATGATCTGTTTCACACGCCTCTGTGAGGATGCTATCATCTGTTCAGCATTTTTAGAGGGTTGAGTTTCCTGTCCCTCGGGCGAAGTCTCAATGTGATTTCTGCTAAATTGAAAATTCCTCACCCGGCTCTATAAATTGGTACCCTTTCAGTGGTAAAAATTGGACAAATTAGATGGTGCTGGCTGCATTCAAAAAAGCAGGAGACATGTTTCTTTGTACAGAACTTATTTCATTGCGGAGAATGCAGAGTTGACAGACGTCGCTACACAAGGCCATTATTAGTGTCACTTGCCAAGAGAATGTACTGCTGAGCATTGAAAGCTTGTGTTTTCTCTACTTGCCTTTGAATTAAATAAAAACTAAAAGCAAGTAACCCACGCTCTGGTTTTTGTCTGAGCCATTGAGATTTCACATTTTCCATTTTGCTCCGCATACTAACTCTCAAAATAAATGACTTTGTAAACTGGACCAAATTGCTGGACAACTGGTTATAAAATCTTAGCGCTGGAGCAAAGATGGTTATTTGTAATTTCTAATTTAATAAAGGAAGAAAGAAGACAAAGGAGGGGAGATGAGAAATGCTGGTGCACACCTTTTCTGTCTGAGCTCAAGTATTGTTTGCTGTGGAGTGTCACAATGTGATTTTCTGAGGCTTAACATCTTCTTTGATCTATTATCAGTAGCTTTTATAGCTGCTACAAAGAGAAGCCACACAGCGCCTTTTAAAAAAATCTACTGCACTGTCAGAAATGAAGTGAAAATCAAGACATGCTTGGGGGGAAAAAAAAAAGGGTTTCATATTCTTCTTCTTTTGTGCAGTTGCTGTCACAAGACAGGACTGTGCTTGCCTGTGCGAGGGCATCCATTAAGGACAGGCTGTGTTGTCTTATTCTCTGAAGAAAAGACAGTGTTGTGCAGAAGCTTGCTGTGAGATGACCGGGTCAACCTTATCACTGACCGAAGCTGGCAAAACGTCAAAACATCCCCCTGCAATCCGCTTAGGAGGAGGAGGATCAGCACTTGTAAAATGACTGGCACTGCCTTGAGCAAGGTTTTTTAGGACTCAGCAAAAGGCAGCTTACTAAAAACAACTGATGTTCAAAGGAGTTAATCAGCCCTGACAGAGGTTTGAAGATTTCTAAATTCATTAACTATTTTCAGTAGTGTACAATGAGAAAGTTTCCACTTTCTGTATTATTTTATTTTATTTTTTTCTAAAAGCTAAAATTGCGAGCAAATTCAAAAACGGACAGATTGTGGAGCCCAGTGGGGAGTCCAAAGGCTTGTTGAGTGATCTATCTAACGGTGACCTCTTCTTGACTGGCCTCTTGTGTCAAAGGAAAAAAAAAATGCTTACAAAGTGCCTCATGGCTAAAACTTCTCCAGTCTTGTATGAATAATTCAGAGTTTTCTGGGGGTGAAATAGTAAAATACTTCTTTCTTGCTTTTACCTCATCATTTTGTTCCACCTGCCAGTCAAAACTCATCCTGGCTGACACTTTTTCAGCCTTTTGCTATGGCACGAATTAGATCAACCATGAACAGAGGCATGGCTAAATAAAAAAAGTACAGCCTCTGGGTGAAACACTTGCCAGGTCTCTTGGAGAGCGATCTGACAATGAGGCTTCCAAATCCAGAGGGCTGTTATTTATTTATTTATTTTTTTGCTGAGGACGAATGCAGACTATGTGAACAGGAGAAGCTCTTAGCTTTGTATTTCAATTTGTGGTTATACAGATTGGACAATTTGCTGTTACAAAACAACATGTTGAGTTGGTTGTCTGAAAGAGTTCTGCTCCTTTTCACCTTTGAGGTGTTTGAATAGTTTATTTTCTTTCATTTTTAGAGCTCCTTCAATAGGAATCCTTGCTGAATACATATTTCATATTTCTGATATTATGGGGGGAAAGAACTCCTTCATACTCATAAATGAAGAGCTCAAAGAAACTTTTCATTCATTCATTCAAATGAAAGATAAAAGATGGGCAGGCCTCACACTGAGGCACTAATCACAGGGGTGTAACATGCATGTGTTCACAGTGAGCCTGACGAAGCAAAACAAAAGAGACACATGACAATCTGTTTCCGTGCTGATTGTCAACAAAGCTGTGCTGTGTTGTTCCCCAAAGTCTTCCCTCTAGTTGCACTGCTTACTGATGACTCCCTGGAGTGCACAGTTTGGTCTGTGTTACTCTGGAGCAATATGGCTCGTGGCAAAAAACACTGCAAGTGTTACAAGCTGGGGTTTGGGTACAAAAAATAAGCTTGTGTAACTAAATACCAAAATCCCATCAAAATCAAATTTGTCAAATCTGAAAATAGACATAATTAAAAAAGCACCACAAAGTAAAGTGATCTCTTTCCTTTCATCAGACAGACAGCTATTTCCATCCATCCTTTATATTGCCATGTTGTAGCCACAGTCTGCCAATGTTGCTGAAAGCTGCACTTGTTTCATATTCACTGGAAACTGTAGCTGTCTATTTTATGGGCGTGGCGATTTCGTTTTAACAATGACTGAAACTGACAGGAGAAGCCAGGAGTGGTTTGTGGATGTACATTGTAGAAACTGATAGGAAACAGCATGTGAGGTAAGCCGCCACTTGTAGAAAAACTACCACAAAAAACCCCCCATGTTTTGGTAATGCAAATTGTAGGCAATTGTGTGTTAATTAATAATTAGCTAAAACAAACTCAAGGCTCAAGGACCTGCACTTTTTTAAACCTCTCAAATACTCCAAGAAGTTAGATCAACCTCCCGTTGCATAAACCACTCTGGGGAGTTAATAGGACTCAAGCTAATTGCTTGAACATGGATACTTGTTGAATGTTATTTCATTAATGTTTTAGCTGCATTTCAGTGGCCCTGGTCCCTAAATTATTAAAACTGTTAGTGCCGGGTACAAGAAAAGAAAACTCCATTTTCCATGCATTGATTCCATGTTAGGAATATGACATGTGTGGAATTTCCTGTGTTAGACAGAAGGACACTTCTCTGTTTTCTGACTCTTACATTAAAAATGTCTGTGACGCTAATGTTCAGGTCTGTTCCTTACACCCTTAAAGGGGTTTATTTGACTTTTGTAAATGTTTTATTAAAATTGAATTAGTTTTTGTGGGCTGATAATTAAATCTTTTGTCAGAGTCCTTGAGTTATTTCAGAACTCGTTTTGGCCAACAGAGGAGAACTGGTTACCTCCATAATTCTGATATGAAATGACTTGCTGTGCAAAATCTGCTAGAAATGTTGTTTATGCATAAATATGTTATGGTCTGAGTCTTGTCTGTCTGGGTGGGTTATATCCTGTAGTACTTCAGCTCAGAGGATTCAAGAGCCTTCATAATTCAGCAATGATTTTGTGAAAGTAGCAGACTGATTAGCATGCTAGTGGCACAGCTTCAGGGACGGTAATGTAGGTTTTAGTTAGTTATCCAACCACTTTGGTCCAGGCTGAAATTTCCCAGCAACTATTAATTTTGTTTTTTAAAATTTCCTTTTAATAGCTGCCTTTCTTGAAATGTACTAGAGATATTTAAGCGCCCATCAGGATGAACTGTTGCACTTTGTTGATTGTCTGAATTGCAATCTAGTCCCACCATTATGTAAGAATTTCATTTTGTGTAATGCGATCACAGCAGTCATTTGTTTCCACTGTATTAAAAACCATAGTACAGGAAGTGTTCCTGAAACAAAGCAGCTCACAGGAGTGGGAGCAAAAAGGTTTTCCTGGCAACGAGGGTAGAGAAGTCATAAACAAACCTGGCTTTAAGCAGAAAGCTAGAGTTCAGCACTCATCTAAGACTAAATTTGAATCCTACTTTTGCTCATTGTTTGCTTTCTCAAATCATATTAAGTATAACTGGATCCTTAACAAGCTCAATTTTTGAGGCTCAAAAAAAAGAAAAAGAAAACAAAATGATTAAAAAACAAACTATCTATGAGTTCCTTTTTTGTATGTTACTGTACTTTACTATTCACTGGTTAGTGCTAATTAGAAAAAGGCAGCAAGCTAACATACGAAACTAAGATAATAAAAGAAGTATAAATTAGTCTTACTACGTGCCCATAGTCATTTTTTTCCCATATTTCCATACAAAACTTTTATGGTGAACATGCTTAACATTAAGTAGTACTAACGTGCTAAACATCAACACCTTAGCAAAAAAGGTTTTGATCAAGTAAAGACAAAATAAAACAAGGAGACACAAGTGCTACCTTTCTCCAAATAATGTTGCACTGATCAGATAGCAAACTATTTGCTGAATCATTATTTGCTGGTCTGGAGCATTCAAGTTTGTGTTAGCTCAATGCCACAAGCTTCCCAGGAATGAGAAATTCAGTTTAAAGTCAGACTGTATAATACTCACAGGAGTGAATCCCAGGAGTTACATCTCAGAATCTACAGGCTTCAGTTAGGATGTTAAAAGTTAAAATTCATGACAGTACATTTAGAAAAAGACAGAACAATTGTGGCTTGTTTTAAAAAGTTCTCTGGAGAAAATCTCATCTCTCTGAAAAGAAAATGCTTTGGTTTCCAAAGTTGCATTTGAACAAATCAGAAGATAAAGGGGACAACACCAAAGTGGAGAAAACACCTCAAACCAACTGTGAAGCACGGTGGTGATCTGGGCTTTTTTGCACTCACAGGACCTCGACACTTTGCATTCGTTGAATTTACCATGAACTCCTCTGTACACCAAAGTCATTTAGAGTCAAATGTGAGGCTGTTTGTCAAATAACTAAATCTTGGCTGAAACTAAATCATTGAGCAGGACAATGATCTCAAAGCACAGCAGCAAATCTACAACAGAATAGCTGAAAAAAAGGATCAAAGTGTTGCAACAGCCCAGTCAAAGTCTAGACCTCAACCTGACTGAAATGCTGTGCATAAATGAATGATCAGAAACCTCACTGAACTGAAGGAACACTGGGAAGAGAAAAAGAATTGGCGACAAAGGCTCCACAGTGATATGAGAGGCCGATAAAGTCTTACAGAAAACCATTACTTCCAGTTATTGCTGCTAAAAGTGGTTCTACTAGCTGCTGAATGGAGCGTACTTAGTTTTTCAAATGACTGTATCATAATAGGTTTCATTTAAACATATTCTGAGACAAATTCGCATCTATACAAATATAGATATGAATTTGTAAGGGCTTAATATACAATGTCTCCATATTTTGGCATTTATTCCCTAAGATGCAAAATGTATTCAGTAAATTTCAGCATACTGCTTTTAGCAGATGACTTTGCCCGGTGTAAAAAGTGCTTGCTTTTGCTTGGATGTTCATATTATTCAGAAAAATTCCAATTTCCCATTTGTAACAGGAAAAGTGAGTGCCGGTGTGACTGTAGGAAATTGGTAATTATGGTAGCTCTAATAGGACTGCTGTGGCCAAAGTGCAGGTACACAAAGTTGCTAGCATGGCTGCAGACTCTCTTATTTTCTGTGCTTTATCTATAAAACTCTCTGAGGACATACCTGTAGCACAGAATAACATATCAGTGTTAATATAAAAAGTATTTACTGTGGCAGGTGTTCTTGTTGCCTTTTCGACAAGCCGCTTTTTTTCTTTTCTGTGTGAGGAAAATCTTCGAACATGACTCAAAGGAAGATGTAAAAAGCAGATCAGCACTAATATCATATTTCTCTGCCTCTAAATAAAAGCTTGAAAGCAGTTCTCAGCCACAGTGCAGAGATACTTGGATGACGCTTTCTTGTAAAATGAGGTTTGTAATTACCAGTGTCGCTGTGCCCTGGGGCACAAATGACACGCTAATTATAAATAATTGGAGCTATGCAGATTGAATAACTTGGCAAAAACAAGTGCCCTTGTTTATAGTAACAATATGAGAGTCAACCGTCCATCTCATTACATTGCCAGTCAACTTGGGGAAATTGGCCAGGTATTGTGGAACCTGTGATGGTGTGCAAATACATTTTCATTACCAGTTTTGACCTGTGCAGACTGGGGTCATGGATGAGCACCTTTGTGATTTGGTGCTTTTTGCTCAAGGACATTGAAGCATCATGTTTGTTAAAAAGAGCAATCAAACTCAGCTTTCCTGCACAACCTTGATTAGCTAGGTTGTTTATTTTCTCTCAGCATTTTTTTTAAATATTAAATGGAAAAAAGCTCTAGATAATGCGTTTTTTAAATCCAAAATGTGAGTTTGGCTTTAAGTTAGAGCTGCAGGTAAATGTCAAAACACCAGATTAATCGGCACATTTCACGTCTGAATCAAAATAAATGCCCATATGCATTTATTTTGGCACTTATGGGAGTGAAAGGAAATCCATCTGTAGCAGAATTAATGTGTTATTTTTGTAATCTTAGCCTAGATTTGCGAACATGAGCACCAGAGCCAAGAAATCATCAAAAGGAAAAAACTGGAGCTCCTCTTCTGTGCTGTCAGAGGAAGGAAGGCAGACCAACTTTTGTGGATACAGTGAATTCGCCAGAGGAGATCTTACAGGGATGCAAGCACACTTTCTGGCTTAAAAAAAAGAAGAGGTGGTGGTATAATTAAAAAAAGCTCATTTGAATGAGAAGAGTTCAAAACATTCAGGGGGTTCATAAAGTCAATCTGTGACTCATCGGCTCTCATGGATGAAGCTCAGATTTTTCTTTTTTCCAAGGAAAATAATGCAGATTCAGCTTTGCATAACAGAAGCTTTTTTCACAGGTTAAATAACAGAAAATTTAAAAAAGACATCCAGGCTGAGTTTTTGGGCCATACTGATGTTTCTCCCTTTGAAGGATATCTTTGAGCTGTTACATAATTGATTCTGAGTGTTTCCTATATTAAAAAATGCCATCCTTTGTAAGTGGCGCAACTTTGAGAGCATCAAACCTTATTTTCAAATCAGTGTTAAAGTTCATTATTCCCAACTGCACCAACATATGATCATTATAAGGTGTATATAATATATGCTCGCCAGACACTTTATTGGGTACGCCTTGCTAGTACTGGGTTGGACCCCTATTTTTGCCATCAAAGCTGCTTTAATACTTCATGGCACGAATTCAACAAGGTGCTGGAAACATTCCTCAGAGATTTTGTTCCATATTGATATGACAGCATCTCAAAGTTTTGCAGATTTGTCTGTTGCACATCCAGCATGAGAATGTCCTGTTCCACCATATCCCAAGGGCACTTCTTTGGATTAAGATCAGGTGACTGTGGAGGACATCAGACCACAGTAAAAGGTTCAAGAAACCAGTTTGAGATGATCTGAGCTTGGTGACGTGGCGATCCCCTGGAGTCAGAATATGGGTACATCTACTAAGGGTCCCACAATGTGTCAAGAAAATATCACCCACACCACTACACCACCGCCATCAGCCTGAAGCACAGTTTCACGTTGTTTTTTTTTTTTTACACCAGATTCTCACCCTACTATCTGATTATTGTAGGAGAAATTTAGAGACATCACCCCAGGCATCACCTTTCCAATCGTCTGTTATCCCATTTTGCTGAGCCCATGTGATGCTCGTCTGCATTCCTTGGTTGTAATGAATGGTTATTTTAGTTACTGTTGCTGTCCTATCAGCTCTTGTCTGACCTTTGGCATCAACAAGGTATTTCTTTCCAGAATGACACTGGTATTTCCCCTTTTCCAGAAAATTCCAACATATTTGCAGTTTCATAGTCAGATCCAGCCCACCTGTCACTAACAACCATGCAACCTTCAAATCTTTTAGATAACCTTTTTTCCCACATTGTAGGATTGTGATTGTATGTTAAACTTGGACTTGATTTATCAGAGAATGTGTAACAGTATAAAGGAAATGTTTTCAGAAACCTGTGACTTTCATTCAGTGCACACTATGTGTCTTCCTTTAAGATATGTGTTAATCATATGTTCCTACATCTAAAGCTCATCAAATCACATTAAAGTTAATTATACCGACTCAGAAAAGTGGGTTGTTTCTTATCTCATGAAAAGCTGACTTTTTGGAGTTGCATGCATAGCTAAACAGGACTTTTTGACCTTGTAGGCACAGCACCCTTTGAATGATTAGTTGCCTGAAGTTATGTTAAAAGCATTTAAGTTCATTTATAAAAAAGCTTACACTTTTTAATGAGTTTCATTAATTGCTTACATGTTGTCTCATGTGGTAGTCTCTATTCTCCAGGCTGGTGCCGTCTGTGGTTTGTAAAGTCCCTGAAAACTTAGAGCCATTAGTATTTTTCTAATTTAAATATTCATGACTAAACAAGCAAGAAAGTTAAAGGTCACAAGCAAAACTTTTTTGGCATAGGTGTTATTTATCAGACTTTAGCACTCACCTCATAATCTACCTTACCAGGACTGTGTGATTCTGATTAGATCATATTTCACGGCTCTTGCTGGCTTGATCCTGGCTGATATATTAGCTGGCCGTTATTATCAGCTGATATTGGCTTATAACAGATATATTGCAATGCATTGCAGTAAAATGATATGATAATGAAGCAAAGTTGCTCCACAGGCATTTCAATACTCTATTCAGTATCAACAACATAAACACATAACTGACACTGCAGTGGGCCTCATTCACAAAGTGTATATGGACAAAACTGTGCATAAAAAGTATGAATTTTTCTCACAGCTGTGAGAAAATTTGTTCAATGTTTGTGAACAACTTTAGGACTTTCTCAGACCGTTTAGTATTATATTATTGGATGTCATCACTTAGCCTACACTCCAAATTTTGTCCATTATCTCACATTGCATTGAGTCTCATCTTGAGCTGACAGATCAAGTGCTCCTTGCCCTCCATCTATTTTCTGCTTTTTCTTATGGTCTTTGTCTTTTTTCATATCAAATTTGACATTTTTTTCCCCCACAGTGGCCGTTTCAGGTTAAATGATTTTCAGCAAGGCCATTATTTCACCCTGAGCCACACTTTACAAAAATGTATTGATTTATTTATTTTAAACATCTTTTAACACATGCGTCTGTGTAAACACTGTGGAAAAGCGTGACGTTTTTGGCGTCCTCCTTGGAAGATATTATTTTTGTTTCTTCACTTCAAATTTTCCTTGTTTAATTTTAATTTTTTTTGCAGTTTAGCAGTCTAGGCTTTCCCATCATATCATCTTCACTGTTTTTTGCATTTTACTTCTCCTTATTGAGAAGAAATGGGGGTACGGCAGCTTACAATAGAATACAAATTCCACAAACATGTTGATTAAACTGGTCATTGTTTACAGATGCAGAATAAAAACCTAAGCTAATTTATTCTTGTTTGCAATATAGTTGTGATCAGAAATTTACTTTTTTATTTTGGATTTTCTCTAATCCACACAAGGTCAAAATGTTTTATCCATTCCAAAAACATATTTTAAATGTGTTTGGGGTCATTGACCTGTTCATCATTGCCCTGTTGGATCACCAAATTACACATTTGAACAGTCAAACTGTTGATTTAGGTGAAGCTGAAGATTTTAGAGGTAATAATCCTTCATTATTTTATCCACTTTATATAATGTACCAGTACCACTGGACGCAAAACAGTCCCAGACCATGACGCTAACAACACCAGTGTTCTCAGGTTAATAAGCCTCATCTTCACTTCTCCAAAGATACCTCTTGTCATTGTGGGCAAATAACTCAATCTTTAACTCTTGTGATCTTTTCTCCAAAAGAAACTTGACTTGTCCATGTGAGCAAATACAGTTGAGCTTGAAGGTGTTGATTTTGGAGCAGGTTCTTCTTTTTTTGGTTGGCACCCTCTCAGTCCACAGTTTTATAAAACTGGCTTCATTTTGTACAGTGAGGATGGTGTTCCAGCAGTTTCCGGTTCATGGCAGACTTGAGCCTTGGTCGTACCCAGATTGTTCCTGAACATCCTAATCAATTTCCTCTCATTTGAGGGAGACAGCTTGAGTCTTCTTCCAGATCTTGGTTAAATATTGACACAACCTAATAACTTCTATTTATGTACAGTTGTTTAAACTGATGATCTTGGAGTCTGAAATTCTCTCATTCTTAGATCTTCAGTTTCTTGAACTTTCCTATTCCCATTCTTAGTATTAGTCAATCCAGTGAGCGACGTCTAATAAATCCTTTTTACAGTGAAAAGAGAAACTACCAGTTTTATTCAGTCATGATCACATTAGAAGTTATTAGGCCTTGTTAAGTTAAGACAATAAAGACATTGTAGATCATTTCAGCACCGCTTATTAAAAGATTTAGGTGAGCGTATGTATAGATTTGGGCCTGCATGAATAATTGTGCACCCAATTCTTGTTTTTTACAGTCATTAAAGATGTATGCTGTACAATCATTCAACCTTGGAGAAAGACCAGTTTAAATGAATCATTAAAAGGCTAAAATGACCATGATAGTCATGCCCATCATGAGTGTATGTATGATTATTTCAAGACTGCATCTATGCAGTCCATGTTTTGCTTCAGTACTTCAATACTTGGACTAAACTTCAAAGTGAAAACATTATGCATATTTATATGAATATATACTTTTTATAGAGATTAAAAGGAGCCTAAACAGCAAACTCATAATTTTATCTAAAGAGTTGTTATTCATCTTTCAGTCTTTTATGGTTATTCTTTAACTGGCTTGCACTGTGTTCATCATATAGGCAGATTATTCTAATTATTAGTTGTAAAAGGAATGTTAAATTGCTGGATCCTCGTGTTCACTGGTTGTACACGTAATCTCTGGGCTTTCAGACGACATTGATACATATTAGCTTTTACTGCAATGACACCTCTGCCCTCTTTTTCCAACCACCAACCTTTTTTTGTGACAGCTCATATTAAGAACAGGCCACAATGATATGCAACAATGTCAGAGGTATTTCATCTGTATCCTAATTAAATGTGATCTAATATGCTGCCAGGTGGGATTTGATATTTGAACCTGTGTATAACTCTTCTTACCCTTCTACTAGGGATACCCCCCTCACATAAAATTGCCTGGGGGGATTATAGCAATCATTCATTAATAATTTGCCCAGATACACCCAATCCTAGCCTTGACGCCATTATCTACATCTATGAATAGCACAGCTTTGCCTGGCAGTCCTGCTGTCCTTTTTTGGTGACATTTATAAAAGTTTCATTGCAGCAATATAAAACATTACATGTCACGCTCTCATGAATCATTTGTGTCATGGATCATTGCTTCAGAGCCAGTCCAGCGCGTTAACAGGGAGGACGTTAATAGAAAGCAAGTCTCTGTCTTCAGCGAGGGCCTGTTTCCATTTGTGACACACACACACCAAGTGGAAAAGCTGATAAAATGGGCAATATGTCTTACAGAATTAGTGTGTTTAAAATTAATGGTCATGATTTGCTTGCGTGTTCCTCTGTGGCTATGAAATCTAACAATTTAAAGGGTCCAAATGAGAACAAATATTCTGCAAATGTGGCCACGTGTGTGGAATTTCTTTTTCCTTTTTTGATGGATTTCTAGTTTTCACAGAAAAAGAAAAGGTTATACGAGGTTATGCGGGAGAATGGGGTTCAAAGTTCAGAAAAAGAAGAAATGTCCTCTCAGTTTGAACCTCAGAGGGAACTGACTGTGTTTAATGGGGCACATTTGGAAAATGAGTTAGACTCGCATTTGTTTTTTTGCAATAACAAACTGCACATTATTGATAGTTTCATTGTTTATTCAATGCATTTCTTGAATGCCAAATAAACAACTTGAAATATTCTAATGTAAAATAATATTAAGGTTCCATTTGTAAATCCAAACAGCCTCTAGCCACAGACAGATTATGAGACAAAGGCACTCCCCCACCCTTCTCGCTTTTGTTCCCACATCCAGTTTTGCGGTCATTTTTGCATCACTTTGTGTTTGTTTGTTTTATTTTGCTCCCATTTTACATTTATTTGTGAACTACTTTGTCTTTTAAATAGTTACATGGTAATGGTAACTGCTTCGTCTTTAACATCTTTGAATGGTTATTTTAAATTCTTTTTCAAGTTGTTGTTGGTCTCTTTGTGCTTGTTTTTGCTGCTTTGTCCTTCTCTTTTACAGTGTTTTGCCTGACTGTGATTGTTTTACATATCTCTGTAGTTTTTCTAGCCTCTTTGTAGTTGTTTCGCATGTATTTGTAGTTAATTTTGGTCTTTTTGTGGCAATTTAGCATACTTTTGTGCTTATTGTGGTTTTCTTTTAACTTTTTCGTTGTGTTGAACTTGTTTGTGGTTATTTTCTGGCTCGTGGAGATAAATTCCCCATGTTTTACATAACTGTTTTGCATTTTTTAAATTATAGTTCTTATGTTTTTTTTGTTTTTTTTTTGCCATTTGGTGACTCTTTGTGGTTGTTTTATATATTTTGTTTTATACTGTTTGTGGTCTACATAGTTTGTAGTTTTTGGCCTCTAGTCATTTTAGATTTCATGATTGTTCTTTATTGTCATTGTTATTACTTTAGGGTCATTTGTATGTATGTTGTATTTTTTCATTTTTGTGATTGCTTTTGTCTGTTTTTGGTCATTTCTGCCTCTTTCTGGTCTCTTTGTGGGCCTGCTTCTTGCATCCAATGGACCTTCACATACCCTATGGCTTACCACTTGTTTTTCTTAGAGGACCTCACGGCTCTGTCAATCAGCAATATCCCCCCCTTGTTCACTACTATTTTGTAGTACATCATTCACGTTGGGGCCTTGAATGATGCTTTGTCATCATTCAAAACCACATTTTGTTTTTAATCAAATGTGACAAGAGAACACAAAAAACAAATACAGTGATGGGTAAAATGATACTCAAGGCCCTAACCCTTCGTACAGCAGCTGCAGTATTTAAGTATTGGATTTGTTAGCACTTAAATGAAAGAAAATTACATCAAATCGGTTAGCTTGAAAAGTCCAAGTTTCACTAACCTAAAGATAAAACTTTATACTCTCTTGTTACTTCAACAGAGTAAGAAGACAGTAACATGAGCATGTAAGTGGCAGCCTACCATGTATTACAAAATCACCATCAGCTGTGAATTCCCTCATTGCTGAACTTTATCCTCTTCAGTTCTGTCTGATCTGTATCAGCCTCTCCGTGGAACTTAAGGCCTGCGAACAAAACATTTAAGGGGAAACTATGAGATTCCATTTAGATTGTTGGCCTCCAAACTGCATCCCCCGTGCCTTTATTACCCAAATGTAATGGAGTGAACTTTACACGCAATTACTTTTCCATTTGAGTGTTTGATGATCTAAAATGCATTGACGTAGGATTAACTTCAGCATGTAATTACATGAAAAGCAGCTCATTCTCATTTATTTCCCATGGTCCCAGGTGAAATAAGCATGGCTACATTTTTATTTTCTCCTATAGAGTGAATTCATTTGAGACACTGCTGCCAGTGCAGTGGATTTTTTTTTTTAAATTTAGTTGAAAAGGAATGTGATTAGGGAAGACTGAATGATACTGAATCTAAGCATGGTAACAAAAAATAGACTTACTGAGAAAAAAAGTTAAAAAATCGAGTTATTTCATTTGAACAGGAGTTGGCATCATCACTGCAGTCTCCCAGGAAAAGTGTCCTGTTCATGTATGGTCAGAAAAAGCAAAAAAACCTTAAAATTGTAAATAATCACGATCCGAGTTAATATGATTCACTGTACTCGACCTCTCTGCTGCGTTTGTGGTGTTTGTGCCTTTTGGGACACATACAATGACCCTTTTTTAAACAGGACAAAGCAAGCTGGTCTCAGTACTTTTTACAAAAAAGTACAGTGAGCGCAGGGCTGGACTGGGACAAAAAATAGGCCTGGGCATTTTGACTAGAGACCGGCCAACCAGGTATTACAGGAAAAGCCATAAAGCCTTTGAATGAAAACAGATGCTGTTGTGACAGTGATGAGCACTGTCTTGTTGGTATATGTATGATTTCTATACATTTTACATCAGATAAAAACTTTGGTTGTAAGATTCAGATAATTATTTAATAAAAGCGAGACATTTTAAATCAGAATAAGAAAGAAAAGTATTTCTTTGTGCCCCCCTCTCCCTGTTAATGCCCTACCTGCCCCCTGGCAAAACTTTGCTAGACCCGCCCCTGCACAGTTACCAGCTGTCAGCTACTTAGAAAAGGATCCTGGTGTTATTTGTCTCTCAGAAACAGTTCATAACTTCCCTTCAACTCATTCACGTCACCTAAAAGGTAAACCTGTTTCTCCATCACCTGTTCAGCTCTAATGATTCAGTAAGGACATCTCCTGGTTTCATCTGCATGTTTCCCTCTCACCACATATCCAAACCGATATCGTGACCAGCAGCTTTTACAGCTGTGGCTCCAGCAAACATAAACTGACACTAGAAATTAATATTAAATAAATTCTAACAACAGCTCATCAAGCTTAAATGTGCTGCTGTTGTTTAGCGCGACATCCGCTGGTTTCCTCTTTCTGGCGCAAAGTGGGCGGTAAACAAACAAGAGAGAAATGCCGATCAGCTGATCATTGATCAGTTTCATGATTGAAGTAGAAACAGGAGAGGGAGGGGGAGAGAATGAGAGAAGAAGAGGCAGCTGCAGCGTAACGGCAGAATAACTCCAGCTTTGTGTCTTTTTCCATTGTAGCTGAAGTACCGGACAAACTGTGTTCCTTTTCAGCTCAAACGCGTAATATTTTCTCTGAATATGGGACGATTCCGTTTTTTACGGGACGATTCCGTTTTTTACGGGACGGTTGGCAACTCTACTAACTAACCTTATGAATAAAATAAAGTTCACTATCAGTAACATCATAGCACCCACCCAGCTGTATAGAAACTCCGTGATGCTAGCTAGTACGCAGTACGAGTTATTGTAACTAACTGTAAAAAGTTAGCACAACGAAAATAAACTACACCTAAACTTGGTTTATACTTGACCCAGATAGACTGCAGGTCATAACTTCTTACCTGAAATTCAGTTCACCTGTCACTCGGCCGCCTCGGGTCTCTCCTCCTCCTACCTCCCCTTCCCTCATCCACCCGCTGGCCTCTGTGGAAGCTCCGCTATAGCCACCACCAAACAACTGAGTTATTTTTACACATCGGCCAGCATCTGGCCAATCCACCACCTCTCATTGTTCATGCCATTACAAAAAAAAAAAAAAAAAATCATCGGCCCATAAAAACGAAAAATCACCATCGGCCCACCTGGCAAATGCCCGGTATGCCCGATGGCCAGTCCAGCTATGAATGAGTGGTAGTTTTCTGTGAAGAGATCTTGTTGATGTCAAAGGTCAGAGGAGAATGGCCAAACTGCTTCGAGCTGAATGTGAGGTAACGGTAAATCGAATAGGCTTGTTACAAACAAGGTAGGCATAAGAGCATTTCTGAACACAGCAGCACAAGATCACACTGAGCACCACTCTTGTCAGCTAAGAACAGTAATCTGATGTTATAGTTTACACAACTCACCAAAAGATTGGAAAGAGCAATTTCAGCAAAAAAGCATTTAGTCAGCCACCAATTGTGCAAGTTCTCCCACTTAAAAATATGATACCTTTTTGAGGTATACCTCAACTATGAGAGACAAAATAAGAAAAAACATCCAGAAAATCGCATTGTCTGATTTTTAAAGAATTTATTTGCAAATTATGGTGGAAAATAAGCTCAATGCTCATCTCAATACTTTGTTATACACCCTTTGTTGGCAATGACAGCGGTCAAACATTTTCTGTAAGTCTTCACAAGGTGCTGGTATTTTGGCCTATTCCTCCACGCAGATCTCCTCCAGCCCTCCAGTTGTGTGCACCCTCACCTCCTTTCTTTATTGTTCCAGTCACAATTGACCGGTCAGTATTAACAGCTTTTACCACCCACTGAACGGAACACCAAATTCCGTTCAGTGGGTGGTTCAATGGGTGGTTCAGTGGGTCATTCAGTGGATATTCAATGGCCCATTCAGGGGGTCAGAGGCCAAAGGAGGGGGTGGGGGGTGGATTCCCATTCATTTCCTAAGGCAGTCACTTTTGACCGGAAACACCACATATGTAACAAAGTTGATTAAAATACTCAAAATTCAATAAAAGAGGTGCTCATCACTTTTCTATGTTCAAGTTCATAGTGTGGAGGATGTCATAAGGTCTTGAGGCAATCAGATGTAAAACACAATATTTATGAGTGTTTTAAGTTGTAAATCGGTCAGATTTGATCCGAACATGACAGGAGGGCCAGAGCAGTGATGTTTTGGGGCTGTTACTGGGCAACACGGACTTTCAACTCCCTCCAAAGATTTTCTATGGGGTCGAGATCTGGAGACTGGCTAGGCCACTCCAGGACCTTGAAATGCTTCTTACGAAGCCACTCCTACGTTACCCGGGCGGTGTGTTTGTGATCATTGCCATGCTGAAAGACCCAGCCATGATTGATCTTCATTGCCCTTGTTGATGAAAGGAGGTTTTCACTCAGAATGGCCCCATTCACTCTTTCCTTCACACGGATCAGTCTTCCTGGTCCCTTTGCAAAAAAAGAGCCTCAAAGCATGATGTTTCCACCCCCATGCTTCACAGTAGGTATGGTGTTCTTTGGATGCAAGTCAGCATTCTTTCTCCTGGAGATACATGTCCAGTTTTTACCAAAAAGTTCTATTTTGGTTTCATCTGACCATATGACATTCTCCCAATCCTCTTCTGGATCATCCTCTAGCAAACTTCAGATGGGCCCGGACATGTACTGACTTAAGCAGGGGGACACGCCTAGCACTGCAGGATTTGAGTCCGTGGCGGCATAGTGTGTTACTGATGGTAGCCTTTGTTGCTTTGGTCCCAGCTCTCTGCAGGTCATTCACTAGGTCCCCCGTGTGGTTCTGGGATTTTTGCTCACCGTTGTTGTGATCATTTTGACCCCACAGGGTGAGATTTTGCATGGAGCCCCAGATCGAGGGAGATTTGCATCTACAATTTTGTTTCTGGTGTCGCCCGGTGCGTGGGGCTAGATGGCGCTAACTTGTTAATGAGCTAACTGCGCTAATGCGTTGACGCCGTGCAGCCCCACGCACGGGGCGAGCCGCGATAACTCGCTAACGGAGATTTACCGCATTAATGCGGTTATGGCGTTAACGTCATTTTAACGAGATCAACGCTGACAGCACTAATATTATTTTGTTCTGTCTAGGGTTTAGTTCAGCATGTTATCAGGCTGTTATTCATTTTGTTGGTACAAATTAAGATAGTGCTAGACAATTGCATTCACATGATAGTGAATGTAAGCCTGATGCTGGCACAAGAGTAAAAATTTTAAAATTAGAAGACTAACAGTCCCAGAAAGGTGGACTGTGTGGAAATTATAAACCTTTTGATAGATTTTTTTTTTTTTTTTTAGATATTTCAGTCTGAACCCAACATTGCTCTTCCCTGTAGTGCCATGCTCCTAGGATAGGTATAAAAATTGCATCAAACAAGCCAGACTGTGAATGACATGGAAGCTTTGGTTATTACAGTGATTCACCCACTGATCCCATAAGCTCTTTCAAAGACAGGGAGACCTTGGTTACATTAGAGTTTTGTGTGGTGATAAATTACATCCAGTTCTGGCAGCAGGCTGAAGGATGAGACCCTGACCTCTCACCACAACTCCAGCCTTCTCTGTGAGCTGAAATCTGCTCGGCTGTGGTGTCCTTACACCACCAAATGAGTGGGCGCAAGCTGACCGTGACCTCTGATCCTAACTTTCTTTGCAGGTATCAGGTGAGAACAGCAGATTACTACTTTACTGTCAGTGTGTGTCCTTGAAAGGATTATGTCTTCCTAATCTTCCTAATCTAACAGCAAACATAAGGGGAGATTCACCAATATTAATAAAATAATTATGAACCATTTTAATTGAAGTAATTTATCTTGGTTTTAAAGCTTGTTGTGGCCAGCTCTAATTGGGCAACAAAGGATACGGGTGCAAAATTACTGGTATTTTTGTGCACTCAGCGAAAGAGTGCAACTTACAAGTCCAATTAAAAATGAATGAGACTTGGACCTCAGGGAACAGACTGTGGAAAAATGTGAATTTCAGGTAATTGGGCACAGAGGTACCTGGTAGCAACCAAAACTTATTTCCTGTAAGTTTTTTATTGACAAGCAACTGATGTAATTACATGGTCATAATGCGAATCACATTCACGCCTCACCCACAGTGCTGAAAGAGTCCCAGCATGTTCTGGAGCTTGCAGCTTATTTTTCACAGCTACTGCAGGTTTGAGTTGCCACCATAACTTGGTTTTTATGATCTCACTTTTTGTGCCAAATCAGACTTTCTGAAATTAAGATTCTTTATGTTGCTAAGAGATTACTGAGATTATCTCACAGCGGGTACGACTGTGAATTAATTAAATTCCTACTGTATAGACAAATTGTAATAATAATCCTAAAGGACGGCTAAAAGAGGACACAGGAAACAAAAATGACGTCAAAGATTCCATTAATCTGCTACCTATCAAAATGTATTTTACTCTCAGTTTAGATTGTGCTCTCTTCAGTTTTTGTGTTGGCTGCAGTCGTGAGATGTGTGTTTTGGCTCTGCTGTACAGCAGTGGCAAAGAAAGCTGGTTGGCTGAGAAAGTCTTGGGCAACTCTTAGGCACCAGCTGGCTGCTTACAAAGCTTGGCTCGAGTAGCTGATAAGCAGAGTCGACTTCACTTCAGATGTCAGAGTTTGGATCTTACATCTCAGATATTTGTTTGTGGCCCGACAAAATTTCACAATAACAGCAAGAATGTTTACACTGCAGCAATTAACCTCTGTACATATTGAAAAAAGATGTGTTAGGATTAAATAACGGGTGACACAAAAGAGGATGAGCGTAAAAATAAAATGCAAAGATACATGGTACCAAAAATGCTACAAATGAGTGGAAAAGAGTTTTTACATGAATGAAAGTCTGAAAAATTAAGTACACCCTTACTGCTTCCATTGGAATTAAGAGGGAACATAAGGGTAACTGATCATCATCAAGTGTGAGCACATCTATAAAACCTTTACTGAAGTTCTGGCAGTTTGCTGCTGTGGAGCATTCGAGGCCCTTAACACAAAGTCAGGAGTGGACAACCCAGCAAATTGATGCTTAGGTCAGACCGTGCAGTGCCCAGAGAAACTGCAAAAAACCCAAGAGCTACATCTCAAACTCAACAGGCCTCAGTTAGCATGTTAGATGTTGAAGTTTGTGACAGCAAAATTAGAAGACAAGCAAGCAAGGTTTGTTTGGAAGGGTTGCCAGGTGAAAGCCTTTTCTCTTGAATTAGGCTTGCAAAGCTGCATCTGAACAAGCCACGAGACTTCTAGAACAATGTTCGCTGGACAGATGAAACCAAAACAAAGAAAACCAAACACAGCATATCAGCACAAACACCTCATATTAAACATCAACAAGAGCACGGTGGTGGAGGTGGATGATTTGGTCTTGTTTTGCAGCCACGGGACCTTGACACCTTGCAGGCACTCAGTCAACCACGAACTCCTCTGTAGACCAAAGAGTCAAATGTGAGACCATCTATTTGAAAGTCAGTCAGGACAGCACAATGATCCAACGAGTTGGAACAGATCTGTAGCAGAATGACTGAAAAAATAAAGAACCAAAGTGTTGCAATGGCCCAAAGTCCAGACATCAACCAACCTGAATCAAGTGAAAATTTGGAGAAAACAACTTGGAACTCAAAGTTTTGAGACTTTTTTCAGTGGCAGAAACAAATTTTGATACATCCAGATAAATGGGTTTTCCATAAAGTTATAATACTTGTTGAAGGCAGTAACCTTTTTTCTGCAGGAACTAGGTATCACAGTTTTTAGTGTAGTAGAATGTTGAATTATATTACTTTACTGTTAATTTAAAAAGATTTCTTAATTATAAAGATTTTTGAACCAATAAACATGTAAACATCAGCTGATACAATTAGCTTTAAAAACACAAACCTAACACTGTATCCAACTAGAGGAAGTACGATACAATTTTGACAAATATGAAAATCTTAGCAGGCTACCAGTTTCCCTCAACATGCTGAGAAGCAATGCAAAGAGAAAATGGAGAGTCTGAAACAGGATTAGATAAAAATAATAGCTCACAACAAGAGCTGATGCTGCATTACCAGTTGGTGGCTGGCTTTTTCCACCTCTTCAGTGTTCCTGTTGGCAGTGAAAATGCAAAGAGAAAAAAAGGCTTGGAAGCTATCTTGCTCCTGGGGGGACTTCCTCACTGGGGACTTACCCCCAGGTTGCCCCAGTCCTATTTGCTCCAAAAAGTGACTAATGATTCACCACCCCCTGCTGTCAAATAAGCCATTTTCTTCTCCACTTCAAAGTCAGTACCTTCATATCATATTTTTTAAGTGAATATTGACTTTGCATTGCTTTTCCACATCTCCACATTTCCAGTCTCTGTTGAACATTTTTTTTTTTTTTTTGCTTTTTCTCACATTTGACAATTTGATTGATGACTTATCTTTACGGTTTGATCTCAGTGTTTAAAAATAACATCAGAAATAATAATAATACAAAAAAGTACCTTTTAGAAATGTCTCACAGATGACTTATTGAGATGTTTAAACTGGATACATTTTCAAGGCTATCACGTCAAAATATAAGAAACACATCAAAAATAATAACAGCGGCTGTCTGATATTAAAGGAGTGTTAAGTTGTCTGTGACTCTCTGGTTGAAAGTGTTTAAAAATGTAATCTTATACCAGCCTAGGACGCCGGACTCCTTTGTCAAAACTGCAGTATTTGTGTCATCTTCCTGTGACACGTATCTCCAGAAGCAGTAGTGCGTAGTGTAAAGAAACCTGTGGCTTAATAA
This sequence comes from Pelmatolapia mariae, assembly GCF_036321145.2. NCBI lineage: Eukaryota > Metazoa > Chordata > Actinopteri > Cichliformes > Cichlidae > Pelmatolapia > Pelmatolapia mariae. The sequence goes on along the minus strand of NC_086246.1, from coordinate 21,988,682 downwards.
AGGTCACTTCCCTCAACTCGGATAAGCCTCTTAACACCTCTAAAAATGTCTTTTTCCCCTCTAAGGTTATTTTGCATGTAAGCAATGTGAATTCAGAATTATTTCAAGCAGTCGTATTGATACATCTCCTCCTGGGTGTTGTTAAATATCCCAATTCTTTGATCTTTGGGCTGAAGGAAGAACAACACTCGGTGTATAAATGCTCAATCAACAATCTCTTTATTCCATACAATTCTCATTATTCCATACAACACTTTGAGCATAAACGTCCAGACGGGAGATGTGGACAGGAGGGTGTCTGCCAGATCTCGACGTGTCTGACCGTTTCTCACCGTTTCTCACCGTTTCTCACGCTTCAGCACCCCTCCAAAGACATAAAACCTAAACATCCACATTCTTTCTCTCTCAGTGAGCTTCCTGTGCAGTATGTTCTGTTCTTTCTAATCAGACAAATAAGGCCATGATTCTCTGAAAACAGTATTTCTTATAAATCAGCAGTATAATGCATCATAAAACAGTCTCATGATTTCACAATCTTTAATCCAAGGCATAATGTGGCCTATAGCAGTATAATGATTCAACAATTCTTTGATTAGAAGTATAAGGTGACATAAGATAGTATAATAATCTCACAATTCCCCCTTTGATCTCTTTTTAAAGAGATCACTTACATCTTAAAATCCAGCGTTGCAAGGTCTATTTCTTCTTGCCCCTGAGGCCCTCTGTCCCCCTTTAACGGGTGGACCATATGTGGGATAACCGCTGTATTTGGGCAATTCAAATGCCAGAAAAATAATGGTTACAACAACAACAGTAGTTACAGATTACGCTCCCATCACTCTCCAGTTCTCCCACAGCTTTATTTTGGTGCTCCAGTTTCCACCCAACCTCATCATGGTGCTACCTTAAGCCTTCAAACGTACTCAGACTAGAACCTCTGTCCGAGGAGCTTTTGACCATTATTTTATTTCTGCAGCTACCAGTGTCTTCCAGTCGGGTGATTCTCTGCTTGATAATTACTGCTATCACTCTCATAATTAGACTTCCTTTGGATTATATGGCAATGGCATGTGTATCTATCTATCTATCTATGCCATTGCCATATACACACACATATATATGTATTTGTATTTACTCACACGCACCCACATTAGTAGTTGTAGTATTTCATCATTACTATTGGAGGAAAAGTTAACTTTCTTAACATTGTTTGTAATTTGGCTCCGTAAATCACATTTGCAGTCAACATTCAGCCAATAATAAAATCATCCAATGCTTTCTCATATCTGTGTGCCAAATTTTGCAGGGTCATTCCTGGTAAAATGAAAAAAAAATGATGCGCTCTTCAGAATTTTTTCCTTCGTTGCCTGTTCAGCTTGTGACAGTTTCTTTGGGCATAAGATGGCACATCCCTTTTACTGACTTTACCAAACTCTAGATGGGTAAAGTCCAATTTCTGCTACCCTTGTTTTCATAGCTATGCAGTAATCCCACCCCCACACATCTGTCACTCCCACCCCCCACCTCACCACTGAGTCATTTTTCTCTTATATGTCCTGCACCACCCTCATATATTTCCTTGCCACTTTTAACTTCCAATAAATATAGACAATGAAGTCTCTTATTTTATTTCTTATTTATTGCTGCTGTCTACGTAAAGTCTGCTGAGTAAGCTTCAGCTAAATAAGTTCAGATATTAAATGTAACGACTGCATTTGCAGTAACATTTAAAGGCTTTTAAATGCTTTTAATTAATATGAGAAATATCCACAGTCTCATGGTTTGTCCTTTCCTCTTGCAGAAGGATGCAATCACATGGGGGTCAAAGGTTAAAGGCTGTTTTAACATGCCAGAAATAAATCCCTCTTTCACATAGTGCCATTTGGCCAGACATCCCAACTTCAATATTTAATAAGAAGTTATCTCAAAATCCAACAGCACAAAGTGCTATCAGCCAGAAAACTGGATGAATAAATAGTACGGCACTTTTGTAACTAAAGTTCGAATCTGTGAATATCTGTCCAGCTTTACTGAAGTGGAAATTGACTGCTACACACAAAGCCAATCTGCTTTGATGGGGAAGCTCTTCCCTTTTTTTTCGGCTTTCCTGTGGAGGGGTCATATGCAGCACGTCGCCCTTTTTTACCCCACTTGGACCACAAGTTCTAACTTGTGATTCATGCAGTGAATGGCGATCAGGTTAGGATTGATCTTTCCATGTAAAAGTGTCTCTCCTCCGTTGTATCAGCCCATCCCAGCAGCTGCACAATCAGGGGCAAAGCCAGCAAAGAAAGACTATATGGGATGGATGGATCGGGGGGTGGGTGGTGTTTTCAAATTAGAAACCATTTAAAACAATTATCTAGACATATGACTATAACTCATTGCAAAGAAAACCAAAAAACAAAATGTAGTTAAAAAATGAGCCAGCTAGGTGATTTAGTGGAACCCTTTAAAGCCAAATTGTCCACTTATTTGAATTTTGCTACACGTGTGCAGCCCACCAAGTTATTTTGTTAGACAGTGCATCTTTTCACCAAGAAAATGTCAGCCGCTGTACGTTGGATGCTACCACTGAAATCTGCCCTCAGACAGTATTGTTTTGGTGGTTGTGGACCCGAGATGTTGAGGTTGTCCATTAATTACATGGTTTAATGTTCAGTCAGCTCTCTTCTTCATGCCCACAATGATTGTTGTCTTCATGGCCGGCACAGAAAATCCTGGAGCTGGAAATCGGGCGCGCTATCCAGAAAATGATCTAATTTTCTTGGTGAAGCGTCCATCCATTTGTTAACTGTTCCAACATGCATCTGGCTACTGAAAGGCAAGGGGTACGTGTCTTACTCAGCACACCCTCCAGTGTATGTTTTACTTCAGTCAGCTCCTTTTGCGCTCTTTGCTCTGCATACACGAGTCAAAACATCAAGTGCATTTGGGATTGCAGAAAACCCTGTTTATCTGTAAAAAATATTCTGAGCAGTAGTTAAATTTGTCATCAATTAAGACAAATGACTGTAACAGTGGTGCGCAGTGACTTTTACAGAAAGGCAAGCAGAGTTGATGAACCAAGTTTTACGTACAGTATCCAAAGTAAAAGTAGTTATACTGCAGAAAAACGGTTCCCTGTCAGTGTGCTGCTGTTATATATGTTGTTTATGGGGTAATATTACTCATGCATTATGTTGGATTTTACCACTGCAGATGTTTAAGGTTGAGCTCATTTGTAATACTTTGTATTCTGTTTGGTAGTTAAATCTTCAGCAATTCATCACATTCTACAAGATGTTTGTGGCATTGCTAGAGCATGCACATGATAATTTTTTTGTTTGTTGAATCAAATTATAAGATGAGTGAAAACAGACAATAGAGATCCTTCATGGGAGAGAAGGCTTTGCAGAGATATATTATAATGAGTCATATTATTTTTAGATTTAACTGGTCAAGCTCTTCTTGAGTAGGTTGTCCTTATTCTAGCTTGATGCAGTAATATATATAAATGCTCAGAGACAAGGTCAGTGTTTGAATGGATTAATGAGAGACAAGTGCTTTGTTTGGAAAAGCACAAGATAGGTCTTGGTCATTTAAGGCTGGATGTTGCTTCCAAGCACTACCAAAGCCTGGATTACAAGGCAAAAAGCACTAACAACACCAGAATGTAGAGTAAACTTTACTGCAAATGGAGAGCTATGACAGCAGAGTTTGATAAGTTAGAGGTGGAGGTGGATTTTTGCCTCCTGAGAATCCTCACCTGCCCTAAAGCAAGACATCAGAGCACAAATGGTGACAGCATTATGCAGCATGTAGGAGGAACAGCAGTTCCAGTACTGGTGAACATTTCAAATCCTGCCTTTGTGTTTTTTTTCCCACATATTTTCATTCATCAGGCAAGCTGTGAAGTACATATATGCTTTTATATGATCACTGTGAGTTACATAATCTAAAATAGCCTTGTTTGTATAAAAGCCATTTATGTGTACTGCTTTTTGAGCCATGAACTATATCCTAGGATGTGATAAGAACGTCATTTTAGCTTTTTTCCAAGACAGTACTAAATGCAATTTTTTCCACAAATCATTACCTGATTTTCGTTTAACTGAAAGTAGGTCGTACAGGCTCAATACGTTATTAGTTCAACCCATTACCTTGCTAATACTTGCTAGAACTGGCTTGGACTCCTTTTTCCTTCAGAGCTGCTTTAATTATTTATGACATACATTTGACAAGGTGCTGGAAACATTCCTCAGAGATTTTGGTCCATATTAACATGACAGCATCACACAATTACTGCAGATTTTTTGAATGCACATCCATAATGTAAATCTCCTATATCCTACAGGTGCTCTACTGGACTAGTGAGGCCGTCTGAGTACAGTGGTGAACTCGCTGTCAGGGTGTGTTATCCTGCTGGAAGCAGCCTTTAGAAGACAGGCGCACTGTGGTCATAAAGGGATGGACAAAACTCAGGCAGGCTGTGGTGTTTAAATAATGCTCAGTTGATACTAAGGAGCCCAAAGTGTGCCAAGAAAATATCTCCCACACCCTTGCATACCAACACCAGCCTGAACTGTTAATAGGCAAGGCAAGATGGAGTCATGTGTTCATACTGTTTATACCAAATTCTGACCCTACCATCTGAATGTTGCAGCAGAAATCAAGACTCATCAAACCAGGCAAGACTTTTTCAATCTTCCATTGTCCAATTTTGGTGAGCCTGTGTGAACTGTAACCTGAGATTCCTCTTCTTCACTGACAGGAGTGGTGCCTGGTATAGTCTTATGCTGCTGTAGCCCATCTGCTTCAAGGTTCAACAGAGATGCTCTTCTGCATACATGACTGTAACAAATGGTTCTTTGAGAAACTGCTGCATTTTCTATCAGCTGTAAGCAGTCTGGCCTCCAGCATCAACAAGGCGCTTTCACCCAGACAACTGGTAGGACTGGATTTTCCCACACGTGTGATTGACTCATCAGATATTTCTGAAGAAGGAGCTGAATAACTTTACAGTTTTTTTTAATAGGTCTGGTACTATTTCCATAACCAAAGTGTGCATTTTCAAATCTCTCAGTACAAAACTCACATTTGATCACATTTGTAACACCACTAGTCATTCTTCCAAATCTGATGTCATGATTTCATTGTATTTGCACATATTTTCATTCCACTTAATCATTGTTTCAGAACACATGATCATTGTGATATATTTTGAGAACATTTACTTTAATCACCCAAACAAAAAAGTAAGGTCTTTTCTCAACGTAGTACTTTTACCAATCATTTCATTCAGGAGCAAATAATACAAGGTAAGCGTTTCAAATTGTCCTTGGTGATGAATGAGTGTAACTGAACTGTAAAACTTTACACAGCAAATATTACACTTATGTTCAGACATAAAAAAAATTATATATATATATATACACACACACACACACACACACACACACACACACACACGCACGCACACACACACACACACACACACACACACACGAAAAAGGGAGAAAAAAGTCATTTACATAAGCAAAGTATATTTTTATTTTATTTTATTCTTATCACTTTTACACAATTAATCAAGCCGGTCATTAACATTGGGCCATAAATTTTCATCAACATCACAGTGGATGTCTTCGTTGTTCAGGCACCGTGGGAAAAATCTCCTGGCATGCACAATTCTAATGAGCCTGAAAGTCAGTATTTCATATGATGTTATGTTTGTGTAGGTTCTCAATCATCCTGGTCATGGTAATCTAAGGAGCTTGAAATGAAAAGCGACTGGTTTCTTAAATATGTTTCACCTCTCATCCGAGAAGCTTCTTCAATTCTAAGACCAAGTGGTGGAGAGTCCTAGATTTTAACCCCAACAGGAGTTGTTCCTCAAGATGGTCATTGACCAACTATTGATCATGTGTGTAATCACATGAGCCAAAGTGTGAAAATGGGTGTGGGTCATTATCAGCAGAGCTTTCAGGTGAAATTATTGTGAGATTTATTGAGATCGACTGACACAAGATGTGAGTGGGCAATAGGATGTCTGCGAAGGGATCTCAAAACTGGATTATAGGTGGCAGACACAACCCCTCTGTTCAAGAATGGTCATTCTCAGTGGACATAGATGGCTTCTTTCACTCCTCTTTCAATCAATCTGTCTTCTGTTTCTGAAGAACTGAAGAAGCTTCTCGGATGAGAGGTGAAACATCTTCAAAAAACTATAGAAGTCCAGTCGCTTTTCTTTCCAAGCTCCTTAGATTGTTTAGTATGACCTTCTTATTCTTCAACGCAGCCTGAACTCTGGCTTTCTGAACAGGCAGCTTTCTCATCATTTCTTTAAGTAGTCTTCAGGAATAGTTCTCCAGGTTTCTTGAAGAACATTCAGAGCTCTTCTTTGGATGTTTCTGCCTTTTGTTCAGTTCTCTGTCAACATGATCCCACACTGCCTTGTGTGTTTTCCTATCCAGGTAGGTTTTATGGCATTGGCAGTGTGTTTGGGATCATTATCATGCTGAAAAACGAAGCTGTTGATAATTAGATCATTTCCAGATGGTATTTCATGGTGGATCAAAACCTGATGGTACTTTTCTGTGTTTTGACAGGGATCTCCAACAGCACTGACTGACATGGAGCCCAAAACATGACAGAGCCTCCACTGTGTTTTACAGATGGCTAAAGACACTCACTGTTTATATTTTTCTCCTGACCTCCTCTTTAATTTATATGCTGATGCTAATTTGAACCAGCACTTTCGAATTTGAATTCATCACTCCATCAGACCTGCTGTCACTGATTTTCATTCCAGTTCATGTATAATGTTCATACCTCAGCCTTTTTTCCCTGTTTCCCTTCTTTAAGATTGGCTTCTTGATAGCCACTGTTCCACTGAGACCATTTCTGATGAGGCTTCAGTTAACAGTAGATGGATCAGCTGATTTCAGATGCATTTCTCAGGTATTCTATAGAGTCTGCTTTTTAGGCCTTCCACTTCTTCTTTTATCCTCCACTTGTCCAGTTTTCTCACATTTCTTAAGGACGCATTGCACACCATGGCAAAATATGCCAAGTGATAGCAAAGTTAGCTTTTAGCTCTTTGGGAATCTTCTTTATGGCTAGTAACAAAGTTCTTAAAGATGCAATTAAAATCAGTGAAAAAGAAAAAAAGAAAAACTTCAGACCTTCAGAAACTCTGGAGAACTGTTGTTAAAGATGCATTTTAAATAATTACAAGAAAGTATGGCTCATTGGAACCAAAATATAAAGAAATGAAGGGTGGCTCATAACTTTTGCACAGGACTGTATGTTACTGTAACATAATTCCAGCTATCAGTTGTGCTCATCTTATTACTGTTGGTTTTTAGGGGCCAAATATTTGGGTTTTAACGCAGCTGTAATTATGTTAGACAAAACTTCCGTTTGTGTTTGACGTGAAGTCGCCATGAGCCAGCCGAGTACTAAAACTGCTGCTTTCTCGATTCATATGTGGTCGTTAAATCAGAAATTCTCAGCTAACGATATCTTCATTGCCTTAGTAGCAGGTGAAAATCTTGAAACCTTTTACGTGCAGTCATTTAAAAGCAGCAAAATTCACATTTGAGAAGCTTTAATGTGGGTTCAACTATAACAGGATCAGTTCTAAAAATATAGCTCCACCTAAAAGTTAATATTACATCTGTCTAAGAAGAGAAACCCCACACTTGAAAAGTAAACCAGGGGCAGCTTCACTTTTAAGACACCAACTTAGAAAACAATGTTCAGCTTTTCCTAATTTTATATGTCACCCGTTTGTGCCTTGATCATAAGTAAGTATTCATGCTGTTGCCTCATTTACATAACATCATGCCGAGTTTTCCCCATTATACCTGGCAGAGCAGCAGTTTTTCAAATAGCTCTTGTTTTATGGTAATACAACTCATTACTCTGCACTGATTGGAAGAATAGTTTCAAAACTGTGAATCATAAGCGTGCCTTTCCTCTCAAGTGATTTATTAGGCACACTTTATCCTGACTTTACAATGTGCCACGTGATATTTTTACACGCTAATGTGGAATATAACCTGCAGACCATGTTTTCACTTAAACACACGTGCCACTATTCATGAATGAAAATGTAAGGTAAATGGGAGGAACAGATGGAAACGAAGTGGAAGTAATGCCGTCCCAAAGAGCAAAGAGGCACTGGAGCAGCTTCTCATGGAAATCGCATATATTTAGATCTTCAGTTATGACTGATGTTTTGCTTTATGCCTCTTGGTGGCCTGATATATGAGAAACTGAATTTTGCTGCAGGATAAAGGGTGAAAGCTTCACGTTATTAAAGGAACAGACAAATTGGACAAAATGCTTATTTGTTTTTTCAAATGTCAAACAAGAAGGTTGATGCCACTCGCGTGTCTTTTTTTTTTACCAAGTCAAATATTTACACCTATACCTGCACCGGCAGCACATGTTAAACCTATTAAAAAGCTTGTTCTGTGGGGATTACATGCTTTCCGTTTTCCATTCTTTATGCTAAAGTAAACTATTGGTATTCTGGTCACAGATCAATACTTAACACACAGGTATGAGAGCAGTATTGATCTTCTCATCCAACAATCTGACAAAAATCCAAAACGTCTAAATAATTTATTTCAAATGGAGCCATGGCCTCTTGATAGCATGGATACATGACAGAAGTGGGTGTTCAAATGGCTCTAAGTGACCAGTGATTCCAGTTCACAGACACGCAATCTCTTGCTGTTGACAGCAAGGCTGTCCAAAAGGCTTGTCCAAAAATAATTGATTTTTTTTTTTTTTACTTTATTTTATTTTTTTAAATAGTGGCTTGACATTTGTGGAAAAAATAAGCTTCTTTTTCCCTCTGTGTGCCCCGGAAGGTGAAAAGGATGGCTGGTCCTACAGAGCTATGACTACAGGAATTTAGCCCATTTTAACCAAACCGTTTTAAATGAACTGAAATTAAATTTTAGCTAGCCTTTATGTCAAGTCCAGGAGTGTAAATTCTATTGGCCATCATAGTTCATGAACAACCTTTTTATTTCCTGACGAAAACATGACGATTACTCCATAAAAAATAAATGCACTAGGACAAAAACCATGATGAAATGTATCAACACTTTTGTCAATTAATAAAAATGTGATAAATATATTCTGCAGAGTATTTATAGTCAGACAAATAAAACCCTGACTTAACGTCAGAATAATATTAACATATAACAGTTACACACCCAGATGTGTAGATATTACATAGTCAATGTGCATAAAAGCCTTGGAATATTTTGGTATGGCAGTGCTAGTCAAAAACTTAACCTGTAACTTTAGGAGACCCTTAAGGCACGCAATGCATAGTATATTGATTACTTTCATCAATAATTTAAAATCCCAATTTTAATACATGTTGTACCCTGTATTCATTCATTCTTGAATGTTGATCTAAATTTACTATCAGGCTGACCATTTAACCTCAAACTGCGGCCTTCATAGTAATTCATCCATCCCTCTGTCTGTCTTCTGTTTATAATATAGGAAGGATTAACAACACCCACAAAGCATTAAAAAGTTTTATATAAAATTTAGCAGTACTTGCTGTAAGGTTCATGCACTCCCGATGGTCATCGAAAACGTGCTCAGCTTTACCGCAATGAACTGCCGTCTGTTTCACTATATGTGCTTGGTATTTAAAGACTTTTATTCTACTTCTTCATTCTGCATGTAGTTGTGACTCAAACAAAATTCCCTGGTAGGTACAAGTTTTGGTGACCGTTAATTTATGTACGGATGATGTGAAAGAAACAAAAACTGAAAACATAACATGGTATTATTGAATCTTTAAAAAAAATTAATAATAATTAAAAAATTGTTGTTATAAATGTAAATATAATAATAATTGTTATAAATGTAATGCTGTTCGTCCAAAGTGTTGTTCCGATTAGCAGAGGGTACATACAGGATAAAATCATGCAGACGTTATATCAAGTTCCTTTACATACTGCTTGATAGTTTCACAGAATGTTATATTGCATGATTTCTATCCTATCCACAGTATTTCTGAGTTCGCGCCATTACCCCGATTCATAGCGGAAGCCGGTTTTTTACTTCCGCTTGCGCTGTTGTTGACAGTTGCAGGGTTACGCCTTCACCGTTGATAAATATTTCTCTCACTGCAGTTTCTTTTACCTGGAGTAAATGGCAACACACCGAAGGTGGATACACAGTAGAGATGTTTTAAAAAGCAGCGAGGACAGTTCAGTTGCAGTGCCTCACCCGTTACTTCTCACGGAGTGGGTAGATGACATGAAACTATGGCCCGATGTTAGCTACATCGACATTATTAATTACCTTGTATTTTCCGAAGGCGTTGATGGCGAGGAATTACGTAATTACAAGAGCACCGAGGCGTATAGTTACCTGCACAGCAACAAAATTGATAAAGTACTGCTCAACAAACAAGGCGACTTTATTTTTCTTAAAGCAGCTGTAGAACCGAGCCAGAGCATTAATCAAGCGAAACACTTAGCATGGGTAATGCTAAGAGAAAGTGGAGTAGTGGAGACAGTCGGCTGTTCCTGTATCGCTGGATTAGGGAGATCATGTAGTCATGCGGCTGCTATTCTGTGGAAGGTATATCACTTCTCTGGATATCACAATGTTTAAATCACTGAAACAGAAACTGGTCAAAGGCTGTGATTAAGGAGTCACGCTACTGCCATCTAGCCAAGTATTACGTGGAGCACTGTTTACATGTGAAAGCCACTCGTTAACTCTGTGTGGGCTGTATGCTGTACAATCACACGAAGATAAAATCTATAAAAAAATAAAAGACTGCACATTAAGGGCAAATTTACAAGACAAGAAAAACTATAGTTATAAGAAGTGACACAGGGTAGTATAATACATGTTTGTTTATATATATGTATATTTGTACACACACACTACTTTGAAAAAAATTAGACTGTGGATGTATATTTCTGCATCAAAAAGTAACTGACTATTAATATGAATGGATAATATGGGTGACTTTGCCAGTGTTTATATCTGTTTTGGATATGATTCAGGTGTATTGACCCAGGGTCATATCTATAACATGCAGGACACCGACCGTGTACTGCTTTTGTTAGTGTAAATTTCCTCATTATGTTAAATCTTGAGTATTGACAGTGAGAAAAAACTATTAATGTTTGTTACAGGTGCAGAATGCTGTGATCAGTGGAAAGACAGGGCTTGCGTGTACAGACGAGCAGCGCAGGTGGAATGCAGGGACAGCAAAGAACCTTGAACCTAAACGTCTAAGCCAGATAAACTTCAGACATCACAGGGCAGAGCAGCAGTACGATGTGAACTCCCGGACTGCAGTGACACAATCTCTCCCTAACACACCATATCACCTTACACATCAAGACTTTATTGACAGTGTTAGCAAAGCACCAGTGAAGCCACTTTTCCTCCTCAAGAACACATTAATTGGAAAGTGTTACAATGCCTGATGAGCAATTTTGTCAGCCACACCAAGCACACAGTTACAAACTAAGCTGTAATCCATGCAGGGCATTCTACCAGGCATACATTCAAGTTTCTGAAGAGCAAGCAGAACAATTACAAGAAGAAGCAAAAGAGCAAAGTGCATCTGATTTGTGGCACAACTGCAGGAAAATCAGACTTACAGCAAGCTCCGCTAAAAAAGTTCCAGTACGTGCCACCACAAAAAATGACAAATTTTTATCTGAGCACATGTACCCTTCCTTTCGTGGGAATTATGAAACAAACTATGGTAAAGAAAATGAAGTTAGAGCTTTTCATCAGCTGAAAGAACAGGGTATGAACATCCTTCACATGGGTAGTGTTATCAGCATCCAGGAGCCATGGCTCTCTGCAAGTCCTGACGGGGTCATTGACTCAGATGTGCTTCTAGAAATAAAATGTCCTGTGCCGACTTATCCTTCACTCACGGAGCAGCTTACCCAGAAATGCAGCGATATCAAACTGGTAGATGGAGAACTGCAGCTGCAGAAAACTGGCAGCAGAGGCTATTACGTGCAAGTGCAACTTACAATGTTTTGCACAGGGCTCAAGACTGCCACACTTGTGATCTGGACACCTAGTGAGCATGTTTCATTTACAGTGCAATATGATGAAGCATTTGTAAAGGAACAAGTAAAGCGCTTGAGAGGGTTTTACTTCTCATATTTCTTACCTCGACTTGTAGAGGAGTATGCAGCAGGACGGTTTCAGTTAAATGACAGATACTTGAAGATAATGGGCAAGGTTTAATGCATGTTACAACTATAAATGGGACAGTCAGACACCAACATGTCTGCAGAGTTTGGTCTCTGTCTTGTGAATGAAAAGAGACATTCAATATGAAATCTGTTAAATATTTCAATACAACTAAAATGTACATAGTTGTAACATATGGTGGGAAATGAATGACAAACTGACAACAATAAATGTTGTGAATAGTTCTGTATTTCTGTAATCTTCCAACACAAAAAAATGTCAAGAATGCACAACTAATTATTGTAGATTTGAGAAAAACATTTTTTTTTTTCATTTGAAGAACTTATCACATTGTGGTTGAATAAAAAAGTAGTAATTGTTCAATTGATTGCAAGTTTTATATATATACACACACATACACACACACACACACACATATCTATGTATACACACCGCTCTCGCTCGCTCGCTCTCTCGCGCGCTCTCTCTACACACACACACATATATACATATATATCTGTACTGTATCACATAACCTTTCTTCTAGAACAAAAGATAAAAAAGGAAATTATTTACTCTACATATATGTACATCAAATTTTAACTTTAAAATAATTACATTACACTACACAACCTGATGTCCTGAGTAACCATCTTAATATCCCAGAGTCCACAATTGTTCATAACATACACAATTATTGTGTGTTACGAATGAGATCCTCTCTTAAGTTCACTAGAGCAGCACATATTCTCAGTATCTTGTCTACTTTAGGAGCCATGCTTATAGGAACAATTTGTGAAAGTATTTTGTAGACTTTCAAGCGTCTGATTGCTCTTTCAACATGGATTCTTACATTTGCAATCCGACGTGTGTATGTTACCTGTTCCTCAGTTAGCTGTCTACGTTTTTTTGTGAAAGCGGGTATTACTAATCTAACTTTTCTCTCAAAGAGTAAGTCTTTAATTGTAAAACCTCTATCTGCCATGACTTCATCACCAGGTTTTAGGTATGTTAATATTCCAGAGTCCATTGTGATAAATTTGTCACTACATCGGCCGCCATATGCCGCAGACACAAACATGATTAGTCCACATGGTGCAACAGCAACCAAATATTTGACTGTGTTGTGTGAATAATAATGGCTGTATGATTCCCCTCTTGAGCCCAGATTTCTGGGTTTCTGTAAAAGGGTATCACTGCAGTCTATAATGCATGTAGCATTTGGAAAGTTCTTCTTGAAGGCTTCAGGCATAGTTGCTTGAATAGTTTCTTTTGGCAGCCATGGAATTAATGGTCGGAGAACTTCCTCCAGCTTGTCTAACCAGTGTGAGATGATCTTGCTGGCCATGCTTTGTGATATATGAAACTGGCGGCTTAGGTCACCTATTACACGGTTACTCTTTAATTTCATAAGTGTCATGAGGACTTGATCTCGGACAGGCACTGTAAATTCATTGTTGTCATATCCTTCCAGTGTCGACACAAGTGTGTTAAATGTTTCTAAGGCTATCCCAGTGTACAGCAAAGCGTCTGCATCATTTTGAAGAATGAAATATGCAACTTCATCACACTGAGTCATCTTATCCTGCACATCTTTTCTTCGAGACCTGTTGCAGTATTGATGGTCTTGTTGCGAAGGATCCTCCCACTGTGTGTGGACTGAGTGCAGATGTGGCTCAGGGGGTTGTGTGGAGATGCTGGCCTGGTCTAATTCCACTGAACGTAACACTGTGGAGTCTGAATAAGACAAAAATATGATCAGATGTACACTCAAACTGTTAGCATAAGAGAAACTGTAAAGTGTCACTTAGCTTATTATATTTTTGAGTTAAATTTCTCATTCTACATTCTTTCACACAAATGCAAAATCATAAATGTCAACATAAAATGTTCCTAAGTCCCCTAAAAATTAGTCACAATTTTATTCAATTACTGTGATTAGATTTTATTTTTCATTCTTAAAAAAGTCACAAATGTTGGTATTTTTGCAAAGGTTGCCTTTAACGTTTTTACTTGAGTTTCCTCCACTTGAAAAAACATGTTCTTTATAAACACAAACCTGAGAAAACACAAACCTAAGATTTTTACAGCCCTTGGGGCTAATCTCTCTGGGACAATTAAATGAAGCCATATATAGTTTTGGCAGCATGCGGCTGGTGTTAATTACTAACCACGGGTGTAAACGTTCGTTAAAATTGAGACTTTGCTGCTAATAACCAGCTAGTGCTGATACTAACGCCATTCACCATAGGCTATTATTTAGTAAAAGTAAAGAATTGCGTGATTAAAATGCGAAACGGTGGCAAACCACATTTACACTTTCACTTACCGGGTACAGATTCTGTGTTGTTCGTATCACTGGAAGCTGTCACACTCAAAGTAGTCCGAGTGAGCTTTCTTCTTTTCTTCGGTGGGGGTCGGTCATAGCCCAGATAAAGCTCCGGGTCGGGGTGTAGCTCTGTGGGCTTTTTATCGATAAAATGAAAGGAGCAAACATAAACTCTCTTTGGAGGGTGTTTGAGTCTTAAAGCTGCCAGCCACGCTAGTTTCCGATCCTCCTTCCGCGGCACAGAGTGCAGTGCGTAGGGCGGTGGGCACGGACAGGCCTTTCTAAGTTGTTGATGCTCAAGGCAAAATGTTTCTAATGCGTTTTTCAGTTTTCTTGAATTATTGTGGCAGCCGACAACAGCACACGTTGAACCCGAGCTCATCTTCGAACAGGTAAAGCCACTTATTACCGCACAAAGTAACTGATTTTGTTGTTAGCAACGACTGAACGCTGGGTCTCGATTCGAGTAACCGGAAGTACAAAACCGGACAACGGAAGTAGTGGTCTGTCATGGCAGCCTACTTACGCTCTTACAGAAACCTGTGGATACTCGAAGTGTGGTTACTGTCAGGCTGCAACGCTTTTTATGCTTTGCTTAATCAGTTTATGAAATATTCACAAACTGATATTCCTAAACCTTTGCCCTGTTAGTTCCATGGCATTGGACCCCACCTCCCACTCTCCTTTTGTTGTAGCTTCACGTGCTTACTTTGATGTGAAACAATTTGGCTGCAAGGGTGAAAATAATGCTGCAATTACAAAAAAAAGATAATCTATCTGCATGTTAAGTGATGATGTATCAACCCTGTTTCCAGGTCCAAGCATCTAACTTTGTTGATTGAGGCTGTCATCATTTTAATGAGTTGTAATGCTTAATGTTTTATACTTTTTCTTTAAACACTAATTATGTGCAGCATGCCTATAAGGTCAGGCTTTAGTAGTGGTGTACCATAACACGGGCTGGATTTGATACCAAGTATATGCAGTATCAGTCAGTATCACTCACACAACGTACCAGTACAGATACTCTTAATATATTAAGGCAGTTTATGTAGGGGAGGGCTGTGTGTCATGGTTTATGAAGTGAGTGCATCTTCAGTTTGCTTAATATGAAAACATTTTAATGACAACTAAATGACTGAATTTTGCCTTCCATTATTTTTCAAGGACTTTGGCTCAACTTCTGTTGTTTTAAATCTGCTATTTAGAAAAACCTTATTAGACTGTTAACATAAAAGGATTATTATATTTACAGTTTTTTTCTATTGGTTTGGTGCAGTTTTCACAAGCAATTGGTACATTTCCAAAACTCTTAGTACTTATATCACAACAGATCATCAAAAGTGCACCTTTTTCAAACATTTCAGCATATTTTCAATTGTGTTAGTACAATACACATAATGACAAAATATCCTTGACACTACACAAAATAAGTGTTTCATCTAAATAAATGTTTTGTTCACAATTACTGCCTTTCATAATGTCATCACTATAAAATTTTGGATTTGTATCTCTTATTAGTCAGTTTAATACATTTGTCTGTCACTTCATTCAACTGATCTTAATGTTTAATCAATGAATCATTCATTATGTCCATGGATTTCCAACTTGACTGATTGTTGTCTGGTCATTTGTAAGTTACACATTGCTGCAAGAGCTTTCAATCTAGAAATACTAATTGCTAATTGTTTCCCCCTGATGATCACAATTAGTTACCATATAAGTAGAACTGTGTTTGAGACTTTGCACTGTTCAAATATGGAGCAGGATAGACTCGTAGGGAGAGGAAACCTTCATTGGAGAGGTGGTGGTGCTCCTCGACAGAGAGGTGGTCTTCAGAGAAATGTAGGCAGAAGACAACACACCACCATCTCTAATGAAGTCCGGGCCATCATTGTTGACCATGTGGTTAACAGAGGCTTTACCATGGCTGAGGCTGCCAGGTTGGTACAGCCTAATTTACAAAGGTCAACTGTCAGCTCTATCATCAGAACTTTTCGCCAAGAAAACCGGTATGTCTGCTATAGCAACTTCACTTCTAAAATATAGTACTCTATTGTATAGATGAACAACATGTAATAGTCAGTTTACAGTAATGTAATTTGTAATACTTCAATATTGACAGTATATGATTGTCCTCAGAATTAACAGGAAACAACCTGGTGGTGGTCGCCCACGTGTTTTGACTGACCAGCAGGAGTTGGCTGTGGTGGAAATGGTCAGGGCAAGGAATGACATACGGCTGTCTGAAATCAAACAGGCTATTGAGAACAGCAATGACACCTTTGCCAATGTGCCATCAATTAGCCTTCCAACGATTGCCCGGCTTTTGAAGAAGCACCAGGTTTCCATGAAACAAATTTACTTGGTTCCTTTTGAGAGGAACAATGTCCGGGTGAAACAACTGCGTTCAGAATATATTCAGGTACAACACTAAACTGGCATACAATTACTGTAACAGTACTGACAACAATTAGTTGTAAAAAAAAAACTAACTAAATTATCATTTTAGAGGATGATGGAGCTGGACGCTGCTGTGAATCATCACAAGTATATTTTTGTTGATGAGGCCGGTTTCAATCTGGCAAAAACTAGACGCAGAGGACGTAACCTTATTGGACAAAGGGCTACCATCCAAGTCCCTGGACAACGTGGGGGAAACATCTCAATGTGTGCAGCTATATCTGAAGATGGTGTGGTAGGCTGTAGACCAGTTCTAGGGTCATACAACACTGAACACCTGATAGTTTTTTTTTTTTTTTTTTAAATGAACTGGAGCAGGCCTGTCAGGGAGAAGACATCGTCTATGTTGTTGTGTGGGACAATGTCAGCTTCCACCATGCACAGCTGGTTCAGGAATGGTTTCAAACACATCCTCGCTTCATGACCCTCTATCTTCCACCATATTCCCCTTTCCTCAACCCAATTGAGGAATTCTTCTCTACATGGAGGTGGAAGGTGTATGATCGCCATCCCCATGAGCATGTCTCCCTTCTTCAAGCCATGTGTGAAGCTTGTGGTGATATAACTGCTGAGCAATGTCAAGCCTGGATTCGTCATGCCAGGAGATTTTTCCCACGGTGCCTGAACAACGAAGATGAAAGATGAAAATTTATGGCCCAATGTTAATGACCGGCTTGATTAATTGTGTAAAAGTGATAAGAATAAAATAAAATAAAAATATACTTATGTAAATGACTTTTTTCTCCCTTTTTCGTGTGTGTGTGTGTGTGTGTGTGTGTGTGTGTGTGTGTGTGTGTGTGTGTATATATATTATGTCTGAACATAAGTGTAATATTTGCTGTGTAAAGTTTTACAGTTCAGTTACACTCATTCATCACCAAGGACAATTTGAAACGCTTACCTTGTATTATTTGCTCCTGAATGAAATGATTGGTAAAAGTACTACGTTGAGAAAAGACCTTACTTTTTTGTTTGGGTGATTAAAGTAAATGTTCTCAAAATATATCACAATGATCATGTGTTCTGAAACAATGATTAAGTGGAATGAAAATATGTGCAAATACAATGAAATCATGACATCAGATTTGGAAGAATGACTAGTGGTGTTACAAATGTGATCAAATGTGAGTTTTGTACTGAGAGATTTGACAATGCACACTTTGGTTATGGAAATAGTACCAGACCTATTAAAAAAAACTGTAAACATTTTTGTACTTCAAGATTGAAGTACATTTTTTCAGCTCCAATAAAATAATTTATTTAACACAATTCGGTGGGCTAAATATATAATTTGAATGTCTGAATAGAGTCTACAGGTAATCAGTCTGCTGAAGTACCAATTATGACCAATAACACTTTGAAAATTAACATTAAGTAATGCTAAACCTAGACCATGAGTCATGACTGAAAAATTACTTTCACCACTATATGAGCTACCTGGAAATTCGTTGCCTCTCTGTTAGCGGGCTCTGTCTCTGTGCTGGGGGTCTGTTTGAGGGATTTTCCTCCACACAGAGTTTTTTCTTCTTGTTTTCAAGTGTTTACAAAAACTGGTTTTGTGGCCACAGTAGAGATTTCCTTCCTACATTCATGGCTACATTTACAGCTCTAAAATATCTCCACGAGATGCTCCTCTTTCTCACTCACTGCAGCCTACCTGTGTCTGAATGTGACCACATGACAACAAACCACAGCAGAGCAAAGAGGAGGAGGTGAAGAAAAGTGTGCTTGTGTGAGAGGAGTGGTGTTTGTACAGACGTCTACTGTTTGATGAAATTGGAGCAACCTATTGAACTAAGAGAAGAGAAGCAAACTAAAGCATTGATCCTGTCATCCTGGTAATGATTCAACACTAATACCAACACTGGTATTGATACTATCAATATTTGGATCAGTCCAACCATCCCTCATATGGGCCTATGTTGTCCTGTACAACAAATACTTTAACACTTCAAAAAAGAATCATCATAAGGCCAACTTAGATAGGGCTGGTCTGCTTTCTCATGCATATTAACAGGGACATCCAATTCTTAATCCATAGGGTTTAATATGATGTTGGCCCTCCCTTTACAGTTAAAACAGCTTCATGGCAACTGCAAAACCCACACTCATCCACTGGGTTGCCAGACGAAGAAGTGTGATTCACCTAGAGTCCATTGGCGGCGTGCTTTACACCACTGCATCTGACACTTTCCATTGTGCTTAGTGATGTAAGGCTTGGGTGCAGCTGTATCCATGGAAACACATTCCATGACGCTCTGTATGCACTGTTCTAATCTCAAGGCCACATGAACTTTAGAGATCTGTAGCAACTGACTCTGCAAAAAATCTGCAACCTCTGTGCACTATGAGCCTCAAAATCCTCTGACCTCACTCTGTGATTTTACGTGGACTATGACATCATGGCTGAGTTGCTGTCATTCCCAATCGCTTCCACTTTGGTATGATACCACTAACAGCTCACTGTGGAATATTTAGTAGTGAGGAAATTTCACGACTGGACTTGTTGCACACATGGCATCCTTATCACAATACCATACCAGAATACGCTGAGCTGCTGAGAGTGACCCATTCTTTCACAAATGTTTGTAGAAGCAGTCTGCATGCCTGGGTGCTTGATTTTATACACCTGTGGCACGGAAGTGATTGGAACACCTGAATTCATATTACCCTATTTATATTAGCCTAGCCATAGCTTTGTAGGGTTTCAGAGTGGTTTGATGTTGCAACATAAAAGCATTAATCCCGCTAAGTCTCCACTAAACCTTTTAAATCTTTTTTTTTTCATGCATTCTAGATGGTAAATTTTATTATAACAGCTAGGGGAAGAAAGGGAAGAATAATATTTCTACTAATTTCTATTTTTTTCCCTTTAATTCTGTGAATGCCATAATGACATTTCCACTAGATGTGAATGATCACCTACCTTACCATTTCCACTTGTCGGTCTTTTGTGTCATTTAAAGCAGATTGCTCTGCCAGTCGGAACACCAATCAGTTAGTCAAATTTTAAGAACCATGATAATAGCATTAGAATTAGATTTAACCATATGTAATACTTTCTAATAATCTGACAGCAACACAAAGAAACCATACATTTATTTCAAAACAGCACGTATCCTATTAAACTTTTGGCCTTGCACAGCTTCGGGAATTTAGCACTTTGAGGGAAGGGTCTGCCAGACTCCAAATAACAGAATTTATGAGCAGCTCTAATCAGTGAGGGTTGAAATAGCATCAGTAGCATTAATGCCATTATATCTGAAAAAACAAAAAAGTAAAAATAAAGGAAAACGTATATAAAAGAACACTTCTTTTATTTTTTTTCTCCCAATTCTAGTCAGCTCTCTGTTGTCAAAGAAAAAAAAGCAAATAACAACAAAAAACAAAAATTATGCCCCAAAATTTTTATTAAAAACCAGGAAAAGCAAGCAAGGCTGAACCATATTGACATGTTTTCTCTGTGTCTCTCTGATACTTTACCTGGGCAGCATGTGGTTTGAATCAAATAACCTAAAAGTACAAGCAGCTGAAAAAGAGACATTATCCAGTTACAAGCTTCATGTATTTTGTGGGTAAAAGCATAAAAGAATACATTTTATTACTGAATCTCGCTTCTGTGTGGATCAATATTTTCATGTTTTTCTTACATAAGAAATGTTTAAGTCGGGAGGTGGAAAATAAACTCCAGGGGTCAGCAGATTAGAGGGAAAAAAATTTGTCACATCTGGCCTGTCGGGCTGCTGGTTATGTCCAACTCACATATACATTTTCCTGTGTGGAAAGCAGGCCTTTATACTTCACTTCGGGGACCTTACAGAGCATGCATCTTCATGAATTTAATTATTTAAAAGAAACCATATATTCACTTTACTGTGCCAACAACAGCAGATAATGAGTGTGTGTTTCCTGTGATTAATCTTGTTTATTTGCATATTGTCTTTATGTGTGTATCCAAGGGTTCCTGTGCTGCACGCTTTACATCTGCATAGCTCAGTTTTGTTTGCATAAATCTGTTGTTGGCCTATTGATCGGTCTGCACTCTGAAACTGCCAATCAAATACATTTATAAAAGGAATTCTTGAATCAAAGTCTTTTCAGTCAAACCTCCTGGAAACATAAAAGAAGTAGATCAAACCCTGAGTAAATCCTCTGTGAAGAAGCGCAAAGAAAGGTCACCACACTTATGTGGCTGTTGCACACTGGACAGAGTTGTAGTGACATTTGTTGGACAGCGACCTGCTTAGTGCAGCAGACAGACAGAGAAATGAGAACGTACCAGTCATCTGTTACTAGATTCACTTAGAAAAAAACATGGCGAAATATTTGTGCAGTCGCCTGTCGGGAAGAATCTGATCTAAATCAGAAAATGGAAGTGCAGAAGATCCATCTGAAAAGCCCATTTCCTGTGTTAACCAGAACTCCAATGGAGGGAAGGCAGTGAGAACATTTTGCTCTTACTTGACACTTTCTGCCTCCTCTTACTTGACTCGTTCTCTTGTCTGGTGCTAGCACATCTTCCTCTCTGGTCATGTAGGTGGAAGAGTGAACGAGGAGAGTTATATTAGTCCTGATTTTTTTTTTTTTTTTGTAAAGGTTATTTTGAAGAAGAGGCATTTCCTGTTGAGTAGCAGATGGAGGTACAGGCTGTTCAGGTGAGGAATCCAATGATGGGACACACAAAGGAACTCACATCAACACAACAACCCACCCACCCACTCAATATTAGAGCATGTACAGTATGTCATGCTCCAAGTGTTACAACCTCCTGTTTGACGGGTGTAAAGGGTGCCAAGCTGAGGATGTGTTGATGATGTAAATTAAATGTTCATTAAATTGGGACAAATTCAGAATCATCAAGCTAGGAGGTGGGGTGAATCCATTTTATGGTGAACAGCTGAGTCTGACAGTTCAAAAGACGTTCATTCACATGAAAGTCTTTCTACTAAAAGTGCGCATGAGTTGAATATTCTTAAGACCAGAAGTACTTGTCAGAATGGTCCCCCAGAATTGAATTAATATAGATATATATATTGCTGTTATTTATGAGGAAACAGCATGTAAGGCCTTGTTCACATAGGCCTAAAGACCAGTCAGTAACCAGATGCTGCTAGACAAATTGTGGTTTCCCTGAGTGGTTGTTGAGTGGCTGCTGGAGGTTCCTACTGTAACCTTCGACCAGAAAAATAATTACTGCTGCATCAAAAACGTCCTTGTGATTGTCCTTGTCACCAGCAGATTTGCACAATTACCCATAGTTTGCACAGAAGACACCAACTTGTCTGCAAAAACTTGCCATTTCCTCCCTGAGCTGCATGAAAAAGTGCAACACGAAACCAGGAATGGAAAAGTTGTGGCTTACAGCTTTTACTTTGAAAGTGAACGGCCCCCATTTACAGTTTGCGATGCATTATCCGAGTTTCACTACTGCTTAGCCATGTTAAGGTTATCCATATAGCACACACCAGTGCTGCACATCATTCCTAAACTTCACAGGTACCCAGCGTGGTGATGTCAGGATAGGATAAATATGTTTTCACTACCATTTTCCAGAGCCTAGCAGAAGCATTTCAGTCTAACTGTATTTAACTAATGTGTTTTCTGTATTTAAGATCTTAATCTCAAAAGTAACTGCTAACAGGTCAGAAATAACAATGTAAACTACCTGTCAATATGATTATTATCAACAATAAAGGCATCATGATTTGTCTGGGGAAATACCGTTCACCTGTGTTTTATACCTCACATTTCTCCACTTGCTGGTCAGCAGTGTCAAATAATTCATCATCACTCTCATGTTCCTTCAAGGTTTTGTGTCCTCCTTTTTCTTTTGCTTCCTTTGATCTCAGTTTAGTTTCTTGAGTTCAGTCATTTCTTTCGTCTGCTTGGATTAGACGGTTTATCCTGCCGGTTCTGTGGAGTGCCTTTTGTTTCTGTTTCTTGTCAACAAAACTCTCTGCCATCTGGAGAATCCACGTCCTCCATGTGGGTCAATTTCTCACCACACCCTCGGCACATATATCATCATAAGTCATCATAGAGGAAAAAATCTAAATCAAAACCCCTTTAAATGAACTCTGTTTTGTTAACAGATCTTTTTGATCTTTACCCTTTAAATATTTTCTTTCCTTTGAATAATAAGCAGAGATTTTGTATCCCTTGCAGACCACACCAACACCTCTAATAAGTGGCACCCAGAAAGCTTAAGGATAGCTCATTTAACTAGAGCCATTATTCAGCTTTCAGTCTGTGGACTGGATGGTTTTCACATCTGATGCACACACAGGGGAATATACCAGTTCGCTTGAAGAGAACATTAAACTTTAAATTGTGTTTCTGGACCACACCCAGAATAAACAACAGGCTTTACACTTCAGAAAACAGAAGTGTAATCTCAAAATCTCAAACGCCTTCTGGCTAGGAAATAAATCCCCAAACCTGGGCTATTGCAGGGCTTTGGTGCTGTGCAATATATGCTCAGCACACTGCTGATTTGGACCCTCTTTTGCCTTTCAAACTGCTTCAGTTCTTCATTGCACAGCATCAGGAAGGTGCTGGAACCACTTGCTCCCATTGTCTATATCAGTGTTTCCCAACTATTGTGCAGCAGCACATAGGTGTGCTGTGAGAAATGATCAGGTGTGCCGTGGAAGATTATCTGGTTCCACCTGATTAGTACTCTAAGTAATGGCGTGAGTAAAGGGGAGAACAATTACAATTACAATTCCACTAGAGGGCAGTACAACTACCTGCTCTAATTAAATGTGTTGCCAACTGCCAGTAAAACCGCTGAAGATGAAGAAGAAATTACATAATAGTTACTGTGAGTGAGACAACACAGCAAGTAATAGCAATAGATAAATATTTGAAAAGAAAAAGTAGTCAATCTACGGAAGAGGATTAGGGCCACTGAAAAAAAAAACAACTTCTTTTTTTTCTTCCTTTCCAGAATTCTGAGAAAAAAAAGTCAGAATTTTGTTGTTTACATGAAATTATGACCCCACCACCTGAATGTCACAACAGAAATCGAGACTCGTGAGACGAGGTAATGTTTTTCCAGATTTCTGCTGCTGAATTTGCACAACTTGTTCTTAGGAGTGCAACCTGGTGTGGTCTTCTGCTGCTTGCATGCTCTTCTGCATACTGTCATGGCCAACGGCCAAATCAGAGGAAAAGGATTCAAGTGCTGAATTCAGATGGAGGTGTGGATAATGTGTGAAACAATATTTATTTACAGCGCAGTGAGATAATACAATGAGTGAGCTTTAACTAGAAGAATGAATAATGAAGTCAACATGAGCTATGACAAGAACGTGAAATACTAAACAACACTAAGCAAAACTGGAGCTAGGCAGACAACGTGAATAATTAGAGCATTGCTCTGACTGGGCTCCCGTGATGTGAGGCAAAGGGAAAGTCAGGTGGGAACCAGGGAGGTCAGAGTCACTGGAATGAGAGAGACAGATTCAGAAGTTGTCCAAGGAAATGTGGCAGGCATGAACAGAGTCTGATCTTGGTGCTTACTTGCCACAGGTGGAGAAACAGCGTGGATTGGTTGGGTCCAAGAGGTTCCAATTACTGCGGCAGGGGGGCAGGCAGGCAAGTGAAAAGAGCAAGAACTGTGGCTGTGAAGTTGTCGAGAAGTCCAGCATCCTGAGGTGAGGATTATTTTCAGAGGTGGAGCTTAGCAGTCTGGTGAGTAGCCGAGAAAGAAAAAACACGAAGTAAGTTAAAGTAGCTTTTCTATAAGTTTCGCAAAGCTGTGACAGCCTACACTAACTAGGGTTAACTGAAGATCTGGCAAAGAATGGCTGAGAACGCTGGACCTAAATACCAACAGCTTTGTTACCAGCCGGTGTGGAAAACACGCAGGAACGAGGTGGCTCCTCCCAGAGGTGGAACTGCCAGCTCTGTGGAAAAACACAGGCACTCACCCGGACCATGACACATACCTTAGTTGTAAAGAATGGTTATTTGAGTTACCTAGTTACCTACTTAAACCCTACTGATGGCTGTGTGGGAAAATGTTGTAGATTAGCAGCTTCTGAAATACACAGACCAACAACCACGCCATGTTCACAGGCACTTCAATCACCTTTCTTCTCCATTGTGGTGCTCATTTTAAACTTCAGCAGGTCCTCTTGACTGTGATTGGCTGAATAAATATGTACATTAATGTGATGTTGAACAGATATATCTAATCTCACATTATGTACTTTATAGTTGTTGTCTTAATATTGTTTTAATGGTTAACTGTCACAGTCCTGGGTCTGTGACCCAGTGTTTTGTTTTCTGTATTACTATTGAACTTTGATTTTGTCATGATTGATCAGTTCTTGGTTTGGGTTTTTTTTTTACTGTTGAAGTTCTTAGTCTTCCGATTTCGGTGTTTCATGGCTGCATGTCATCCCCTGTATTTCTGCCGTGTGTCTCTCCAAGTTCCAGGTTCAACGTCTCAGGTTTTCAGGTTTCTAGTCACAGGGCTTTTGTTTCTTGTATTTTTATTTTGCAGCTGTTCCCAGTTTAGGTTTTGTTAGTGTAGTTCCCTGCCATGCTCTGCTTTGGTTTGTATTTTGTCTTCCTTTATTAATAAACTCTCTCACAGCTACACTGTCATCAGTGCTTGCGTTAGGGTCCACATCCTTCATGACATTAACTTAACATCTAGCCAAGAAACAACAGTTGCACATCAACCATTTGGCTAACAATGGCACCGGCATTTAAGATTTAAATAAAAAAACCCAATTGAATTAATAAACGAATAAATAAAGAAACAAAACCTGCCACTACAAATATGGGATGAATAACCAACAGATGTTTAATGTGTGTTTTCACAGTTTGTGTTATTTTCATAAAATAAATGAATTAAAACAATGTCCAGAGAAAAGGTGATAAAACATGAAGTGGAAGCTCCATTTGTGCTTTCAAAACCTTTTTACCACTATGCTCTTCTTCCAGAGATAATTGATTTTTCTGCACGCTGTTCTGATCTTTTGTTTCCCTCTCTCCACTCGCCATCACACAGATCTGTGACATTTTGAAACTTTCTAGTCACAGTCACTCAGTTAACACAGTCATTTAAAACGTTTAAAGCACAACAAGAAAGCAAATGTTCTTTAAACACAATGGTCTTCTATTCACCGTAATGAGCAGAGTGAGTGAACTTCTTAATCGTGCCATTTTTTTCCCCACTCATCACCACAAATTTAACAAAAAAAAAAAGCCTAAAAACAAAAGGTTACTTTTCAAAGTACTCTTTAGTATTTATTCTCTATTCCAAAGTTGGCTTGAAATATGTATTCAGATAGAACTTTACCCACAGTAGTGCTTTATGTGGCCAATAAAAGGCGCATGGCCAATTGAAAGAGAGGCTCTGTGTTTGTGTGATGGCTAGTTGAGAGGCGAACATTACTCTCTGATTGGTTTAATTAAATGTGCGAGAGTGACAGCACATTCAGGGATGGTCATTTTGAAAGCGATCGGTGTAATCACACACTTGTCGTAATTGGCAATCTGATGCAACAGCAATTTCAATCAAATCATAGGATAGCCACACTGACAATTTGTTTATCAAATGAATTGAAAGGTTTTTTTTCCAAGTTTTTTTTTCTTCTTTTAAAGTGTGGACCTGATTGTAACTGGTATTTAAATGTAATTTTAGAAGCACTCTTCTATACATTTGCGTAACTTGAAAAAATTGGACACTGCCCAGTTGTATTCCTCACGATACCCAGAAGGAGGATGATGGGTGTAGCACTTTTAACCACAGTCAGCTCTACTTTTTGTTAGAAATGGATGAAAACTTGAGGGATACTTTCACATTTATTAAAGCTTGTCTAAAAACATTACTTACACTGCATTGCAAGAGGCATGGCATTGTATTTCTCATTGTTATAGAATTAAATGTCTTCAAAATACAAGTCCACTATGCGAACAGTGTAGAAATATGTAATTATAAGACACTAAGTTTATAAAACATATTCTGCTTAAAACTGCATTCACTTCAAAGCCAAAGTTCTCGATAAGAACAGCCATTTTTCTTTACCAACCTTGAAAGGCATGCCTCATTAATTTAGACACGTTGAAATAGACTGCAAAACCCTGAGTCTTCCGCCTTCTACAATGAATCACGCCAGTAAGTTTTATCAGACTTTTCTTGTCTGGTCTGCAGCACACAGTGAACCCAACAGGTAGCAGAGCAGCAGGCTTAGCTTTATTCCTTTGTCTGTGTCTCCACAGGTTGTGTTCAGGCCCAGTCTGGCTGCCCTCATAGCTAAATCTGTAAAGTTGCATGGGAAAAATAGGAAGAACTATGAAAAGGCAACTGGCAAACAGTTTTACACTGAATGGGTGTTTTTATGACATCTGTTTAAGATGTGCCCACACTAGAAAAACAGTTAAAATGTTTAAATTGTGTCAGTATTCTCAGTTTTACCCCGGCTTTTAACTCCATGTCCTTCCTGTTCTTTCTTCTATGAGAAGCTTGTTAGCTTGAATTTTTTTTGTCTATTATTCTGTTTTTGATCCATTTTCTTCTGTTTATCTGGTTCAGGGCTACAAAGAGCTGGAGTCTATTCCATCTGTCATAGGGCAAGAGGTTGCAAGGCACTGTCCATTACAGTGGAGGGTGATGTAAGTCCACCATGCAAGGCATGTTATGACAGTATATAATTATTATATGCATGCACATAAATGGCATAGACATTTTTTGATAAATAAGGCTGATGTGGTAACACTCTTGTCTGAACGTGGAGTGAGTGTTGTTGTTGATCAATTAAACTTCATAATTACTTTTTCATAGTGTGGATTTCCTGATTTGTAAGGAGGAGTTTTGATGGATCAACGTGTTGCCATATTTTGTATCTGAACCATTTTCTTCTCAGGAAGTATGTAAAAATCAGCCAAGTATGCAGATAATATGAATGTCTGTAAAATTATATGCAAAACTGTATTATAATGTGAGCGTTGTCTGCGATACACCTTTGGAACAAACACAGACTCAGCTTGACCTTTCCAACTTTTGGGTTCACTCAAAAGAACAGTTGACAGCTGAAGTAATTGCTTGTAAGGCACCTATCCCATGAACTTGAAATGATACAGGAAAAGGCAGAAAATGTTTTTCTTTATTAGTCTCTTTGTCACACACGCACATAAACACAGCTGCAGTGTTTCAGACTTCTCCTCCAGGGCAGCGTGTTGAGCGCTGGCGTATCGAGGCTGCGCTTTTGTAAGCGAGAACATTGCTATTGATTCCTGTTCACCTCACCTGAATCAAACGATTTCTAAATGGAGCCGATTCCACAGTCAAGCCCGCTGCTGCTCATGTGACCCCCAGCTCCCCTCATAAATAAAGAAATATGCTCTCTTTACACATTTCTCCAGTAATTTAGCTGTCTAATGACGTTATAGTAAATTAGTCCTGCTTTTAAACCAAGTAATGTATTCCTCGGTTTTCCTGCTGTTGAATAGATGGGACACGGGTCACTCTGCCTCTGAGACTTTCTAACTCATAAATCACAATTTAATTAGTTTGCGTTTCAGTAGACTTCACCGTGCTGCCAATAAGAGACAATTTGAGAGAAACAGTGAAACTTGTGTTGTGAAGTTGGAGAGAAATATTAGATATTGGCACCAAATGTAGGCAACTGGCAGCTGAATTCATATTTCCGACGTGCAGTGCAGCACTCTTCTAACAGGGTTACAAGCAGCGATTGGCTGTGGCTGTAGGAAAACACAAAGAGAGTGAATGAATAAATTCAGACTCTTTCCGTTGCTTTGCAGTGGGGGACTTTGAGGAAAGGCCCAAAGGCCACAGTGAAACCTTTGTGAAACTTCAAAATGGCTTAAATTTCAGCCATGACTGATTTTAGAAACTCATTCAGGACTTGAATGTTGAGCTACAGTATATTAATAATGCCTCTATATTATATTTTCTCAAATTGCATGAAATAATAATTGAACTCATTTGGATTAAATTGAATTTGCTCAACCATTTCCAAAGGGGATATAAAGCTCTGCGCTACCATGATGTTGTTGCGGATTGATATGTCCGGCACCCCTAGCTGTAGTTTTGATTGACGTATTCTCGACCGCGGGGCTGGCCGGCGAATGTAGATTAAAGAGCAGAGACCATTTTAAGTGTGGTAAACAAACCTAAAAGCGGTGTGGTTTGACTATTTCTCAACACAACTTCACTTTGAAAACCAAGAAGAAATGTTGTCCACTTAATGCCTGTTGATTGCGTCTGCCTCCAGTTTGCTCATTTGGCCCTGAGACCAATTAAAAAAAAGTTGTTCAAAACTTCAAGTTGAAAAAACCTTGAAATATGTAATCAAACATCATCTTGACTCACTTCAAAGTGGGGAAGGTGCTTAAGAAGGTGTAGCGTATTAATCACTTAACAGGTGATAAACTAAATAAGGTGTAACTGACACAAGTAGGCTCATTAAATGTTGTGCAAAATTAGCTACACTTGATTAATTTATGCCACTTATAATACATTTATGTATTTCATTGACGCTTTCATCCTGAATGGACTTCTCTGGGCACAGAGGGCAGCTTCCCTACATGTGCGGGCTGGAATGTTTAATATTAATGGAAAACTCATTAGATAACAAAATACATGAGACATTCAACATTCAAATGCCTGATTATCATCTTAAATCCCAATATTAGTGGTTCATGTCTGATGAGTCACAGTTTCTGCTACAACACTCAGATAGTAGAGTCAGAATTGTGTAAACAACATGAAATCATGGATCCATCCTGCCTTATATCAATGGCTCAGGTTGTTGGTGGTGTAATGGTGCGGGAGATATTTTCTTGATACAGTTTGGTCCTTTAGTATCAACTGAGCACCATTTAAACACCACAGCCTATTGTTGCTTACCATGCCCACACCTTTCTGAGCACAGTGTACCCATATTCTGATGTTTGCTTCCAGCAGGATAACACAACATCTCACAAAGCTCAAATCATCTCAAACTGGTGTCTTGACCATGACATTGAGTTCACTGTACTCAAATGGCCTCCACAGTCACCAAATTTAAATCCAGTAGAGCAACTTTGGGATGTGGTAGAACAGACATATCGATTGTTTTCTTGCGAGTTGCCAGGTTTTGTACATATTGGATTCTCTTGAGCTCGACCTTTACTTGAGCACCAAAACAAGACACATTTTACAATGAATAGACCATTTAAATTAAGGGAATTAAGTGCTCTAAAATTCAAGTAGGTTGAGACATAATGCTAATACTGTACAGTCAAAAACAAATCATTTAAAGCAACGTAGACTTCATAATAGCACAGAAACTGAGAATATCCCCAAAGTGAGCTACTCTTAATATTTGCATAAATCTATCCATCCAGTCTTCTACATAGTTCGGTTTCTACCAACTCAGCAGCTCATTTTATTTTGGTCTGCCACCTTTATATGCCACTATACTTGGAATGTGATTTTTCCTATTTTTAAATAAAATAGTTGGTAGGTATCAGTAGGGTTCCCATCTCATATTTCCTCTGGAGTGACCATGAGGCTAAATGACTGAGACTAAACTAGTTGCCTGGATGTTTCCTTTGTGCTGAAAGACACCTGGTGAAGAGTGCTGAACCTTTAGATAATGGAAAGGTTCCTTTAACAGCTCCGTCACCTTGGCACGACCCATTATTATGATTAATAGCGCCTCCCTCCTCACGGAAAATTACAGCTATTTGTATATTTCCGTATGTATGTAGTTGTTGATTTACTAATCTGCGATGTGGAAGTCACTGTCAGAAGGCCAATTTGAGGATCCTTTATGATAAATGATGGTATCTATTGGAGCCAGCGGTGTGAAACCGGGTTATGACTAAGGTCACTCCAAATGGAGTTTGTGGGACTGTAGGTGCTTGCAAGTCAGTGTCATCAACATAGATCACAGAGACCCCCCTCCCTGAATGACCGAGCCGCTCTGACGCTTTTTAACTGCTGCTACAAAGACAGAGAACAAGATGGAAGAAGAGGGTTTTTTTTTGCATGTTTGCAAGAAAAATACAGCAAAATGGTGATACAGAGGCAGCTCAGATGGACTGTTTGATGTTTAAGAACACAAGTAGTGGACCGGCTTGGCCTCCCTTCAGCAGCTTTTTTGATTTATCGTAACAGAACATGTTAAGTGCTGCGTTTAATGTAGCCAGATAGAATACCCATCTTCCCCTCCACTCCTACAGCACCCCGTGATCGTTATGTCATTTGTTTATGATCCACAGCCCCCTCATAATGGCCCGTTTGGCATAATGCAATCCATCAGTCTTCCGAATGGCCTACTTTCACATAGACACCTTTCCCCCTCCTGTGTGATGCATTAACAAAAAAATGCGTTAAACCAACGATTGACTTTGAAATAGCGACACGAGGACGTAGGTGTGTTTTCAGAAAGCCAGAGTCATTGCCGTTGGAGAGGACTATAATGTGATGACTACTTGGCAAGCGCATCCAATGGTATGTTTTTTTTATTTATTTATTTTTTTTACGAGTCTGTAGAGGCAAAGTTGAATGCGTTCGGAAAAAGCTTTAGGTAATTGACATAGTCAGCTAAAAGTGCCTGTGAGTTTTTTTCATATTTATATTAATGCCACTAGTATACCAGAATAGTTGAGGCTTGGAAATGTTTCCCAAAAAATCAAATTAAAATCCTGTTTATGTACTGTGAACCAAAATGGAAAATTAACTGTGATCTCTTATCTGCTGCTCTCCACCACTTTTTGGCATTTTAAATTTCAGTTGTTGATGTGTTTTTGCTGAAGGGAAAGCACATTGTTTTATCTTTCATTTTCACAAAAGTAAGCTCGGTTAAAGTAATCGTTTTATGCCGGGGCCATGGCTTGGAAATGTCAAGCCATCACATACAGTAAAAGACACTGCTATCTCAGGAGGCGGCTTAAATGCTGAACATTGTCCATGGGCAGAAATAACTTTACATGAGCACAATATCCACTGACATTTGGTGTCTGTAGCACAGAGATCAGTGTCTGCTTTTTAATAATGACCCTCAGAATTATTTGAGGTTTTGAGAAAGTTATTGCATGTGGCAGGGGGGCATAATATCAGGGATTGACTGTTTCATTCACCGCAACATGACCTGACCCCTTTTACAGGCCTGGAGCCACTCTGGTTAGTGGAAATGTCATAACGTTCATGCACCGATCACCCGTGCTGAGGTCTTGGAACACAACTGTAGGTTCAACATAATAAAATCAGCCTTTTATGCAGATGTGTGGCTGGAGACAGAGATATCAGGGAAGAAGACTCACCTTTAGCTGAATATCTGCACATTACTTAGATACTGAAACAGTGTTTAGTGTTATTTACAGGGGAAAAGAGATCTGATGAGAAAAGTTGCTTGTATTTTCCAATAGATAAGCAATGCTTAAAACAGCACATCCACATTCATGTCAGCAACAGGCAGTATAACGATAGTCAGTATGGTGGAAGCAGCCAGTGGAGTACCAGGGGGAATCCAGGTTTATCTAGGATTGCCACTGGCACCATAAAATCAGTTGTGGATCTAATCCAACACAAAAAGCAGGAATATGACTGGCCAACAAACAAATTTGACTTTATGCTCAACAAGCTGATTTTTATGCAGGGGAATAAGGAAGCTAAGAAGTCAACTAGAGACTTTTACCCTCATATACTCCTCCCACAGTAATTCTACAAGTTTGCTATGATGACCTGGTCAAAGTCAAAAGTTTAAGCCCGAGGGAATCACGTGAAGAAGATGTGGTGAGGCGGAAGGTAAAGTTTGGGCAGAACTTCAGGCTGTGTTTCCTGAAGAGATTGCGCTCTTGGGGAAACACAAAGAGATTAGCGCCTCAAAACTCACCTCTGTTCTGGG
The DNA here is from genome assembly GCF_036321145.2 of Pelmatolapia mariae. Classification (NCBI taxonomy): domain Eukaryota; kingdom Metazoa; phylum Chordata; class Actinopteri; order Cichliformes; family Cichlidae; genus Pelmatolapia; species Pelmatolapia mariae. The sequence continues at coordinate 21,955,817 of NC_086246.1, read as the reverse complement.
TCTCCTTTCGGAGGGTGTTTGCAGTTCTGTGACTATGACCTGATGGCAGCACCAGATTCCCCTGAGAACTTGAAGTTAAGAAAAATGTAAGTTTGGATAAATTCTACGATGAACTTTCACCCAACAAACCCCTTTCTGTCTGTGGCAGGTAGGAAAACTCATCTTCATCCTTTTACACAGTCAGTCCTCTTGAGAGAATCAACAAGGAGGTGTTGGTGGAGACCATCAAAGAGCATTCGATGATTGCCTAACAGGTTATTCATGATCACGACGGTTGGAGGGCATCTCAACATAGCCCCCACAAAAGGTCTTCTCCTCTCTTCAGCTGCTGGTGGCAAAAGTATCACATTTATCAAGTAAGATGAGCAGAGGCCCTGTAAAATGGAGGAGATAACACAGCTTGAAAGAGGCGAATAGAAGAGAATATGAAGGTCCTCCTCGCGCCTGCTGATCACAGTGATGAAAAAGCTGATTCACAAGGAAAACTGTGCTTCATCTCAAAGTCCAATTTCATTTGAAGAGCTGTAGAAGAAAACGAAAGAATTCTGCAGATGGTGACCTGGCAGTTTTAGGAACTGATAATCCTGAATCTACTCTATTTTTTCTAATTGTAGACTTGTTTTAGACTAAGGGCATTTATACTTGAAATACTGTAGTATAAACATGCAATATAATGGAAGTGGTGGGGAAAACCTAAAAATCACCTTTTTGCTTAACCTTCACTTTGTGGTATTTTGTGTTTGGAGTGTTTTTAACTAGATGAGGTAAACTGCACTTAAAACATCATTTCAGGTTATTGTGATTTTGTTAACTTCCCTGATTGTTATTGTCACAAAGTGTTATTGATGATTTGTTCAAGGGCCGTTCAACAAGATGAGCAGTATGCAGAGCCAGAACAGGGTCCTATGACGCTGACTCTGGTTGATTTGCTCTGATTTGCACATTTTGCATATTTTTAATGAAAAACAAGAAGCACTCCTAGAGCACAGACCTCCATCAAGGCAGCTCACTCTGTGGGCAGTATTGACTTTTAAGGGAATAGTGTTGTATTTTGTATATATTTATCATTTTGAGCTTCACATCAATCTGCTGAATTTGAAAGAGAGGTCAGAGGTCAAGTGTGATGTGATATTTTAACTCTTTATGTGGTTCTTTCTATATGTTGAAAAAAAACCACCACACTTGTAAGACTCATAGTTTCTAAGTTATAATGGTTTTTGACACTTTCAACTGAATAAATCATTGCGTTGACGTTTCTTGACCTTGGTAGTTGTAAGCTAAATGTTAATGAATTGATATAACATGCTTTGCGCATCCGTTCAAACACTATGAAAAACATAACCAGCCTCCATTTCAAGCTGACTGACTGCCAGTCTTAAAGATGGCTCTATTTTTTACCTTTTAAATAAATAATGTGTTGACTACTTGTCTAGTAATTGTGTGAGTGATGTAAATTTGGTTGTTGATAACTCAGTTACACTTCTGATTAAATGTGAAGCAGAATCATCATTTTGAGAATCGATACATGCAAATATCTGTTTTTATCAAAGCAGTATTTTGCTTGACAACCTTGAAAATGCTTTAAAAGTGCTTGAATTTGACTTTGGAAAAAGGTGGAGGAGCTCTGTGGCCAAGATGCAGCGAACCATGCAAGATTTTGATGGTCTACCATTAGGCATCCTTATAAATTGCCTCAGCCAGCACAGATGGTCTTCCACAGTGGTGGCCACTGTGATGGGAATCTGTTGAGATGTTTTTTGAATGTTGGAGCGGAATTACACATGTACGCCCAACGATTCCCAATGTGGGAAAACGTCCTTTGGCAACGAGTGCAGCACCCGAATACGAAATAAGAGTGCAGTGGAGTATGCGCTCTCCTCAGAAGGACTTCCTGGGAGGTTGATTTGTGCTGAAAAAGGAACAGAGGGACTTAACAAGGCTGCCAGATCACCAGTCCATCTAAGCCTGTTTAAAGCATCCTGCCAGCACAGTGCTGTTAGCGGTCCACACTCTGTATTGATGGGCCTGCACATCACTGCACCTCTGAAATCATTCAACCCATACAGGCCAAGAGATGTGGCAGGAGTCCTGGTGAGGGTGAGGCTGTTTACTTACTTCGCCAGCAGCAGCGAGCTGTGTGGCTGGTGATGGAGGGGTTGCTGTAAGCAGATGGGCTGCAGGCAACCACCTCAATACTAACTGCTGCGCACTATAGCTCGACACCCCGTGGGCTTTGTGACACTCAGACACGGAGTGAAATGATGCTGACAACTCGGTACCAAAGTGTTAAAAGCGGGATATGTAATGCGTCGAAGTGGTAACAGTTGTCAAACTGTCACAATCAAGATGACATATACTCTGACATGAGGAAAAAAGCAGTATGCTGCAATAGTCACTGATGTAAAATGCCATGTTGTGAAGACACTTTTCCCTGAAACCCTTTACAGCACAATGAAGATGAGTTCATGTCCAAGGTTTATTTTCATGTACAGATGCAACTGTAGCTTTGTGTAACACAAAAACTTTAACAGAATTACTCCATACCACAGCACCAACTAACACAAGCTTAAAACAAAAAAACAATACATTTTCCACCCTTTTGCAAGCAGATCGACAGCTTTGGGACTGAAAAATGAATGTATACAAAAAAAATGTGCAAATACAAAGACAGTTTGTTACAAATATATAGGCATACAAGTATTTCTTTTCTCTACATAATGAGACACTGGTTTATGAATGCATCTGTTAGTTGCAAAAAGGTTTATTGACAAGCAGCTCGAAGCTTGAGAGACAAAATGTTTACTGTGCATTTTACTGAAACTATCATTTTACCCCCACCTAACCTTGATGAAAATGTTTTTGTTGCATATGCTGGGAGTCAGACCTCATAAACCTTTCACTTCAGTGCTGCAACGCTACGTAATTCACAAGCAAAATAATAAATGCCTTTTAATGTAATCTACTTAATTTCATATGGACTGCTGCATTTGAAAAGGTTGTTTGTTGTGACACGTTAGCTCTGTGGTTCTGACAACCTCACACAATTTTTATTTTATATAAAGTTTTATCTGAAATGCTTGCAATGTGAACCTTTAAACGAAGTCTGTGCATGCAGGGTAAGTGGTGGCGGCTTGATTGGATTACTCAACATATTTTCCTTTGACTCTGCACGAGCAAATCATAATTTTGACACAGACATCATATTCGACTGTAGACCAGCAGTTTATCAGGGATACTGATGTACAGTCACTACAGTCACCTAGGTGTCTGCTGTGTGATTTAGGCTAGCTTGACGTGTGCGTAGCAGAGGCCCAGGCAGTTTTAGCATGTGTTCATTAGCGGATGCTGGGGAAGCTTATCATTCTGAATAGCCTCATTAGTGATAGGGATTAATATGCCGTAGGTTCATTAGAGAGACAGGCGGAGGACTGTGTTGCCAGAATTGCAACAAGGCTGCTGGTCAGAGCTGGCCTTCGTTGTAGTGTAGTTTAAGCTATTAACGATGAAGCCTCTGTAGAGTTTCGATCATTTGATCACAGCAGATGACACAGTGGTGTATTCAAAGTTCAAGGCTAATACACACAGGAGTATGATTGTGATTCGAGTCTGACAGCATCCTGGCTAATGCTGCATTTCTATAGAAGATGCCATGATCACATTTCAAAAAAATACTGTTAATTACAGTGGCTTGCAAAAGTATTCGGCCCCCTTGAACTTTCCCACATTTTGTCACATTACAGCCACAAACATGAATCAATTTTATTGGAATTTCACGTGAAAGACCAATACAAAGTGGTGTACACGTGAGAAGTGGAACAACAATCATACATGATTCCAAACATTTTTTCCAAATAAATAACTGCAAAGTGGGGTGTGCGTAATTATTCAGCCCCCTTTGGTCTGAGTGCAGTCAGTTGCCCATAGACATTGCCTGATGAGTGCTAATGACTAAATAGAATGCACCTGTGTGTAATCTAATGTCAGTACAAATACAGCTGCTCTGTGACGGCCTCAGAGGTTGTCTAAGAGAATATTGGGAGCAACAACACCATGAAGTCCAAAGAACACACCAGACAGGTCAGGGATAAAGTTATTGAGAAATTTAAAGCAGGCTTAGGCTACAAAAAGATTTCCCAAGCCTTGAACATCCCACGGAGCACTGTTCAAGCGATCATTCAGAAATGGAAGGAGTATGGCACAACTGTAAACCTACCCTACCAAGACAAGGCCGTCCACCTAAACTCACAGGCCAAACAAGGAGAGTGCTGATCAGAAATGCAGCCAAGAGGCCCATGGTGACTCTGGACGAGCTGCAGAGATCTACAGCTCAGGTGGGGGAGTCTGTCCATAGGACAACTATTAGTCGTGCACTGCACAAAGTTGGCCTTTATGGAAGAGTGGCAAGAAGAAAGCCATTGTTAACAGAAAACCATAAGAAGTCCCGTTTGCAGTTTGCCACAAGCCATGTGGGGGACACAGCAAACATGTGGAAGAAGGTGCTCTGGTCAGATGAGACCAAAATGGAACTTTTTGGCCAAAATGCAAAACGCTATGTGTGGTGGAAAACTAATACTGCACATTACTCTGAACACACCATCCCCACTGTCAAATATGGTGGTGGCAGCATCATGCTCTGGGGGTGCTTCTCTTCAGCAGGGACAGGGAAGCTGGTCAGAGTTGATGGGAAGATGGATGGAGCCAAATACAGGGCAATCTTGGAAGAAAACCTCTTGGAGTCTGCAAAAGACTTGAGACTGGGGCGGAGGTTCACCTTCCAGCAGGACAACGACCCTAAACATAAAGCCAGGGCAACAATGGAATGGTTTAAAACAAAACATATCCATGTGTTAGACTGGCCCAGTCAGAGTCCAGATCTAAATCCAATCGAGAATCTGTGGCAAGATCTGAAAACTGCTGTTCACAAACGCTGTCCATCTAATCTGACTGAGCTGGAGCTGTTTTGCAAAGAAGAATGGGCAAGGATTTCAGTCTCTAGATGTGCAAAGCTGGTAGAGACATACCCTAAAAGACTGGCAGCTGTAATTGCAGCAAAAGGTGGTTCTACAAAGTATTGACTCAGGGGGCTGAATAATTACGCACACACCACTTTTCAGTTATTTATTTGGAAAAAATGTTTGGAATCATGTATGATTTTCGTTCCACTTCTCACGTGTACACCACTTTGTATTGGTCTTTCACGTGGAATTCCGATAAAATTGATTCATGTTTGTGGCTGTAATGTGACAAAATGTGGAAAAGTTCAAGGGGGCCGAATACTTTTGCAAGACACTGTATATGACAAATATATGTTTTTTCTTAGCTTTCTTTCAAGAAGTAATTGTGCTAGGTGTTTTTTTAAAACAGGCAAGGTAGCCTTGGTCAAAATAGTGATTTGATGTACATATGGCCGTGTAAAATGTACTGTAACTAAAAGAGCAGCTTGTATATGATATACCTGAGTGTAAGTAAAGTGACAATAATGTTGACTTGAGTAAGACATAGCAAGTAATTTTAGATATAGTACAATAATATGTAGAAGTCTAGAGCCAACCATCTAAAACAAAATAACACCCAGTTTTGGTTCATACATAGAGTTTGTTGTGCTGTGAGCTGGTTGTTCACTAGTGATTAAACTCAGGTTAGCTAGTGTTGCTCGGTGTTGGCATTTTAAGAGGAAGAGAAGAGCAAAACAATTAAGGACAAGAATAATGATCACATGCTTTTATTTATGTGGAAAGGTCCAATTTTAGACGTTAGGTCATAATCTGTTCATAAATTGACAATAGAAGAAGTTTTATAGTTGAAATCTGCTACAAACAGAACCTTTAAGATAAAAAAAAAAACAATGGTTCAAGTTGACTTCACTATTTTTTGTTGGAGAAAAATATTTGAGGACGTGATTCATTTTCATCTTAGACATCAAAACTTTATGGGATCCAGTGGAAATTCCATCTACAGGAAGCCATAAATATTCTGATTGTTAGACTGAGTTATCCATTCAACAAATGCTCTTCTGTTTGCATCTGAATGACTGCTGGTGGGCCACCGCATACTTGTCCTGTGCCAAAAGCATGCTGGGGAAGGAACTTGCGCACCACGCGTCTGCGCGGCACATTAAATATTAATTTGAAGCGCGACTGTGTGTTCTTTTATTTATTCAATATTTCACCCACTAAGATTCAATGTTTGAGTTAAAAAGTTCTTTGGAGCCCATTGTTTCATCGCATAGGGCTTTAAAATGCCCACGGGTCAGAAAAACCTCTGCAGTTACACTTTGTTCCTTCCGCCTTCACAGTAAACGCAGAAGAAATGCTGCTTTTGTACTGTAACGCTCATTTGGTGTGTTGACTCATGCGGTGCTTTTGACTTAGTTTGACTCTTCTTCTCTATTCTAATATCTTTTCCACTTTATAGTGCATATAATATCAAAATTCTGCCACCCTCTCAGAGAGAAATGAGGCATGTTACATCAGGGTTAAGAGTAAAAAAAAAAAGAAGCTTGGAAAGTTCTGTGAAATTGCTCTGTGATATTTTAGTAGGAAAATTAGATTTTCAGCAGTGCACTCTTTTGGATTTGAACCAACATGAACATTAGCTGTGAATTCTTATGTTGGTGTTTTAAGCCATCAATAAAACTACAAAGGGAAGGAAACGTTTTACGAGGAACTTTGAAATGCAGTATATGACACTTTTATGTTAAGGAAATGATGTGATTGTGTACAAAGATGGGGGAAATGGTAAACTTTGGCATTGCAGATTGCAGATTACCATTTAAATGTTAAGACATGCAGGTTACAAAAGCTTAGAAATTAAAAGGCATTTAAGACTGATTAAATTTGGGGTACATTATTTTTGCTGAGGGATTCATGTCTGGGAGTGTTGTTCTAGAGCAGGGATGTCAAACTTATTTGACATCATGGGCCGCACGCAGCTCACTATGAGCTTAAGTTGGCCAAACCAGCAAAACTCCCATGTAATATAGGAAGAAGAAGTGCAATTTCAACAGCACATCTCTGATTTTCAGTTAAAATACAGAAAATGTTCCTTTCCCCCCTTTGGACCCATTGTTAAAAAAATTAGAATTTTTTTTAGTAGACAGTGGATCTTTCTATTGTTTTTCTATTACTTAATTACTTTGGTGTAGTATGAATGACAATGGTGGATGTCTTTATCAGTATGAATTAGTACGAAAAATCCTAAAACTAATGGAAATACTGTTAGAAGTCCAAAATCCATGCCCTCCTTCCCATTTTCCAAAGCCATCCAGTTGGTCTGATTCTGACCTTTCTTGGGCTAAATCTGCCCCTTGTGCCTTGTGTTTGACAGCTCTACTTTTTTCCCTGTATGCTTTTGCTAGAAATTGATTTACACTGTGAAATGCTGTCTGATCAGTTTTGCTATATTTAGCTAAATCTGAGGAGAGAGTATAAAGCTTCACGCTTTAGAATTCATCCTGTTACTTTTGTCAGCAGTCATGTCATCGGCGAAAACTTGCCACCTGATTCTAATGGCAGCCGTACTTGCCCACGCCATAATACTGCCTCCACTACGATTGAGAGATAATGTGGTGTGCTTCAGCTCATGGGTCCTTCCTATTCTTCTCAGTACATTTTTCTACCTATTATTCTGGTACAAGTCAATCTTCAGTTAATCTTCTTCAGTCCAATGTTTGTTTGTTTTTGTTTTTTCCGCAGTTGTGTCGACTCTTTTACATGTTTTCTATCAAAGTCTACTTCCTGTGAGTGTAACCAGTGGTTTACCTCATTGTAAACTCCCTGTAATTCCCTTCATGAAGGCGTTTTTTTGATTGTAGACTTTCAGAGTGAGATACCTGCCTCCTCAAAAGTATTCTTCACTTGGTCAATTATTCTTCTTAACCATGGAAATAATTCTGCCATCATGAACTGTAGTCGTATTCTGTGCCCTTTAAGAGCTTTAAGACCTTGTTGATTTAGGTTGTTAAAGTTTTTGCTCTCTCTGGTTTCTCTGTCATCTCTTTGGGCCTCATATATAACTTTACAGTGAAAAGTTTTAAAATACAAATGCTTCATTTGCAATGAAAAAACAAGGCCTCACCTGGCCATGAAACTGTCTGACGCCTTGATTTAGAATCCCTTGTGTTCCTGTACAGAGGCAGAACTACAAGGACTGTGTCTTTGTCCAACAAATTTTGGCCATAATTCTAAAACTTGAGCAAAGAGACTAAAATGATAAATCCCAAAAGGTTGATTCTGTTCAAATGGATGTAGCGTTTTCAAGTGTCCAGATGAACAGAATCAAGCTTTTGGGATATACTTACCTGGATGATTGAGCATGCATCAAGACATCCAATAGTAAAATATACTAAAACAAACAGCTGTCGAGCTGTAAACAGGTTTGCTTTATGATCACATTAATTTGAGTCCTTTAGTTAGGTCTTTACTTCTCTCTCTACCTCTGCTATCTCTTTTCAGCTTTTCTAAAAAAGCTGAAAAGATACAAGTTATGACAGATCTTCTTAATAATTGATTAAAACATACAGTACCTCAAGTTACCTGGACTAGTACAGTGCCAACACAAAACAAACAAAAACAAAAAAACACTCAGAGATCTGATACAGCCCAATCTGAACCCAACAGTCTGAGTCACATAGAAAGTTGACAAGCAGGCAAAAAACCCCTTTTTTTTTCCTTTTAATTTTCCTTTTCTGTTTTCATTAACTTGCAGGTGTCGACACACGAATTGTTTCTCCACTTACAGACTTAATAATGCGTGTAATAAATTAACAACTGCTGCAGTTTTACGAGCGCACCGAGATCAGCACAAGGTTTATTCTTAACCCTCCCCTCTTTTCTCTTTCATAATCAAAATTCTAACTTGTTTGTTAGCCCTGTGGCACTCTCAAAAAGCACCGAAAACATCACAGCCGCCCACCACTGGCAAGGCATTAGCATGCAACAGATGTTGTGAGGCACCAGAGTTTCTCTTTCACAAAGACTGCAACAAAGCATCAAAAACAAACTCATGTACAGATGTACGTGACAGCAAAAGAGAGAGCAGAAAGGGGTTAGAGCAAGCCAGTGATGCTGAGCTCTGCTTGTCTGAAAACTGTCTCCTCACTAAGCTTGGGGTAAATTCAGCTGCCACAGGTGATATACCTGATGTGAGGGAGACAAAGAAGCTAAATGGGAGTGTGTTTCTTTTTTGTAAATGTTAGAGCCTTTCATAAATAATGATAAAGATTCAGGAACTCGTTGTTTCCGGGCCTTGAACTGGAGGGATCTTTCTAAAATGTGAAAAATGTGCAACATTTATAAGCTTTGTGTCCTCTTTTTGAGGTTCTGATGCATTTGGTCACTGAAGGCTGAAGTCATTTTGGACAGCGTGGTGCTCACAGTGTGCCCTGGCCTTTGGGATAATCCGACATGATCCAAATTTAATGTGCAGTGAGCATCTTCAAGAGATGGCGGGAGCAGGATTTGATGCATAATTCTCCGCCATCATCACGAAGATGGAAAGTCGGAATGACTTCTCAAAACCATTATGTTGACTGTGATTAGAGCTGATCTGTGCCTGGCTAAGTAGATGCCAGAGAAAGCGATTTCACAGCAGTAAAGAAGTCCCCTGTACGCCTCAGTTCTTTTCACGATGAGGTTATTTTGGTCATGACCTGTGTTGTGATTGAATTTCAACAGCAGACAATTTGATGATCAAATGTGATTACCTGCTGTTTTCACATACAACGCCCAAAATCAGCATCTTACTTAAGCTGTTTCCATCAGCTATGATCATCGACTTTGTGCTTGAACACAGCCATGATTTAAGTCTGCGTTGTAACAAGTTTTCTTTTTGGGGGACTGGCTCCCACTCAAAAAAAAAAAAAAAGTTATGCCAAACATGAATTAAATATAACAAAAATAATGAGCTGGGAGTATTTGCAGTGGCTGTATATTCCCCCCACACAAATAACGGGGTAATATTGCAGATATACCTGCCTCTAGATTAAATTCACACCCCAATTTTAATGGATGTGCTTTATTTATATGGAAATAAACAGCATGATCGTGAATGTTAAGACCATATCCAGATGTTGGCAAATGAGCAAGTGATGAAAGGCCCTCGCCTCGCCAGCTCGCTGTTGCTCGGCAGTCGTAATAGCACCACCAAAAACTTTGACCTGAATAACAGCGACGTGCATCCCAGCCATTGTAACATGAGCATAATGGATTTTCTCCTAATAACTGTTTTAATGGATTCATTTGCATAAGGAAATGAGTAAATACAGTATATGTGCTATCTAAAAATAGCAGTGAATGTGGAATTTCATTGGCTGTATAAAATTGAATTCTGAAGAAGACGAGTGAAGCTGACACCTGTGTCAGTTTTATTTTCCCTCTAGCCAACATGGAGCTCAGCATTTCTGACTCACAGAGTTGACAGATAACTTTAAAAAAAAAATTATATATATATATATATATATATATATATATTACCCCTTCACAGTGTTAAACTTTCTGAGGCATTTAACTAGCATCCCCCTCAGCTGCTCATGAAACTGTGGCCCTGATGACGTCTTGTTACGAGGCTCTGGGCAGTTTTACAAGATTTGAAGAGTCTGGGGAGCTGAACCTTCTTTAGTGTTATTTCTTTTAAATTACAGCTTTTACTTTGTTACCCAAACACATTTATTAAAGGGCAAATAAACCTATGTTAATGTTGTGGCATTTAGGGTGGTTATTAATATCTATATCTCGATCTATATTCTTGCATAGCTGTGATGAAAATTATGTTTTTTCAAATAATTACAGACTTATACATATATTCTGACCTTCAAACAAACATTGGCCAATCAGAGATTAGCATGTTTTAACTACTCTCACTCATGCTCATACTTTGAATTTTTGCATACAGGTACGGACACTCTAATAATAGCAATGTTAGCAGTCATTTATAATCACAATTATGCATAAATATAAGCTTTAATACACTTAAAACAAGAGGGATTATATGACATTTACCCCCTGTATAGCTGTAATGAAGGCGGGAATTGGCTATTTTTTGTAGCAGGTTCATTTCATGAAAATTAATGAGTGCCTCTCATATGACCTCCCTCAAATTAGAAGATTGCTTTGTACAATTACAGATAACTAAACACAGGAAATATTCACACTACATTTTCTGGGCTAAAAAATGCATTAAATCTGGTAAAAACAGCACCCAAAATCAGTTTTACAGTTAGCTCTTTGGACATGTTTTATAATTTTGCCTCTGAAATTAGACAGTTAAGATATGATTGAAGTAGATACCTTTCAGCTTTAATTCAAGGGGTTAAACAAAATTATTGTGTCAACTGTTTAGGAATTACTACAATGTTTATACACAGTCCCCCATTTTCAGAGGCTCAAAAGTAATCAGACATTTGACTGACAAGCAGTTTCATGAGCAGGTGAGACCTGTTCCCTGGTTATTTCATGACAAATTAAGCAGATAAAAGATCTGCAGTGGACGTGACTTGCATTTGGCAGCTGTTCACTGGAACTATCAATATCAGGTTCAAACAGAGGTTGATGTTAGTGAAAGGAGGCCATCACTGGGGTGAAAAAACCCCAACTAAATCTATCGGAGACCTAGGAGAGACTTTAAGAATGACCAAATCAACATTATTAGAATGAATTAATCAACTGTACAGACCAGCAAATGCAAATTCCTGCTATCAAGTACTAAACTGCAGCATGGATTGTAAGTAAAATTAGCACAAGTGATTATTTTCTAGTTATGCCCCAAATATATAGAAAAGATCGATTTTAGTGATTTGAAATAACTGAGACGATGGCTAGCAAAAAGCTAGCAGGTGCAGCTGTTTCAGCACCCACTTACCATTCAAAGAGCCATTCTTTTAATTGTGCATAACTTTAAGCTTTAATGAAATTTTGAATAAAGTTTACAATAAATTAATTACCTTTCCTGATGACATGGACAGTTTTAACTTGGGAGTCTCCAAGGATTGACTCACTTGTGGACCAGGCTAACGTAGCCACTTTAGCATGTTGTGTTTGCTACAACTGCAGGACTTCACACTTGGATATTTTTTTTTTGCACAATAGTGTTTTTTCTTTAACTCATTCCTTTTATATTTTCAGTATTTAGACATTGATGTAAAAACAAATGAGCCTGAAACATTCAAAATCATTGTCACTGGGTATCATTTGCTAGCTACGGCTAACAAAACCAGTCATCTTTTTTTTTAGCAAGATTACATACTTGTCAGCTAGAAAAGAGGGACCTGCTTTTTTTTCCTTTTTCTTTTTACCTCTTTGTGAACTGAAAGATCTACTGTTCCTAAAAATCAATATGAATTTCCAGGGGTAAATTTATCACCAGTATCTCAATACCATTGCCGCAGTGAGAACCAGTTAATGCTATTCACAGCACGGCATATGAAAAAGAAGGAAAAAGAAAAAAAGATTCACACTAGAAAATAAGCACCCATTTTTAATTAATAAAAACAGAGGCTTTGTAGACACATGGACTTTATCTGACGACACTTTGAATTTCAGTCACTGCTGATGAAAAATGAACAAAGTCAACTGCTTAAGCTCGGTCGGAGGAAAGCGCTGTTTGCTTATCTGTGTGTACACGTTTGTTATGGCAAACAAAACATGAATCATAGAAACAAACATTTTGCATGTTTAACTTTGGAGAGGGAGGAAATGGATTTCCAGCTGTTCAAGTGAAGTCAGAGAGATCGCTGCCAAACAAAGCCATAAAAAAAAAAAAACACAATCGGGACGAACGCAAACAATCTCTGCTGCAGCGGAATTGCTTGTCTTTTACTTGCGTGGTGTAATTTATTTTAAGAATGTGGAAGATAAAGGAAAGATCTATCCATTTGGCATGTCAAAGGAGGGCAGTGGCACAGATACGCAGTTCATTACTAGCAGGCTGATAGAAGTGTGGAGGGATGAGCTAAGGGACTGGAACACAAGGAGTCCACAACTTTTACAAACACATACAACCACTGAACAGAGCTGACTCATACCTCAGACTGCCTGAAGAAGTGTAAGACACCCTTGTAACAGATTGTAGAAATCCACTTAAATGGTTGTGAAGCCCACTCTCTTTAGAGTAAATACAAACATATGGGTGACATATTGAAGGTAAATCCACCTAAAATATCTTAGTAAGGTGTTGGGCCTCCATGTACTGCCAGAACATATTCATTTTGCCTGGGATTGTCTCTAGTGGAGGGATAAACACCAGCCTTTTCTGTAGATATTATCTCTATTTGGTGTTTTGATGATAGTGCTGCCCAAAATAAGTTAACAGGGATTTAACAGGGATGAAATCTGGTGACAGCAAGAGCCAAAGAATATGGTTTACCTCATTTTCACACTCATCAAACCAGTCCCATCAGAATAGCAGTGTTTCTTTATAGGATATATGTTATCACTCAGAACAGCTTTGTATTGATTAGAAGTGACCCTTCCCTCAGAAGGGACAAATGGACCTGAACCATGCCAGCAAAATGTTACTGTCAGCATAACAGAGCCAGATCCCCTCAGTACAGAAGGTTTTTACTTTTTTAATCAACTGTTTACACACACACGCACTAGCCACTTTATTAGGTATACCTTGCTAGTGCCAGGGTGGTCCGCCTTTTGCTTCCAGAGCTGTCTTTACTCTGCATGGCACAGATTTAACAAGGTGCTGAAAACATTCCTCTGAGATTTTTGGTGCACACTAACATGACAGCGGCACACAATTGATGCACATTTGTTGGCTGCATGTCTACAATGTGAATATTCCATTGTCCTATATCCCAGTGGTGCTCTAGGTAATTTCAAGCCGACTTACTCATCTTATTCATCTTTAGTTTGAGATGACGGGAGCTTTGTGACATGGCACTTTATCTGGCTATGGTTTTTAAACGATGCTAAGTTGGTACTGAGGGGCCTAAAGTGGGCCAAGAAGACATCCTCCACACACTTTTACCACCAAGAACCATGACTGTTCACACAAGGCAGGATAGATGCATGCCTTCATGTTGGTGCCAAATTCTGGGAATGGAATACAGCAATGAATTTAAAGACTACACGATAGCTGTGTGGTTGTAAGACTTCCTGTTTTGAATGGATATTAGAGTGAAAGATGGATGTAGAAGAGAGGTTAAGGATTTCTGGTTATTAGGCAACCAGTTTGTGTTGCATACAAAAAGAATAGATAGTGGAGATGATACAGCTGTTAGTAGCACAGGGCAAATAATTCAAATTGCTTTTACTTATGCTAATTAATGCATCATTAACAATATCACACAAGAGTTATTTATATATAACTTTTCTGGTTGATATGCATTCCCATTAAATCTCTACTGTAAATCATCCTGTATCAAAGATAATTTTTCAGCTCTATTGTGATGTAAACATGGTTCAACAACCATATTGTCACAGACATGAATTTAACATTGAATCGTTTTACTTTCAGACACATCCTGTAGTGAATACAGCAATAATCTTCCATAATCCCCCAGAAAGGATGAAATTACACTTAATGGTGTTGGTATCATCACCCGGTGCTTTCCATATTCAGAATGTTGTTTGTGTTTTTCTCTGTCTCATAAACACTACACGCTGTGGTTTGAGTAACAGTTGTGCTTACTGCCGTTTGTAATTACACAGAAATGCTTTCAGTGCTAAAGAAAAAAAAGGTGTGAAAGTGAAACTTTTGTGTGTATTAAAGAGACGATAATTTGTGCAAACAGCACAACAGAAAACAATAAAAGTAACTTTTTTTTGGTTGTTTTTTTGGTTGTAATGTCAGCGTATCTTTATCACTTATCTTTAGTTTTTAAATCACAGGCTGTAGGATTGAGCACACACTGTTTCCTGGATTTATATGACAGGATGACATCACACAAACCCAAGGATTTAATATGCAGTAGGCACACCTCATCACATCTCCTCTGGAGACTTAAACTGTTTTTCCCAATTAAAAGCCATTAGATCACAATGAAAAAGCAATTTTCAAGTATTTGTACCTAATGCAATTGTAAATGATGTTGCAAGTGGAGTTAATTTATACCAGTTTCCCCTCTAGACAACTGGCAATTTGTACTCTTCTCTGTTTGTACTACGCCATTTCCAAATGTTCAATACTGTGACGAGGCAGAGGCGAAAGGAATATTGGGCTGAGTTAATTGGTGCAAAGGAGGACTTGGTGGAGTGTTTCAAATCTACCTTTAGACTGTGAAAGAACTTAGTTCACCCACACTTAACTTGGGCTTGTTAACTCTTATGTTACCCAGGCATTTTAGAGACTGAAATAAAATAGGAGTGTTTATTTATGGGTATCAACCCTTAATGTTTCTTTTACCGATGGTGGATATTCTAAAAATATTGTAATGTCATGTGGCAAACAGCAAACCTAGAAGCCCTAACAGTGACTGACTATTCACTGGCTGTGGGGATGATGGGAAATGAGGCCCTGCAGGTATTATATGCAGTTATTAATGGGACTCTTGCATCAAACCGTCATACATGTGTCAAGTTAGCAATGGTATGACCTCCCAGTCGGTTGTCATGTAATGGCAGCGAAGCTTTCTGGCAGCCTACTGTTGATTAAATAAATGATTGGTTTGGGAATCATTTGATGTGTGCATTTTTCCAGAGCAGTTGTGAGCACGGCTGTGTTGTAGTAAGAAGGTTCTTTTCCGTGTGGCGTTTTCTCTGTACTTGCATAACTTTACTCTGGCATGTTAGATTAATTCGTGTTTCTACATTGGCTGCAGGTGTGGATGTGGGACAGTCTGTCGCTCTGTGTTAGCCTTGTGATGGACAAGTGACTTGTCCAGGGTGTACTTTACCTCACACCCTCTCAGGTGGGAGAGACTCCAGCCTTGATGCGGGCCTGTTGTGGATAAGCTGTTAAATCATCCTGATGATTTATATATATATATATATATATATATATATATATTGGTCCCATCCAACTACCGACCAATAACCTGCCTCAGTACTACATGGAAGCTCCTGTCAGGCATCATATCGGCTAAGATGAACAGGCACATGGGTCAATACATGAGCGGGGCACAGAAAGGGATTGGCAAGAATACCAGAGGCGCAAAACACCAGCTACTGGTAGACAGAACAGTCAGCCGAGACTGCAAGACCAGACTGACCAACCTGTGCACAGCCTGGATTGATTACAAGAAGGCCTATGACTCAATGCCCCACAGCTGGATACTGGAATGCCTAGAATTGTACAAGATCAACAGGACCCTAAGAGCCTTCATCAGGAACTCAATGGGGATGTGGCGTACAACACTAGAGGCCAACTCCAAGCCCATAGCACAAGTCACCATCAAGTGCGGGATCTACCAAGGAGATGCTCTGTCCCCACTGCTGTTCTGCATAGGCCTGAATCCCCTCAGTGAGATCATTAACAAGACTGGCTACGGATACCGACTACGAAACAGAGCGGTTGTCAGCCACCTCCTGTACATGGATGACATCAAGCTGTATGCCAAGAGTGAACGAGACATCGATTCACTGATCCACACTACCAGGCTATACAGCAATGACATTGGAATGTCGTTCGGACTGGAGAAGTGTAGTCGGATGGTAACAAAGAGAGGGAAGGTAGTCAGAACTGAGGGGATTGAACTACCAGAAGGCAACATTGCAGACATAGAGGACAGTTACAAGTACCTGGGGATCCCGCAGGCGAATGGGAACCATGAAGAGGCCGCTAGGAAAGCTGCAACCACCAAGTACCTGCAGAGGGTCAGGCAAGTCCTGAGGAGTCAGCTGAACGGTAAGAACAAGATCCGGGCCATCAACACCTACGCCCTGCCTGTGATCAGGTACCCTGCTGGGGTAATAGGCTGGCCAAAGGAGGAGATAGAAGCCACTGACATAAAGACAAGAAAGCTCCTGACCATGCATGGAGGGTTTCACCCCAAGTCCAGCACCCTGAGGCTGTATGCTAAGCGGAAGGAAGGAGGCCGGGGACTGGTGAGTGTCAGCACCACAGTCCAGGATGAGACAAGAAACATCCACGAATACATCACGAAGATGGCCCCAACTGACAGCGTGCTCAGTGAATACCTCAGGCAGCAGAAACCCAAGAAAGAGGAGGAAGGCGAGGAACCATCATGGAAGGACAGGCCCCTGCACGGTATGTACCACCGGCAGATAGAGGAGGTGGCTGATATCCAGAAATCCTACCAGTGGCTGGACAAAGCTGGACTGAAAGACAGCACAGAGGCACTAATCATGGCAGCACAAGAACAAGCTCTGAGTACAAGATCCGTAGAGGCTGGGGTCTATCACACCAGGCAAGACCCCAGGTGCAGGCTGTGTAAAGATGCCCCTGAGACAATCCAGCACATAACAGCAGGGTGCAAGATGCTAGCAGGCAAGGCATACATGGAACGCCATAACCAAGTGGCCGGCATAGTGTACAGGAACATCTGTGCCGAGTATAACCTGGAAGTCCTGAGGTCAAAATGGGAGATGCCCCCAAGGGTGATGGAGAATGACCGAGCTAAGATCCTGTGGGACTTCCAGATACAGACGGACAAAATGGTGGTGGCTAACCAACCGGACATAGTAGTGGTAGACAAACAGGAGAAGACGGCCGTAGTGATTGATGTAGCGGTTCCGAATGACAGCAATATCAGGAAGAAGGAACACGAGAAGCTGGAGAAATACCAAGGGCTCAGAGAAGAGCTCGAGAGGATGTGGAGGGTGAAGGTAACGGTGGTCTCCGTGGTAATCGGAGCACTAGGTGCGGTGACTCCCAAGCTAGGCGAGTGGCTCCAGCAGATCCCGGGAACAACATCGGAGATCTCTGTCCAGAAGAGCGCAGTCCTGGGAACAGCTAAGATACTGCGCAGGACCCTCAAGCTCCCAGGCCTCTGGCAGAGGACTCGAGCTTGAAGGATAAACCGCCCGCAGGGGCGAGATGGGTGTTGAATAATAATAAATAATTATAAATGATTATATCAGTTGATAAGAGATACACAACAAAATATTTTCTGCATCTCACTACTGTCTTTTACATTAAAAATGCCACTACCACACCTCCCTGCCTCCTAATGTAGAATATGATGCTCTTTGAAAATGGAAATAAAGAATAATGTCTATGAATGAAACAGGGTTATTACGGCGGAGCTAAACTAAATTATTACCTGTACTGTAATTCCCAACCAAACATTTAATAATGACAAAGGTGCTGGTGTCTGGAGATGACCCTTGATGTTGCTGTGTCATGGCTGACAGGACAGTTCAAAATTGTGGATTTGCTCCGAATGCAAAATGCAATTTTGCAATTTTGTGACTAAACAGCAGTCCCTGGAAACACAATTATGACTTTCTGTAACCTACAGCAGTGCAGCATGTTTGATTGCTTTGGCAAGCAGCTGCTAAAATAAAGAGCAGGCTTCAGCTTTTAAAGCTGACAGGATTTGCAAAACTTTATATACAGCTCTCTCAACTGCAAGTGAAGTCATCAGTGACAACCCCAACCCTAACCTAACTCTAAGCAGTAAGAATATGTCAATTTTTGTTTGATTACATTGCTTTCTCAAGTCTTGGCTATCAGGGAACCATTCTTATTTAAGAAGAAGTGTTTGTAAACTGGGACTTGCTTCAACAAATTATAATAATGGATTGCATTTATATAGCGCTTTTCGAGAACCTCAAAGCGCTGTACAATTCCACTATTCATTCACTCTCACATTCACACACTGGTGGAGGCAAGCTACAGTTGTAGCCACAGCTGCCCTGGGGCAGACTGACAGAAGCGAGGCTGCCATATCGCGCCATCGGCCCCTCTGGCCATCACCAGTAGGTGAAGTGTCTTGCCCAAAGACACAACGACCGAGACTGTCCGAGCCGGTGCTCGAACCGGCAACCTTCCGATTACAAGACGAACTGCCAACTCTTGAGCCACGATCGCCCCTTATATATTTTTAAAGACAAAAACATAACAAGAATGAGGCCGTATGACCTCTCTGCCCTGTCTTGATTTCAAGGAAGTGTAGAAAACTGGAGTAGAAAACACAATTTTCAGACACATGTGCAGCATTACACAGTAAAATACTTGATAAAGTTATTAAAAGTTAATGATATTTGGTGGGAGGGCCGGTGCCACCCAATGGTAGACGCCTCTGTTGCCCGGCTGTTGGCTTACTCCCCCACGCTTTAATCTTTAACTAAATGACGCACCATTCATCCACCAAACCTTCGAGTAAATCTTACTTCCCCGTCTCTAACAGAGGTCATGCTCTGCAGCATCACATAAAACACTGTAAGGCTGGACGATACAAATGATAGGTCAAATAGGAATGAATGATGACAGATATTATCACACTTTCTTTCAAGCAAGGAGAGCCACTCCTTGGCTACGTTATGAGCTAGTGTTAGGGACAGGGTGACGATCATGGCTAAAGCCATATTGATGACAGCCAGTCTAATCTAACCCACCCTCTGTGTTTATGACTGACTTTCTTTCAGGGTTGCAAATGATTAAGAATAAAAAAATAAATAAAAAACTATGTTGCTGCAGTTCTCATAAAACACTTCAAAAATAAAAGAAAAACACACATTCTTGGCTATCATGTGGGATTAGTTCTCATTTATTTTCTATTAAGAGCAACAAATCTCTACTGCAATTTTATGAACCCTTTGTTCAAATTTATCTCTTCTATTTCAGTCTCGTGTGTTTTATGGGAAATGACAGAGATAAAAACAATTAGTTCTTTTTATGATTAAATCCAATCCCATTAAAACATGTATTGGAAAAAAAAGAGAGAAAACCCCACAAAACCAAAGACTTTGATGCCTTATTTAATGGAGGGTTTTACTGAACAATGTGATAACTGAAGATTAATCCATAAAACACACATCTGAAGGGTTATAAAGAAATACATTTTGCCAGTGCATGATGTGACCAAAGAGTTTCATTTAAATGGAAATTTTAGACTTGCCTAAGTAACCTGTAAATCCACACCCAGCCAGATTTGTAGCATTTTGCATGCAAACAGACAAAAAGAACTGTGGAAGCAAACTGCCTACGCATTAATAACTTGAAGGATAGGCCCAAATGTAGCCATGCAGCACAGCATTTAACCACCTAATCATGAGCAGTGTGTTTTTTTTTACCCCTAGTGGATGGTTTTAAAAGCCCCTGCTTCTTGCTGCTGGTTAATAATAAAGTGCCACTGAAGGGCAGAGATATTATATTAATGACACTGAAGGCAAGAGCTGTCTTTTTGAAACTATTTCTGCCTGTCTATCTCATAAAAAGGTAGCTTAATGTCATTCATAGGTGATGTGCCTTATGGTCACTTCACATCAGAGATTTCTGATGAAATGTTCTGCAGCTGAAAATCACAGCTCTCCTACATATGCCACATTATACCGTCAAAGACTGGCTGGAAGTAAGGCCTCTGTAACCAATAATAAATGTGGTACATGTTGATACAGTTGTTTAGCAGGCAGGAAAAATGAATTATTCGAAAATATTTTTGTCTGTAATTAATATTAAGGAACATTAACAGCAGTGACTAGTCCTATGTAGACGTCAGAAACTGTAGCAGGTGTTGGATCTGACAGTTGACTTAAGCTGTTTGTTGGATTTTGTGCTAAGAAGCAGAGGGTTGTGATTGCAACAGTTGGTGGATGACACACAAGGCTTCATTAAAATGCATAAAAAAATGAATGTGTAAGTTAATTTCTACCCAAGCCATCAGTCAAGTCTTTAAGATTCCAGAATTTATTTTTGAACCCCACACTGGACACATTATTGAATCAATAATTCACAACAAGTCGCACAAGTCGAAGGCACTGAAGCAATGTACTCGCAAGGAATGAGAGCACAGTCCCCTCTATTTTAAAGGCTCAAAAGTAATTGTACAATCGACCGACAACCTTTCTCATGGTCAGGTGAGGCCTCTTTCCTCATTATTTCATTGCAAATAAAAGATTAGAAGATAAAAGATTAACTCCCAAAGTGCTGAACTTGGATTTGTTGTATTTTTAATTGAATTATCAATATGAGGTTTTCAGTGCAAGTGAGGGAGGCAGGGGACGCCATTGTGGCACATTGTTAAAAAGAAGGACTATGTTGGCCAGCACAGCAACAGTAAGAGGCCTGAAAGAGCGCAGGAGGCAACCAATGCGTGTGATCGCAGCCTTCTTTCTCTTCGCAGCATCTAACCAAGACAAGAAAACTCAGAAGGAGGTAGGTGTATCACTGTGAAAGTTTACAATGAATGCAAATAGAGAGGATTTATGAGAAGGTGAAAACCTCTGGAAGAACAGAAACTCCAGATTAGACTTTGCCAGAAAACATCTCAAAGAGCAACAAATCTCTTCTACGAGTTTAATTTGATCTTTTCTAATTCAATCTCATGAGTTTTAGGGGAAATGACAGATTAAAACAATTATTTCTTCATATTAATACATTCGCTCCCCTTACAACATGTACTGGGATGAAACAGAAAATCCCACAAAACCAAAGACATTGATGCACAGTTCTGGAAAAATTATGATGAAACCTAAATGTACTTGTACCAGAGTTTGTGGAAAGAGAGAAGTATAAATAAAAGTTCATGCTGGGGGCACGGATGTTGCATGTATGGCTGCCAGTGGAACCAGGCCACAGATGTTTATTGAAGATGTGACTGCTGATAGAAGCAACAGGATGAATTTTGAAGTGTACAGGGCTATACTCTCTGCACAGATTCAGCCAAAACCTGCAAAGCTGATCGGACAGTACCTCACAGCAAATGGATAATGAGCTAAAGCATACTGCAAAAGCAACCCAGGAGTTTCTTAAAGGCAAAGAAATTGGAAATTGTTCAATGGCCAAGTCACCTGATCTCAGCCCAACAGACCATCTCAAAGGAGGAAAAAGCATTTGGCGATCTCCATGGTTTCTAGACACAGGCAGTCATTAATTACAAAGTATTTTCATTCATGTAATGTGTCCTGTTATGTTAGCTTGCACAAATACTTTTACACCTCTGGAAATGGAGGAATGTGCATAAAAACAGGTGTAATTCATAAACAGTTAATGCATTTTTTTTTAAAATCCCTTGAATGAAATCTGAAAGTCTGCACTTCAATCACATCTTTATTGTCTGATTTAAAATGTGATGTGGTATTGCACAGAGGGATAAAAAATGTATCTTAATCCAAATCTCATCTTAATTGGTGATGTTTAATATGCAGGCCCGTGAAAGCTGCTTATTTATGTGGTGTCAATCACCCATTTGCCAGGAAACTTAACAAAAGTTGACAACCTTGCAACCTGTGATTTATTGCAAAATTATATATATTTTTTTAATAAAGGTCCAAATCACATAAGAATGAACTAGGGAGTATTAGCTGAAAATCTAGTAGTACAGCACAGAGTAACTATGGTTTCTAGTGGTCTATTGTTATCATGCTACCTGAAGTGCAAATCTTTGGATTTAATGGACCTGAGTTGGAGTGAAATAAATTGTGTGGACCAGAAACTGGGAGGTCTTCCTTTAGCTTTCAGCAGCATAGAAAAGCTGGCGTTGTTTTTGTTATCCGAAGGTGAATGGATTCACAGAGCTCCCTCTTAAACCTTGACTGAATTTGTTGAAAAGGCATGAAAAGTGTTACAGATTATAACCTGTATTTGAATGGCAGCAGATGACTATAATTTCAACAAGTGAAAGGTTTTTCTTTCAGGGCAGAATTCTCAGAAAAAGAAATGAAATAATAAACTAATAATAATTACAAAAAGTGCATGCTCTGTTTGGAATGTGATGTTACCATCCTTTAAGGCTTGATAACCAAGCAAAATAAATGAAAGCAAATGAAAGACATGTCAACGTTGTTTCCCATGAGCAGAGCTGTTATTAGTTGCTTCTGAGAAATAAAGTTACCTGCTGGGTAAGTTGCACATTGTAGACATGCTGCCAAATGAGACGCGTCAATAAATTAAATCTGTTTTTCATGGTCGAAAGCATTACAAAGTTTCCACTGCACGAAATGCTCTTTGTATCTTAAACTTCCAAGCTGGTGAAAGCACACGTCTCGCTCCTCCCCCAGTTTTCGTTGGATCTGTTGTGACCTGCAGCACATGTACCTACCTAGAAAATCAGGTTGTGGTAACACAGCAATATCTGAATAAGTAATTATAATATAATGGCTTTAAGTGGTTTTGGGAATTGTTATCCCCTACACTGCTTGCAGATGCTCAGCACTGATTTTGAATAAAGTAGTGACTTGAATAGCAAAGGACTCAGTCATGCAGTGCTCCCTCTCCACCAAGTTATGCCCCTGTTGTTGCCTGACATGTTGATGTAGGAGGATGATCTTGTATAGTAAAATTATAAAACTGACTGCACCCGTCATTTCTCTGAGAACTGCCTGTAAATTAAAACATACACAGTTAGCTGTTATTTTCCACACACAGTGGTCATTGTGTCAGATCACGTACTTTACCCTCAACCTTTTGTATAACAAGGACAAAAACTGTGGGCACCAGGGAGTGTGGGCGTGCAGGAATGACAGTTGCCACAGGTTTCTATCATTACACATGTTCATATATAAAGCTTTCCATGGTCTACAATGGGGCAACAAAGAGGTGCTTTGGTTAGCACTGTCACTAAAAGGACTTGGGTGGGAATCACCACGTTAGTTGTTTTCCCTGTGCCTACATGGGTTTACTCCAGCTTTACCCCACCCAAGAGACGCTCATTATGTTAAGTGTTAAAATGATTATAGGAGGGTGAGTGTGGGGTTGCCTGTCGCTCTGTTCGCATGGATGGACTGATATATTAGGCAATGGTGCTGACATGACATTATGTTTCCTATGAACTTTATTTCCCAAAACAGGCCAAATTAACTGTTTCAACTGGAGAAGTACCCCACATAGGCACTAATAATAAGATTTGATCACTCAGAATTTTTAATCTTGGGCCATAATGATTTTATAAAATGCCCAGAGGTCAGTGGTGGAGACCCATGTGGCTCTTTTTAATGCCCAACATCCCATTAGCAATATTGGATGGGTTTGTTGATATACGTGCTCGGTTACTCATTACTAATTGAAAAAATTACTTCATTGCTTTACTAATTAATCAAAAACTGGTAAATTTATCACAAGACAGCTCCTTAGGTGCTTAAAAATGGCAAAAGCCTCAACATTGGAAAGTTGCATCTGTTAAGGGAAACATGAAACACGTGAAAAAGAGGACATTCCATTGTTAAACCAGCAGATATAGTAAATTATTTGTACTTTTCTTGGGAATTCCAGTGCTAATTTGCTGACTTAACCTCTGTGGACTGACAGCCAGTGTCACACAACTTTGACTTTCTGTTCCATCTTCTGGTCACTGTTAAGCAAACAAAAAGCTGATTCACTCAGATGGTTATGAGACTGAATTTCAGTAGATGTATTCCCATCTTTGCTCTCCTGTGGACTGCTGATGCAACAGTCACACTAGAGAGAACAGTGATTGGGAACCTTAGGACCGAATGCCAACAACTTGCGATCATGTTGCCTTTCAAATGGTTGCTTCAAAGATGGAGACCAGATCTGAGACCACTCAGATTTGACGGTTGCTTTTTTGAAAGCAACTTGTGTTAAGATGGCATTATGACAATCAGAGTCAGTCAGCTATCACTTCTTGGGTGAAGTTGGGAATTACATGGACATGCTTGTTTGCTGTCTGTTGCAAATATGTTGCCAACTACATAGAAATGCACAGTCATAAGTTATATTAACTACTTACATTCAAAGTCCAGCTGGAACTTCAAAAATCTGAAATAGAAATCCAGAAATTTGTCTACAAATAGAGACATAGTTGTTGTAGGACTCAGATTTAACTGCAAAATAACACATTTGCTCAGCAGCCTTTCTTTATTACATGAATACAACCAGAATGCAACCAATTGGGAACCAGTCGAGTTGAGTTCACTATTGCAAAGAGATGTGTCACAGGTGAGCTCTGCTTATTGGTGTTTTATTCGCAAACCTTGGCTAACCTGAGAGTGATTGCAGTCAGAGTCAGATCGCAATTGTCTGCAAACAGACTCCCACCAGGTGACCCATACAATTGTTTTGGAATTGAAAATGGTCAGGTGTTGCTAACCTCTGGGTGACCACAGTATTTGCAAGCCCTGCAAAAAGGAAAAAAAAAACAAAAACAAAATTCAGTGCAATAACCAGGCAACCACAGATTTTTCCTTGTCTCAAGCAGTTTGCTGTCACGTGACTGATCCCTTTGTCGAAACACAAACAGACGATGAAGGGAAACAAAGGGGGTACCAGACATTTTGGTGCCTTTGCTACAAATGTACAGTGGCTTGCAAAAGTATTCGGCCCCCTTGAACTTTTCCACATTTTGTCACATTACAGCCACAAACATGAATCAATTTTATTGGAATTCCACATGAAAGACCAATACAAAGTGGTGTACACGTGAGAAGTGGAACGAAAATCATACATGATTCCAAACATTTTTTACAAACAAATAACTGCAAAGTGGGGTGTGCGTAATTATTCAGCCCCCTGATTCAATACTTTGTAGAATCACCTTTTGCTACAATTACAGCTGCCAGTCTTTTAGGGTATGTCTCTACCAGCTTTGCACATCTACAGACTGAAATCCTTGCCCATTCTTCTTTGCAAAACAGCTCCAGCTCAGTCAGATTAGATGGACAGCATTTGTGAACAGCAGTTTTCAGATCTTGCCACAGATTCTCGATTGGATTTAGATCTGGACTTTGACTGGGCCATTCTAACACATGGATATGTTTTGTTTTAAACCATTCCATTGTTGCCCTGGCTTTATGTTTAGGGTCGTTGTCCTGCTGGAAGGTGAACCTCCGCCCCAGTCTCAAGTCTTTTGCAGACTCCAAGAGGTTTCCTTCCAAGATTGCCCTGTATTTGGCTCCATCCATCTTCCCATCAACTCTGACCAGCTTCCCTGTCCCTGCTGAAGAGAAGCACCCCCAGAGCATGATGCTGCCACCACCATATTTGACAGTGGGGGTGGTGTGTTCAGAGTGATGTGCAGTGTTAGTTTTCCGCCACACATAGCGTTTTGCATTTTGGCCAAAAAGTTCCATTTTGGTCTCATCTGACCAGAACACCTTCTTCCACATGTTTGCTGTGTCCCCCACATGGCTTGTGGCAAACTGCAAACGGGACTTCTTATGGTTTTCTGTTAACAATGGCTTTCTTCTTGCCACTCTTCCATAAAGGCCAACTTTGGTGCAGTGCACGACTAATAGTTGTCCTATGGACAGATTCCCCCACCTGAGCTGTAGATCTCTGCAGCTCGTCCGGAGTCACCATGGGCCTCTTGGCTGCATTTCTGATCAGCGCTCTCCTTGTTCGGCCTGTGAGTTTAGGTGGACGGTCTTGTCTTGGTAGGTTTACAGTTGTGCCATACTCCTTCCATTTCTGAATGATCGCTTGAACAGTGCTCCGTGGGATGTTCAAGGCTTGGGAAATCGTTTAGTAGCCTAAGCCTGCTTTAAATTTCTCAATAACTTTATCCCTGACCTGTCTGGTGTCTAAATCCAATCGAGAATCTGTGGCAAGATCTGAAAACTGCTGTTCACAAACGCTGTCCATCTAATCTGACTGAGCTGGAGCTGTTTTGCAAAGAAGAATGGGCAAGAATTTCAGTTGCTAGATGTGCAAAGCTTGTAGAGACATACCCTAAAAGACTGGCAGCTGTAATTGCAGCAAAAGGTGGTTCTACAAAGTATTGACTCAGGGGGCTGAATAATTATGCACACCCCACTTTTCAGTTATTTGTTTGTAAAAAATGTTTGGAATCATGTATGATTTTCGTTCCACTTCTCACGTGTACACCACTTTGTATTGGTCTTTCACGTGGAATTCCAATCAAATTGATTCATGTTTGTGGCTGTAATGTGACAAAATGTGGAAAAGTTCAAGGGGGCCGAATACTTTTGCAAGCCACTGTATCTGTTCAAGTATTTTAGTCACCTTAACTCAAGTCTACTTTAAATTACCATAGCTAGCAAATACAGACATTGCAGAGCAGGACTGCTATAAATGAGTAGACATCACAGTTTGAGTTTTACAGCATGCTTCAGTAATGTGTGGCCATAGAGTTTCTTCTGTGTACCATGCTGATATAGCAACTCACTTAAAGCAACTTTAAAAATTTTGTAAAACTTTTTTTTCTTCTTTATTGTTTCCATGTCTTTCATGTGGCGCCAATATTACTTACCTGGTGTTTTGGAACTAAAATTGTGGGCATAGAATCAGCTTGTGGTTTGCATTACAGATGCAAAGACCCATTAACTACACTACTTATTTAAATGGTGATGGACACCTGACTTAACAATAAACCTGCTTCATTGTGATCACAATTTAGTGTCTGACACTAAAGCAGGGAAGGACACTTGGAATAGTTTGTCTGTTTTTTTGATTTACTTGCACTATCGTCGCCAGAATCTGCTCTCCTTTCGAGGATAAGGTCATCAATCTTTCTCTGTCTCTCGCACACTTTCTGTCTCACTCTTTTTTTTCCTCCCTCGGTCGATGCAGAGATGGGTTTTCTTGTTTTTTAGGCCACAGACTTTTCTCTACCAGTATATACTAAATCAGTACCCATTAAAAGTAAGCGCTAATGAGACCTATTTAAAAAGAGTTAATCTTCCATTTCTTATAAAATCCAGTAAGTTATTATATTTTCTGCTGCTGTTCTTCCATTATAATCACAGAGACATTAAAAGAACAAGAAAAACTGAATAATTAAGCCATCTTTTTGTTTCTTTCACCCTATTAAGGTGTGGTAAGTTGTAGCAAAACCTGTCAACCTAAAGAAATTATATTCAACCTATAAATTATGAACCTGCTTTTTATTTTACCTTCTTGGCAATAACAGCAATTACTGGCTGCGCATTATAGTTTTAAATTACAGGGACAAATGCCACAGACATTAGTTATTGAGATGAATGCTGCCAGTTTTGCTTCATAAAGAAAACTAATTAATACCACTAGCTATGACATTGTATCCACGAGTTTGCATACATCAAACAGTGATTCTATCAAATTAACGCCTATATCCTCATGTTAATCATTAACTTAATTAATATAGCAGCGACATAAACATGCAGTGTGCTCAGATGAGATTATCCACCAAATTTAAAATGAAACCTGTTTGTCAAACAGGTTTTATGTACACAGCTGCAGGGGGAGAATGATTTTTTTATTAAATCAATAAACATAAAATTCACATTAATTACCGTACTGCTGTCTACACTGTATAAACTCGTTCATCTTAGTTTCTCTTCCTGTCAGGAAATCTCAAAAGGGTATTTTAAGACATGAATCAATTTCCATAAATTTTGCTGCACATAGCCACAGTGCAGTAAAGAAATTATTGCATATTTTATATGGTGTTCACACATGTATTGTACACTGTACTGAAGCAGTTCTGTATAGTCTCTGAAACCATCCTGGAAAAGCAGCAGGTTTTGGTCATGATGCTGCCAAGAGTAGAAACATTACTGGAACAGTTCTGTAGTTCACCACATTTTGTCACACCTGTCACCAGGCAAATATTGACAAGCACCTTTTATCTTCTCTCCAAACTGGCTGGAGTTTCTGTGTGTGTCAAAGGGGCCTCTGTCAGTTGCAGTCCACCACTAATCCTCACTGTGTTACATGATTGCTTTAAAATGAATTAAAGGTGGCTGTGATTAGGACAAGGTTGTCTAGTAAAGTTCACCCATTTACCAGATGGGTGAATCCACACATTTATAGGTCACAGGTAATGTATTTTAGATTCTAGACTTCTATTCCCTTAAAATAATATTTTTAATTCAACTTAATTCAGTGCAGTTTTGTTTATATAGCATCAGTCCAGCAGCAGCAAGAGCAGTCATGTCAAGACGTTTTATATCATAAATACCTCTACAATACAACTACTAATGACAAATAATAGTTGTATTTGAACAAAACCACAAGACTTCTCGAGTAACGTCCTTTGACAGATCAGATCAAAGTGGAGATGTTTGGTTATAATGCACAGTGCTACATTTGGAGAAAGCCAAACACAGCAACTGTCTAACATGTTGGTGGTAATGATTTGGACTTATTTTGCAGCCACATGACCTAGGCACCTTGCAGTCCTTCCAGTCACTGAATCAACTTTGAATTCCTCTGTATATATTTTGACCATGTGCAGATTAGAGAAAATCTATAATAAATTCAAACCTGTGCATGAAATTCTTGTTTTCTAGGGTAACTAAAGATGCACACTATACAATCATTCCACCCTGGAAAAGGAACTGTTCAAAGAAATCATTAAAAACCCCAATTACCATGACATTCACGCTCACAGTGAGTGTATGTAAACTTTAACTCAGGACTGCTGTTCTAAAATATTGGTTATAGTAAGACTAAACAAGGTTTTCAATTTTAAGCTACAAAATAAGACACCCTGACATGTTTCCATTTACAAACATGTCAGGGTGAGAGAAAATAAGCTCAATACAAGCGCGTATCTGTTTCAAACTATTTTCTCGCAGTAGGCACTAAAACACAAGTCCTGATTTGCTTCTTGTTCACTCAGTAAGAAAGTCTAACAAGTGCTAGAATTATAGAGTTTAGCAGAAGAAATGTAAGAAACCGAGGCGAGGCCATTACAGTTTAATGTCTGCTGTCCTCATGAATCAGGCACCCTGCGCAGAGAATCATCTAAAGGTGGGGGGGTGCTTACGGTTTTTCCCCAGAGGGCTTTTTCTCAGTTTGGCATCCCCAAGGTGAACATCCTATTAACCCCTCAATGTTTGTGAAGAGACATATTGGTTCATTTGAGTGCCAATGGACCAGGAGGCTTTTAGAAAAGATACACCAACACATACATGCTTTTCTCAGCATTACCTCTCCCTCACAGACATTGAGCAATATTGTCACTTTCAGCAACCTGTTCTCCTTTTTAAGCTGTAAGAAGGTTTGGTATTGACATAACAGGCAGATAATTGACCCTTGTCTTGAATATAAAACGGTCAGGTGGGATAGTGGTGCAATGATGTTGGCACTGTTGACTTAAGAAGAGAAGGCTCTGGCTCTCTGTGGGAAATTTCTCAGTTTTCCACATGCCTGTGCATGCTTTGTCTCACTACTGTACTAATCTCACTACTGTTTAACCCTAAAGATATTCATCTTAATAAAACTAAAGGCCCTAAATTGTCTGTTGGTGTGAGGCCCAAACAGCAAAGCAGGATTTGTGGCTGAACTTCAGGTTTCGCTATTGGCTTTCATTGTCATAATGGTGATTTGCTTCTTGTCGGGGAGCATCATGTTGGTGACCAATGCTACACAGCCTAACCTGGTCTAAATGAGGTAATGTTTAAGGTAACAGATAAAACACAGCCTATTGACTCTCGGTTATCTTGAAAAATGGCATCATCTTTTGTAGAAGGTGATGCAATGTTTTTTTTCCTGTCAAGGATCTATAGATTATGAGAGATATATGATCACTGGCTACATTATTATGTAGACCCATTCAACTGCTTGTTAATGCAAGTATCTGTGGCAACAACTGGGGTGGCTGTAGCTCAGGAGGTAGTGCAGGTCATCTGCTAATTGGAAGGTTGGTGGTTCCATCCCTGGCTGCTCCAGGCTGCATGCCAAATATCCTTGGGCAAGATACTAACCCCAAGTTGATCTCTGATGCATCCATTGGAGTACTGGATCCGGTTTTTTATCAGTTCCCAGAGTCAGAACCAGACACGGAGAAGCTGCATTCAGCTTTTATGCTCCATATATCTGGAACAAACTCCCAGAAAGCCTCAGATCAGCTGAAACACTCAGTTTATTTAAATCCAGGTTGAAGACTCACCTATTCTCAGCTGCTTTTGAATAAAGCACCAAATCCACACTTTTAAGCTTAAATTTCAAAACTTACATTTTAACTACTGACTTTATCTACTGTTCTGATTTTATCTACTGTTTTGATTTTTGATTTTAAATACTGTTTTGTTTGTTTGTTTGTTTGTTTGTCTTAATCAATTTTAAATCATGCTTTTTACTTGTTTTTGCTTTTAATGTCTCTGTAAAGCACTTTGAATCACCTTGTTGTTGAATTGTGCTATATAAATAAACTTGCCTTGCCTTGCCTACAATTGTGTGAATGTTAGATAGAAAGCACTTAGGCATAGAAAAAGTGTTTGTGTGAATGAGCAAGTTGTATAAATGCTTTGAGTGCTCTGGTAGAGTAGAAAAGTGCTACATTACCAGTCTGTTTATTATCTAACTCAAAGCAGTCTGCTCAGAATGAGCAGAAAGATCAGAATGCACATGAAAGTTGACTTAAGTGACTTTAAACATGCCATAGTTGTTGGCTGCTGTTGAACATTTCAAAATCTGTAGTTTTCCCAGATAATACTTTGTTGACACCAGAGTTCAGAGGAGAATGGCCAGACTGCTTTAAGCTGATAGGAGGGCAACAGTAACTAAAATAACTACTCCTTGTAAATAAAGTGTGCAGAAGAGCACCTCTGAAGGCACAACATGTGGAACCTTGAAGGAGATACAGCAGCAGAAGACACACCAGGTGCCACACCTGTCAGCTAAGAACAGGAAACCGAGGCCACAATTCACATGGGCTCGCAAAAGATGGATAATAAAAGATTAAAAAAATGTTGCCTGGTCTAATAAGTCTCGATTTTTGCTGCACGGTATAGTATATGGAGATCCAACTCATGAGCAAGATGTACAGATTAAAGAATCTGGCCAGTATAGATGCTCAACCGGGGAAACTGCCTGTGAGTTTGGAATCTGTAAAATAATCTAACAAGCCAAAAAACAAAATTAAACAGCACAATAATCTAATGGAAAACCAAATTCTACGTGTCGTCAGACCTACTCGTGCACAGATTTGGCATTTTGGCTAGCTTCCTCACTGACTTTGGCTTCAGCAACTGTGTTGCTTTTAGTTAGAATTATATTTTCTGGAAGTACAGAAAGACAGATGAAGTTGGAAGTGGAGAGCACCCTTAAAAAATGACTGCAAGACTGACAAGATTAATCACAATTAGCTAAAGACCAATTGTTTTTTTTTTTTCTTTTTATGGTATTTGTTGACAAAGTAGAATAAAATCACTCTGATTCTTCTATAAACACAAACAATTTTTGTTAATTCAGTCGACCCTGGATAGATTTATTTGCATTTAAGTTGGAATCTTGACACACTCATCGTTAAACTAAATAAGAACAAAGATAACCACATATAGTGCCCCCCCCACCCCCCTTAATGTTAGGAAACTAATTTCATCCAAGTAGTAATGGAAAAGAGAGAACTTTATTGCCCAGACGTTCTTTTCTCTTGGTCTTCGCCCACACAAAAACGATCTGTCCGCAATAGTGAGAAAGCTTTTTCAGTCAAATGAAAAATAACTTACTGGCAGAAATGGTAAGAATAAGCTGGTCATTGTTTTTCTACATCAATATCTACTCATGATCTTGTTGTGTTTGATCCCGACAACCACATTATTTATGTCCATAGCATTTGATCCTAAAACTGACTGCTGTCAGCTCGACTTGATCCGAGCCTGTCATGAAAATGGAAAACAAGCTTCTGGCATCCTCAGCTCATTGTCGAGGAGATGTCACAGCTTGCACACCAGCATATTCTCTACATCAAGCAAACACAGTTAGCACTGGAATCAGAGGGTGAGAACTGGTAATGAGAGGGGAGCTCCGAGTTCTCTGCGATTTCTTACCTTAGCTGTCTGTCAGGAACCTCGTTATCTCAGCTTTCTACTGCTGGTCGGCCTTGTTATCCTTAAGTCCTGTCTATTGTCATATTTCCTCTAAGGAAAAAGAATAGGTATCTATTCATAGAAACCAGGACAAAATTTTATAACAATATAACGCCTGTAGGGATTAGCTGGTATCTTCACAGAGCTAAAATCACCTGTTGCATTACAGCTAGCCAACATCAGTGGAGGCTTGATAGCATTGTCAGAATGTGGCAGGCGTCAGATCTTTCAGTTCAGTGATCATCAGTCCAGTGAAGCAAGAAATTTCTCTTTTGACACTGGATTAAATCCACTGCTTGCTTCATTGTCTGACAAGATCACAACCTCAGTGTCAGAAGTAAGTCAGCTCTGTCTAGCAACTACCATCAACGCATACTTCACTGTTGCAGGAAATCTGTGTGCTCCAAAAGCCATCAAGCACATCGATAAGTGCCTGGCCTGTTCAAGGACTATAATCGCAAATTCAAGAAGCTAGACTGTCCTCTTCTTTTGGTTTGTGGAAGTTTACATCTGCAAATTTTGTTACAAATTTCCCATACCTTTCAGCTGCATCCACATTGAAAGTGATGTGATGACCAGACACAACAGAAAGTGAAGGACATTCTGCAACTGCAAGCGATTATTGGGTCCCACCCACTTCCTGTCTTTCTGGAAGACAGGAAGTGGGTGGGACCCGAGATGAACTTTTATCAACTTCCAGCTGAGTGTATGGAACATCTAGCAGTGCGAATGAAGAATACCCTTGACTGATGTGGTACTAAATACATTAGACGTTACCTAGGCAAGAAAGTCTGGAATGTCCACAAACTGCAAAGCAATATTCAGCGAGCTAATCGCTTTCAATCTGTGGCAGCTTTAGTTTGTTTGTCTTGTCTTGATTAAAATATCGGTATAAAAATGTGTTTTCTGTCCAAGAATATTGCTACAGCACCGTCTTCTGCTGGAGTTGGAGACATACTCACCTAACCGGTAAAATAAATAAATAAATTCTAGCTTAAGTTGTCATTTCACCAATCACTGAAAGTTTTTTGTTGAATGTAAAGTGTTTCATTCCATAGCAGAAATACATGAAATGACTCAACACTGTTTCACTGATGGTGAGGTGTAATTAGTTACACTTCAAAGCCATGGTAAACTTCACACATAATTTACATAATTTTTAGATTGCCAAGGGGTTTAAGTCTGAATTTAGAGCTGGCACTGTTCAAACGTTCATTGAAAAATGGACATGCATGTTACAGCATAGGTATTTTTGTATATTGCTTTTAATCTTAGGACTCCATCACACTGGCCTAGAGACCAGTTGGCAATCCCCTAGTAACCTCCAGTCACAAGAGAAAATATATATTAGCCAACCACTTGGCCTGTAGTGGATGATGGAGGTTGCTGGCTGTTGCTGGATGAAGTCTGTCACTCAGAGGGTACTGCACCAAAAATGCTAGCATGCCACAGTCAGCCATAGTTTGCATGGAACTTGTCTGCAGACAGGCTAACAACTAAGCATTAGTATAACTAATTGACACAATATTCCTTCTGAAGGTGTGCCTTAATGCTACCAACATGTTTTAAAAGGTTCAATTTTTTACTTCAAGCAACCTCCCACAACCATTTGCCAGCCACTTGGGGAATACACATATTTTAGTGACCATGGTTACTATAGTGTCACTGGCTAGTGCTCGAGCCTATTATTAAGTTATTTTATTGAATGAAGGCATTATTATATCTAAGCCTCATTATCATTCTTGACATAAAATCATAGGAACATAATTTATAACTCCATTTATTTATTCTTTGCTTTATTATTTAGACTGTGCATTAGAAAACAATTTGAAAGGTAGCACATTTTGTGAAAGGGCAGCAACTTTGTTTGTTTTGTATGGCAGATTGTGCCTTTAAATAAGAAACCCTCTAAAGAAACAACTCAAAAGATGTTCTCACTGTCCAGAGAAAACCACATGACGTATTGTTTCAAACTGTGAATGAGGCATTTTTAGTGCGCCCCACTGACAGTGCTGCAAATCAGACAGTAGCTTTGACACAGCCTTTCGTCTTTCCCTTAAAACTCCCACTCCCAACTGACAGAAAGCTTCTTTATGAAGTGAACTTTCCCTTTAAGACCTCAGTGTCGCTGCTCAGAGCAGTGTTTGCTTTGAGAAGCAGAGAACATGCCAGACAGTTTAAATTAGAATCACTTTCTCCTGACTAAACACCAAACCAATCATTTGAATAGCACTCAGACAGGCTACATATTTGATGAATGCCTTCCTTCAGTTTTACCCGCAAAGTATATTGAATTGATTGGATGTTTTTAAATAGGCACATTTATTGAAGACAAATGCGCTATTTAATATTTAAGTTTTTCAAAGCTTTCTTCATGTGAAAAGGGGGCTTTAATTAAACAGAAGGCAAAACCCCTAGAATTAAGCTGCTGTATCTCTTCAGTGCTCACAGTCCTCTTGGGTTATCACAAACAAGCCAGTTGGAGGAGCCCAGTGGACTGCTTTAATGCATACAACACATCAGAGGTAGTCAGGTTTGTTAGCTTGGCACATCTGAAAAGCTCTAAAGAAATAAACAAATCATAAAACCAAATTTCAACCTGTCTTCAAATCCAAACTGCACAGAAGCTCACTGGAGGAAAAAAAACTAACATGTTTTTATAGAAGACACACAGGAATCTCTTCATTGATTCACCCAGGATAACTCTGTTGAAACGAGCTGCTGATCCATATATAACCCATCAGCTTCCAGTTTGATTAAGAAACACATTAATTACTCATCACCATATAATTTACCCCGTCACCCTCCTAGTCTATGTCTAGGCGAACGTCTTGTCACAAACAATTACGCCAATAAAGATGGAAGCTAATTAAATTAAAGGCAGTGACGTGTCTTTTGTTGCAAAGTCATCACAATTAGGCAGCCTGGAGGGTATAGGTTATTGATGTCGGTCTTTGCTGGGATAAGTCAGCCACAGTGACTCACATTATGCGATGAGTTACATCTTGGAGAGAAGAACTTGATTGGGCTTTAAGGGGATGAGTCTTGGTGCCAGATTTTTATGCTGTAGCACATTCCAGTTCACACTGTGAAACCATCTGTCTGCCCTGACCTCACGCCTTTGCGGTATATACGTTCTTTGCATATTTTAGTGTCTACATTTCATCAACATGCCATTGCCAATTAAAATTGAAGGGTAGAGAATATCACTTCACTAGATTCATTGCTTTCTGTCAAAATCATCTCGGATGAATTTGTAACAAGCTGTAAAAACTACAGATAGGGCTTTTGAGGTGTAACAGTAGATGTTTGACATCAAATGTGGAACAATCTAATTCTAAAAAAAGAAAAAAACACTTTGATAATACTGTACTGCCATGTTCTTACTTTTTCTATGGGTCATTTCTTGGGATTCAGTATCATTCCAACATCTTCCATATTTCATTGTTTTATTTTAGTAGTTTTTTTTTTCTTGTGTGTTAATGCTTTTACCTGTGTTTATTTAGTCTCTTCTTCTAACTTGGTTTTTCTACTTACCTTTCTGTGAAAATGTTCACTGTGCAGCAGTTCTATGGGACAAAATCCTTGACATCAGAGGTCTTCAAAACCAAGGTAGGCAGAAGAGCATCTAAATGCACAACACATCGAACCTTGAAGCAGAAGACCACACTGGGTGCCACTCATGTCAGCCAAGAACAGGATATTAGGGCTTGGCCTCAACAAAATTTTACAGCAAAACATTAAAAAAAAATCATGCCTGGTCTGATGGTGACCCACAAACAGTGTTTACTATTTGTTTTCTTCCATATATAAGCTGTAATTATTTCTTCCATGTATGGTAACACAACTGTATTAGTGACATATATTTTTGCTCTCCATAAACTTTGAAAAAAGCCAAAGCCCATTGCACGATTTCATTTTCTGACTTAAAGTTTAACTAGGGAAATACAAAAAGCCTCAGTATTTTCATAAAATTTATAATACATGCATATTTAACTCACTTAGCAGTCACACATATTCTTAATCAGAGGCGAGAAGGATTAATGAATGAATTACATGCTTTAGTGATCCCTGCTGAGAAATTCTGTTTTTGCCTGTCCCTCTCCGCTGGAAGGTCAGCGCACAGGGTCAGCTACAGAAAAACACCCCAGGAGCTAATAAGGCTTCTTTCTAAAGGACAGTGGAGCAGACTGGATCGCTGCCAGCATGTTGAGCTTGACCCTGGGTTGATTCTTTTGAAGGTTGGCCCTTATAATCACAAAATTGTCAGACTGTCTCCAAGCTATATATAAAAAAGAAAAAATTGAAAATTGAAAGAAACATTTCCAAAATTAAAATTAATATTGCAGCAAATGTGGCATATCTGTGCTCTAAGGGCACTGATTGAAATGCTGCAGATGAAAACGAACAGTAAATCCATCATTCAGGCATGTTCAAATGAGGCTTCCACTTCATTACGAGGGGAACTGAACTCCAGCAGCTTCCCCGGGGTTTTGGTTACTAGGGTTGTCTACAGGGTTGTTCAGCAGCATCATGTTTTTGTGTCTCTGTCTGTGTCTCCAGGAAGGGGAGCCCCATCTGCTGCCACACAGGGGGATAAGAAGAAGATGAAGAAGGAAAGAAAATTGCACACAGCTTTTCCAAACTCCATCCCACTTGAGTGTGACTCAGAGAAGCTGGTTTTGACACTGCCAGTGTGCTGGTGAGAATTCATAATCAGCATCATGTAACATCCATGTCAGTCACTGCAGCAGCTCCCTTACTGACTTCTAACATCCCCCTTCCAGATTTTGTAATACAACACAGATGATCTGCCTTACCTTACATTTTCTGTAAATCCCCACTGAGTCAAAACCTTCCTCTGCAACCTTTTCTCTGAGCGACTTAATCTCCTGTCCTGTTATGTTCTTGTTGTGATTCTTATTTGCTTAATTATAATATTTAGCCTGGCTGCCTTTTCCCTGTTTTGCTTGTGTCTCAATCACCTAGTAAATTATTGCTTCAGTATGGCAGTTATTTTTAGTGACAGCAAAAGTAATACTGGCACCAGTAGCATTCTGACTCTATCCTCTGTGGCTCAGCGGGTGTTTTGCTGGTTTAGAAAAGTGTGTTCTCTGACTTAGTTCCTGGAACATCCCCACCCCAGGCCACAAAAACTTTCTTTTTTTATGATGTAGTTCTGTCCTCATAGTTCTTAAAGAGAAAAGCAGCCAAACCTGCAGGCCAATGTGAGAAACTTAGGCTTTTTACATTAAACATTCGCTGCACTATACCATATGCTACTGCATGCCAAAGGAAGGCTTGCATATGCCTTTCTTTAAGAGGAACACTGGCACAGTGCATCTTTTCTCCAATGAGGGAGCAGGT
Organism: Pelmatolapia mariae; assembly: GCF_036321145.2. NCBI lineage: Eukaryota > Metazoa > Chordata > Actinopteri > Cichliformes > Cichlidae > Pelmatolapia > Pelmatolapia mariae. The sequence continues at coordinate 21,917,673 of NC_086246.1, read as the reverse complement.
ACACAGGTATTATCTCTGCAGTGAGTAGTGCTGCATCATTCTACCTTTCCAACTTACAGTTGGCATACAGTTATGCTAAAGGTTCGAGAACATGGGCGTGAATCTCACGGTAATTTTGGGCTTTCAATGATTTCTTTGAACTGTTCTTTTTCCAGGGTGGAATGATTGTAGAGCTTACACTTTTAAATCAAGAACTGGGTGCACAGGTTTGAATTTATTTTGGATTTTCTCTAATCCACACAGGGTCAAAATTATACATACAGGCTCAAATATATCAATTGTGCTGAAGGTTTTTACAGCGTCTTTAAACTTGACAAGTCCAAGGCCTATTAACTTCTTGTGAGAGATTATGATTGACTACTACTGGTAGTTTTTCTTTTTTGAGAGCATTTTTTTTTTTTGGATCGACCAATACAAAACAATGGGAAAGCAGTCTGAACTCAGTAAAGATCTAAGAAGGAGAAGTTCAGAAGGTCTCTTTGAACCATTTATAAACAACTGCAGATTTAAAGATCGACAATTTCAACAACTATACGTAAGTAGAAGTTATTCAAATGTGTCACCACTTTGCCAAAGTCAGAAAGCCTGGGTTACCCTCAGATGTTAGGATGTTCGGGAACTACCAAGTCTCAAGCCTGCCAGGAACTGGAAAAGCCTGCGATGGACCTGTCGAAAATTTTTGGGTCGGTACCAGGAAACCAACCAATCTGAATATGCTCCACCTATTCTGCCAAGAAGAGTGGTTAAATATCCAGGCAGAATTATGCCAAAGGCTTGTTGTTGGCTATTTAAAGTTTCCCAAGTTTAACAAAATATTAGTGGGGGTGCATGTATATAGATTATAATCACAGTATACCGTAAATTATACTGATGTTAGACAATTCCCTAAGTGCCTGGGCAATAATGTATCACAGCTGTGTTCACAGCGTGTGTCTGCTGAACCCTGTGTCATAGAAAACATTTCTATGCACACTTTAACCATAGACAAACATTATAGTTGCTTATTAGTACATGACATATTGTGCATTTACAAGTAAAACCATAAAGACTTACAGTAGTTTGCAGGGAGTATTGGAACAATTTAATTTAAGATATGAAAAGGTCTTCTTGGAACACATTATCTATTTGTAGCTGCAAATTTGAACAACAAAAAAAATATGTGAAGAAAAAGAATATTGTTGACACTTTAAAGTTACACATTTGCACAAAAAAAGGAAAATCAGAAAACCACGTTTAAATGAGAAATTTTTTTTACTAAAGTCTGTGTGTGTGGGTGTGTTTGTGTGTGTGCGCACACGAGTGTGTGTGTTACTTTTAAGAAACTATCAGTGATGGGAATAACAGCTTTACAAGTAACGGTGTTACTAGCGGCGTTACTTTTTTCAGTAACGAGTAATCGAACTAATTACTATTTCTAGCATTACAACGCCGTTACCGTTACTAACAAGAAAATGCGGTGCGGTCGCGTTACTATTTTTCAACAAACAGACGGTTGAAGCTGTCTTCAGCTTACTGCATCTTATATCAGTTGCACGGAAGTAGCTGTAAGTAATGTGGACGCTACAGCTTTAAGCAGCTGCGTGCACTTCCGCGGGCGGCAATCACTTTCTGGTAGACGATCACTTTTTGGCACAACACCTGGAGCTAAGGGGCAAAACAGTCGCATGAGTGCTGCTGTTTGACTGAGGAAGAATAAAGTAGTCGTGGTAAGCCAATCACATGACCACTTCAAGATTACAAAGCAACAATGTGATATATACCAGTTTTTAAATTGTGTTGATAGGCCACGTAAAACCAGAGTCATGATAAACAATATATACGTGGCGTTTTTTCCTCAATAGTTTCGTCACGTTTACTGTCTAAGGACAGCGCAGCAAGCACTCCCTGCTTATGAGCAAAAAAACCAAAACAAAAAACAGCCCGTTCATGTTGGTGGAAAAATATACCATGTTGACCAATCAAAAAATGATATGGCAACATGACATTTGATTGTTTAGGAAGAGGGGGAAGTTTTAGGAGTGACGGCGAGAGAGAGAGAGAGAGAGAGAGAGAGAGAGACAGCAGAACAAGAGAGAGAGCGAGTTTTGAGATGTGAGAGATTTGTGACGTTTAGCGTGTTTGGAGTCTGTAGTTAATGTGTTGTCTTGTGTAGTTAGTGTGTAGTGTTGTGGATAGTTTAGTGTTGTATGTCAGAACAATGAGGCGACAGCTGTCTGCAGGTATCAGGCTGTGATGTTCTCCTTTATAGTGGACAGAAATTATTTTTTTGGAGTGGCACAAATAATTTGTGCAGCATCTTATTGAATGCAGAACACCTGATGGTTATGTAAATAGTTTGAAATGGTTATTTAAAAAAATGGCAAAAGGTAAATGGCTGCAAATAACTTTGTTGTTTGCAAAACTTGTGCATATGATTTTAAAATTGACAATGTATATTTGCATTTAAAGTTATGAAATATGATTCATTAAACATGTTTGTGGTTGTTACAGTAAAAAATATAACTTTTTCTACTCGGATTTTATGTTTTTTTCTGATTTTAGATCAATTGTGTTAATAAAGTAAATCAAAATGAAAACATAACTGTAAATTCAGACATGAGAGGTTGTGCTGAAAAGAATGATGCCAAACAAGGCAAATTAAATAGTTTTTAAAGGTGAAATGTAGAGGGAAAATCAAAAGTAGTTAAAAATGGCCAATTATAATTATATTATAACCCAGAGGGTTAAACATTTTTTTTTTAAAGTAACGCAATAGTTACTTTTCAAGTAATTAATTACTTTTAGAATATTGTAACTCAGTTACTAACTCAGTTACTTTTTTGAAGAAGTAACTAGTAACTATAATTAATTACTTTTTCAAAGTAACTTGCCTAACACTGGAAACTATCACACCTCACTTGCAGCTACATGCTTTTTATGGCTGCAGTGAATGACCCCATCAAATTATACTTTGCAGTCAGATTCAGTACTTACAGTTAAGCCCATAATTATTCATACCCCTGGCAAATTTTGACTTAAAGTTACTTTTATTCAACTAGCAAGTTCTTTTTTGACTGGAAATGACACAGGCATCTCACAAAAGATAATAAGATGATGTACAAGACGCATCATTGTGGAAAAAAATATTTCTCAGCTTTTATTTACATTTGAGCAAAAAGTATCATGTCCAGAATTATTCATACCCTTTACAAACTGTCACAGTCTCTGGGAAAATCCAAAGTTCCATACCATTCCAAATAGTCAAAGCTGTTCTAAAGCATCCTAATTACCCTGATTAATTGGAAATAGCTGTTTTGATCAACTCAACAGGTGAAAAACAGCAGCTCTCTGCAGGTGGTCTGTGGACATTCATGGCTAAGACAAAGGAACTCAGTGAGGACCTGCAGCTGTGCATTGTGGCTGCTCACAAGTGAGGAATGGGCTACAAGGCCATATCCAAATGTTTTCAAGTTCCAGTGGCCACAGTGCAAAGTATTATTAAAAAATACAAGATGTTCCGCACTGTGGAAAATCTCAGAGGACGTTGTCGGAAGCCAAAAGTGACACCTGTGCTGGCCAGGAGGATAGTGAGAGAGGTGAAAAAGAATCCAAGGATCACCACCAAGGCCATTCTGGTGAATCTGGGCTCTGCTGGTGGCAATGTCTCAAGGCAGACAGTCCAACGGACACTGTTGGGTTCCACGGATGCAGACCAAGGAAAACGCCACTTCTCCAGGCACTTCTAAGGCACGCAAAAGCTCATTTGGCCTTTGCAAATGCTCATCTGGACAAAGAAGAAGATTTCTGGTCTTCAGTGTTATGGTCAGATGAAACAAAAATTGAATTATTTGGTCACAATGATGTTGCCTTCATTTGGCATAAAAATGGAGAAGCCTTCAACCCAAAGAACACCATCCCCACTGTCAAACATGGTGGTGGGAACCTAATGCTTTGGGGGTGTTTTTTTAGCCAATGGACCATGGAACCTAATCACAGTAAACAGCACCATGAAAAAAGAGCAATACATGAAGATTCTCAACAACAACATCAGGCAGTCTGCAGAAAAACTTGGCCTTGGGAACCAGTGGACATTTTAGCACGACAATGACCCAAAACATACAGCAAACGTGGTGAAGAAATGGTTAGCAGACAACAACATTAACGTTTTGCAGTGGCCTAGCCAGAGTCCTGACTTGAATCCAATTGAGAATCTGTGGAGGGAGCTAAAGATCAGGGTGATGGCAAGAAGACCCTCCAACCTGAAAGATTTGGAGCTCATTGCTAAAGATGAATGGGCAAAAATGCCTGTGGAGACATGCAAAAAGCTGGTCTGCAATTATAGGAAGCGTTTGATTGCTGTAATAGCCAATAAAGGCTTTTCTATTGATTATTGAGAAGGGTATGAATAATTCTGGACATGATACTTTTTGCTAAAATATAAATAAAACCTGAGAAATATTTTTTTCCACAATGATGCCTCTTGTACATCGTCTTATTATCTTTGGGGAGACACCTGTGTCATTTCTGCTCAAAAAAGAACTTGCTTGTTGAACAAAAGTAACTTTAAGTCAAAATTTGGCAGGGGTATGAATAATTATGGGCTTAACTGTATGATTTACCTGTTTTAAGTACATATGGCAGACTTTATAGAGATATTACTGTGAATTTGGGCTGTTCGGAAGAAAAACATAGTGATTTGTATTAGCTGAGAGCTTTAGTGCCCCAGATAGATGTACATCATTATTTTCTGGCTCTGTAATTATGATTATAATAATTTTTATTTATATACTGTACAGTATTTATTTACCTATAGTAGCCCTAATGAATCTATTAAATGCATAATAATGGATTTTATTTAACAGTTATATGTAATACATGTGAATATTCTCCATTTCAATATATATATATCTTGAAAGTGAAATTTTCACTGAAGGTGTTCTGGACAAAAGTGACATGTGGTGCTTTGGGAGGAAGGTTTAGGTTTCTAAAGCTGCTATTTCTTAGCGCTGCTTTTTCCCTTATGATTTTGGGGAATATTTTTTTGGCTTTATTTGATGTATATGGTGAAACCTGGACGAGAGAGTGACGGGAACAACGTAAAATAAATGCCCAAGGGCAGACTAACATCCACCTGGACACAGGCGCTAAAATATGAGCTTTCTTTTCTTTTACAGTAAAACAAAAACAAAAAAACTTCTTTGGAGTCAGCCGTCATATAGACTTAGTCTTTACCTCGTGGAGCTCAGTTTGGCTTGTGCTGCTGACCAGGTTGTAGGACATCAAGTCATCCCTTTTAAGCCCTACAGGCCACCCACAGCACACAATGTGGTACATAAGTTGCCCCACAGCATTGTGGATAAAGTTGTTTCAATTAAAGAGTGCATTTTGTTTTGTCCTTGTTAAAATAAACTATTTCTAAATGCTGTTGTTAGCTCAAATATATCCTAAGTAAACAGAAATTAGTATTTCCAAGCAGTGGTGATTCTAGAGCCTGTTAGGAGTTTAGACCGAGGCCTAAATTCACATCTAACTTTCGTAACTCAGCATAGGCTGATGGATGTTTTCAATATAATGGGCATGTTTTAAGATGAACCCTTTATCGAACCTGAAGCAAAGCTGAACTACGATCAACCCAAGTAAGTTAAAGAACAATTTGCAGCAAAGCAGATAAAAGGAGGGACATGCACAACACTGTTTCCACCTCAACATGGGACATGAGGTTCTCCAATTCAAATGTGCTCATAGTTATCTGACTAAACAGCTTGGTTTTCCATTTAACTTCAGTATCTGTAAAGAAGGCACATTTGTGACATAGGTTGTTATTAAATCAGGTTGGGAAGAATACACATGTACTGTATGACACACTACTGACTTATGCGAAATCAAAACAGATGCTGCCTTGGCATTATAACAATGATGTTGACTTTGGCGACACATCCATTCATCCCTGTTTCTCTTTACTTCCCTGTATCTCCCTTTCTCTGTCCTCCTCTCTCAGCTTTTGTGCTGACATCCAAAAGATGGAGGAGGACGAATGGCTCATAGACATTAGCTAATAACCTCTAATAATCTGGCCTATGTTAGTTAATGCTTTTGACACAATTTAGAGAACAAATATTCACAATCACACTCCTTTTAATTCACAGTAATGACCCTGCAATGCCAGAACAATTTGCACGTGCTTGCTAATGTTTGGGTTCACTTCAATTCAGTTTTATTTAAATAGTTTTAAATCATAACAGCAGAAGCCTCAAGGCACTTTATATTGTAAGGTAAAGACACTACAGACGACCCCGTATGAGCAAGCACTTGGCGACAGTGGGAAGAAAAAAAATATAACAGGAAGAAACCTCTGGCAGAATGAGGCTCAGGAAGGGCACCCCACCCCACTGGCCGTAGCAGACGGGGGGTGGGGGGAATAAGTCAGGACAAAAGACAGACTGTGGAAGAGAGCTAGAGATTTATAAAAACTAATGATTACTTTGTGTTGCTTCCTCTCCTTCCTGTCATGAGCAACACAAGTCTTATTATTAATGACAAGCCTCACTGTGGAAGCATTGATGGTGTGCAATGTAAAGTCATGAAATCAGGAACACTTTTTAAACCTGTTTTCCTTCTTGTACCATCTCTAGTAGACAGTTTCCTGGAATACAACATAAGAGGAAGATGTCACATAATACTAAAGTACATGGTTATTACTATTATTACTACAGTTATTTTCAGGGTTGCAAAGATGAAAGTTAAAAACCCCTAAAAAGAGTCTTAACTTCCCAAGTTTCAAGTTTCAAATAAACAGCGTAGCCACATTTACCTGTAATGAAATTCAGGTGCTCGCGCTATGAATAATCATAATAATAACAAAATAATAAAGTATTAAATATTAGAGAATTTAAGACAATTGTTTGGTATTTACAGTTTGTGCAAAAACTTGTGCAGTGAGGATTTAAAGTGGTTAAAGTGACCGTGTGTAGAGTCCAGTAGTTGTAGTAAGTGTGTAATGGTGTGTGCAGAATGTCAGCAGTTCAAAAGCCTGATGGTTTCTGGGCAGAAACTATCCCTGTGTCTGCTAGTGCGGGTCTGAATGCTCCTCAACCGCCTGCCAGACAGCAGGAGTGTGAAAAGTCTGTGGCTGGGATCAGAGAGGATCTGCTGCATCTTCCTCATGCAGCGCGGTCTATAGAGATCGGGCATGGCTGGCAGTTCAGTCCTGGTGATGCGCTGTGCTGATCTCACCACCCTCTGCAGAGCTTTGCGCTCCGGAGTGTTACAGCTGCCATACCAGGTGGTGATGCAGCCAGTAAGAATACTTTCAATGGTGCATCTGTAGAAGTTTGTAAGTATTCTGGAGTTCATGACAAATCTTCTCAGGCGCCGCAGAAAGAAGAGCCGCTGTCTTGCTGCTTTTGTGATCACACCAACATGGTGTGACCAACTCAGATCCTCGCTGATATTGATGCCCAGGAATCTGAAACAGCTGACTCTGTCCACCTCTGCTCCTTTGATGTAGATCGGGGTGTGGCCTCCTCTCTGCAGTTTCCTGTAATCCCCGATGAGCTCCTTGGTTTTGCTGATGTTAAGAAGCAGGTTGTTGACACGGCACCATGATGTCAGGGCTCTCACCTCTGCCCTGTATGCCATCTCATCTCCATTCAAAATGCAGCCGATGATGGTGGTGTCATCTGCAAATTTGATGATGGTGTTGGAGCTGTGTGTTGCTGTACAGTTGTGGGTGAACAGGGTGTACAGCAGGGGGCTGAGCACACATCCCTGGGAGGTACCTGTGCTGAGTGTGAGTGTGGATGAGGTGATGCTGCCGATCCTAACCACCTGAGGTCTGTCTGTCAGGAATTCCAGGATCCAGCTGCACAGTGAGGAGCTGATATTCAGGTCACGGAGTTTCATGACAAGTCTGGATGGTATGATGGTGTTGAAGGCGGAGCTATAGTCGATGAATAGCATCCGCACATATGTGTTTTTCTGGTCCAGGTGGGAGAGGGCAGTGTGAAGTACAATTGCTATTGCTATATATTGCATCGTCTGTAGATCTGTTAGGCCTGTAGGCAAACCGGAGTGGATCAAGTGAAGAAGGGAGTAAAGATATGATGTGAGCTTTGTCTATGCACTCAAAGCACTTCATAGCAATGGAGGTGAGTGCATTTGGGACAGCAGACTGGAGCAGGGAAAGGTTAAAAATGTCTGTGCAGACATCTGCCAGGTCGTGGGCACATGCTTTAAAAACACGACCTGCAATGTTGTCTGGTCCAGGAGCTTTCCGAGTGTACTTTCCTAAAGTATTTACTCATGACTGCCTTTTCAGATATCTGAAAAGGGCAGCTGTCCTCTTCCAGCAAAAGCTCCTGAGATAGATGTTTATCAAAGCATGCATAGAAGGTGTTAAGCTCATCAGATAGAGAAGCAGTTACCTCCCTCACTCTGCCGCTGTTTCCCGTGTAGTTTATGATGGTCTTCAAACCACTCCACATGTTCCTGGTGTTGGAGTTGCTGGAGCAGAGTTCCACCTTTTCTTTGTACTGTCCCTTGGCCATCTTTATTGCTTTCCTGAGCGCATACTGGGATGTTTTGTATTCACCTGGGTCTCCAGATTTAAAGGCTGCAGTCCATGCCCTGAGTGCTGTGCGGACCTCTCCATTAACCCACGGCCTCTGGTTGGGGTAAGTTTGTACAATAGCCCGTGGTACGACGTCATTGATGCATTTGTGAATAAAGTCTGTTACGTACTCAGCATAATTGTTGATGTTGTTGTCAGCGGCAGTCCGGAAGACTTCTCAGTCTGTGATGCTGAAGCAGTGACGCAGGGCGCTGTCTGATTAGTTGGTCCAGCGTTGAACCGAACGCATCATGGGCTGCTCGCTTTTCAGCTTCTGCCTATAGGCTGCCAGAAGCAGAACCGAGGAGTGATCTGATTTGCTGAAGGCCGGTCGGGGGCGGGCTTTGTAGGCATTTGCGTACGGAGTTTAAACATGGTCCAAGATGTTCTGACCACACGTTGGAAAGTTTACGTGCTGGTAAAACTTCAGCAAAACTTTCTTCATGTTGGCTTTATTAAAGTCACCAGCCACAATAAAAGCAGCTTTCGGGTGTAACGTTTCCTGCAGTTCGATAATATCAAATAGTTTGTCCAGTGCCAGTCTGGTTCAGCGTGGGGGGGAATATAAACAGCAGTACAGAATACTGCTGTAAACTCCCTGGTCAAATAAGGTCTGCATCTCTTCATAAGATGTTCAAGATCAGCAAGACTGTTTGTACATCAGTACACCACCTTTGTTGGTCATTACGCACACGCCACCTCCCCTACATTTACCTGAGTCCTTTGTTCTATCCCGTGGTGAATGGAGAGTTCCTCAGTGACAATGGCCACGTCAGGGATGGAAGGGTCCAACCACACTACAGTTCTTAATGTCCCTTTGGAATGTTATCCTGGCCCTTAGTTCATCCAGCTTGTTTTCTAGAGACTGGACGTTCACTAGAAGAGTGCTGGGAAGCGGGGTGCGATGTTGTCTGTTTCTCAGCCTGACCAGAATCCCGGCTCTTTCTCCCCCTTTTTCTCCAGTGTTTCTTCAGCCCAGGTAGCCAAGGTGAGTCACCACCATTCACAAAAAAGTCGGTTGGTGAAAGTCCGGAATGAAAATTTTGATGAATGTCCAGGAGAGTTTGTCTGTCACAGGTGATAAAGCATTACAGGTTACAAAGAAACTAAGAAATAAAACAGCGAACATAAGAAAAACGCAAATTTGAGGAGGATACTGAGCGACGGCAGCCATCCTCACCGGAGCCATCTTAGAAAAAAAGATGGCGCCTTTTCTTTTTCATTTGAAAATACAGAGGATTAAACTTATGTGCTGGAGCCTGCACTGTCTACTTAGGTTTGCATAAAACATAAAACATGTTCAATATTATAAAATCACTAAGCCTATGCTACCAATATTTTATTATATTTGCCAATATGGAAAATATAATAGAACACCCCATACTCTACATAGAGCACTGTAACAATAACTTACAGCACTCACCTTTGTAGAGTGCATGTCCAGATTTCTTCACATCAGACTTTCATAACTTAGCATTCGCAGCTTGACAGTTAGCTTTCATCAGTCAGCTACAAAAAAACTTTCACTGAAGATTTGCCCATGACTAGTGTCCTGCAAAACAATGCATAAAAATATTTCTCTAAAAATGGCAGATATCACATTTATTTTGGTAATAGTTTTGGTAGATTACCAAACTGACTGGTTAAACGGTGTTTAATACTGGCTTTTAACTTTTATCGGCTTGCTAGCTAGGCTAACAATACTTTCGCAGGTGACATGTGTCTGACTGTCGGCTAGCCATACTCAACTTGATCAAATGACAGCCAGCGGAGACGCTACAGGCTGCTCTGCGAGCTAAGTTAACTAATGTTAAATGCCAAAGGAAACAAAGGGAATGATATAGTGTAGGTCAGAGTTGCATTAGCGACTAGCAGGATCTAGCTATATAGCATTATATCTTATCTTTACTGCTCTACTGTCGTTTCATTTCTCATCACTCCTTTTTTTCACCATAAGGACAGCTCCTCTTTATTTTCATTGACTGGCATCAGTTTTGACATTTAAGTCATAAATACCACTTGCAGTGGAGTCAGGTATAGCGCCCTTAGGGAGGTCAGGTCAACCTTTCCAACCCAGTATCTAGGTAAAATGTATAATAGACATGCTGGTACACCGTGTCCATTTCACGCTTTGCCTCTCCCAAGCGTGAAATTTACATGGTGGACTGGCTTGTCTATTATACTCTTTGCCGTGATATCAGGTTGCTCTGACTGTCAATGCAAACTTTGCACATAGCCCCTGCTTTAGTTTCAAGCCTTTCAGCCTTCAGAGGAACCCCCCTAGCCTGGGGCCCCAAGCAAGTTGCCTTGTCTGACGGTAAACTGCTCTTCCAAGTTAAAGAAAAAACATATAGAAAATGCTTATAATGTTCAGATGTGAATGGGTAAGATAATTAGGTAGCAGGTAGTTGGGAGTTATTCCTTGTGTGATTGTTTAGAAAAATATTGTTTCTGAGGTTAACAATGAATTTTCAGCCTTAAATATTGTTTATAGTTTATTCTCATTTCAGAACATTTGTGTCTCGTGGAGACTGTCAGACAACTATAACCACAACAATGAAGACATCATGATGACAGACATTAAAAACATTAACAACAAGAAAGTGCTGCAGTAATGTCACCAAAATCGAGGTGATTGTCATGTTTTGTGCGAAAGAGGTAGCAAAATGGCTTTCAATATACTGACGTAAAAAAGTAAATACAGCATTTATTTTGTGCATTTTCTTTACAATTTGCAGTCATATATCAACCAAAGATGTGTGTGCCTATATCCATATATAATAAAGACAATACCACTACCACTACTTCTACTCCTAAAAATAATAATGTCAAAAAAGGATCAGGTTACTTCTTTCAGTAACAGACTGACAGTTTGCTACTTTATTTCAGCCTCAGTTGATCTACACACTTTGTGGATGACTAAAGTCAGATATAGACTAACAGAGGTTGCTTTTCTGTCACTACGACAACTTCTCCCACACAATAGAGCAACACAGGTCTATCTATCTATCTATCTATCTATCTATCTATCTATCTCTTTCTCTCTCTCTATATATATACATATATATATATATATAGATACACACACACACACACACACACACACACACACACACACACACACACACACATATATATACATATACATATATATATATATATATAGATATAGATACACACACACACACACACACACACATATATATATTTATATATATTTATACTAGAGCTGGGCGATAGAACGATAACGATATGTATTGCGAAATAACTTTTTCTCGATAGAAAAAATAAACTATTGCGATAGACATGGCTCTCTTAAAAAAAAAAGGAAAGAACAGCCAATCCAAATTAAGTAGCGCAGAGCCGAACCAATCACAGCCGCAGCGTCACGTCACGTGACTTGTTACGTACGCACATGTGTAGTTGTTTGGGAAGCAGCCTGCCGGGCTGCCCAGGTAATGGAGGAAATGAGTGTGCCGACTAGAGAAAAATCAACCGAGAGCGTGGGTGACCAGGTTACCGAAGAGAAAAGAGATGATGGTTCCAATGCCGGAGAGATTGTCGAACGGAAGGGCCATAGAAGTTCCGTAGTGCGAAGGTATTTCGTAGTGATGTGTCGGTCGCGAACGAAATGGCTCTTAGAGCCGGACTTTTGACGTGAACGACGCGAGCCGGCTCCTTATCGCGAGCTGTGGGGTTTTTTTCTTTCCTTCTCTCACCCTCTCTCTCGCACTTTTTTCCGTTTCACTCCGCACGCGAGCCTTGTGCTTTGCGCTGGGAAGAGAGGGGGGAGGGGCGGTAGTTACACTCGCAGCAGCACAGGAACAGAGCGGGAGGGAGAGAGAGAGAAAGAGAGCCAGGGACAACAACGTCACATTAGAAAGGTATAGTAATCATCCACAACTATTTTCAGTTGCGGATGATAAAGGATTCAGAAAGTTCAGAAAGCTATACAACAAGGAGAGATTGAAAATTTCCTTTTAGTTCTCAGTTTATTTGATATTGACAAAAGTTAGTCAATTTTGTCTGTTCTTCTGTAAAACAAACTAAGATTTATTTTTAGAATTAATATTTTGTTTCTAAGTGGAATTGACAATTTAGTAGTCTGTTTTGTTTGTTCTATTTTGAAACTTAAACGCTTTAGCGGCTGCCTTTTGTGTAGTTTGCAGTATTTGCCTTTATTTATCTGAAAAAGTCTCATGTTCCTTAAGTACATCTACCCTGTTGAACTTATTATGGGAAATAAATATTAAAATCAAGACAAGCTGCTGATTATTTCACATTTTACTTGTGAGCAATGGCACATTTAAATCTTACAAATATAGTTATTTGGCTTATATCGTGATATATATCGTTATCGCCTGAAATGAAAAAAACATGAAAAATATGAAAAAATCTTATATCGCCCAGCTCTAATTTATACACTTCTTGCTTTCCCCACTCGCCCCTGCAGGCGGTCTATCCTTTAAGCTCGGGTCCTCTACCAGAGGCCTGGGTCCTGCGGAGTATCTTAGCTGTTCCTAGGACTGCGCTCTTCTGGACAGAGATCTCAGATGTTGTTCCTGGGATCTGCTGGTCACCTCACCTAGTGCTACGATTACCACTGGGACCACTGTTACCTTCACCCTCCACATTTTCTCTAGCTCTTCTCTGAGCCCTTGGTATTTCTCGTATTTCTTCATATATGTATATATATATATATATATATATATATATATATATATTTACATAGAGAGAGAGAGAGAGCTTCCTAATTTGTTTTTTTAATCTATAATGCATTAAGGTCACATTATTTTTGGAACAAGCTGCCACAATTTAGATGTCTACACCTATATTAGCTATATCAGAGTGACAGCAGTAAGGTAAAATACATTAGCCAACCATTACTTGGAGGTTGTGTAAAAAAAAAAAAAAAATTCCCTTATGCACCTGAGTGTCATTGTAGGGCTTGCAATACTCCTTGGGAAACTGACGATAAAAACTAGGACTCTGTTAGCCACATGTAGATGGAAAGGAGTTTTAATGTCAACTAGCCTTAGTATAAGTATTGGCTACATCCTGTCAGTGGAAATGTTATTTTAAGAACATATAAAAAGAAAGGAGATCCACATAATAGCAATTTATCTGAGTTAAGATGTTAATCTATCCATCCATTCTGTTCCACTTTTACAATTTAAGGTTTAGGGGGTGGGTGGCTGGAGCCTCTCCCAGCTACCACAGGGAGAGAGGCGGTGTACACCCTGAATGGGTTTCCATCCTGTTGCAGTAAAATGTATATATAGCAGCTAAATAAAGAATAAACTAAACATAAAAAAAAAAACCCGCAAAAACACAATGCTTATTAAACAAGGGATAGATGCACAATTTAAAAAGGCAAATGAGAACAAATTTGGCACCAGCCTTCTATAAAGATGAACAAAGACAGCCAAAACCAACTTGCATAGATTCCCAAGAAGGTCAAGTCATTTCCTGTTATAAGGTGGGAGAAGCTCTGTATTAGGACCTGAAAAAAGTAAAAGCTAGTTTGATACAACAGCCACTGCTTTCAGGAGGCCGACTGCCTTCACAAGATTTGAACATTGTTCTTAAAACTCAACCCAACTTGCTTCACCTTACCGGTTATATTAACGTGATATCAATGTGTTTACATGCAAAGAGTACATTTTCACTTTTAATGTGTATTTTCATAACTTTTGATCGATTGTCTTTAGTTTAATTTAAAGAGGTCTTAAAAATGTCTTAAAAAGTCTCGAATTTAACTCCTTTAAGTAGATGGACACCTTTATACGACACCTTTCTGTCATTAAAGAAGCTGAAGCACATACATCAAAAACTAATGTCCACTAATAACCCTCTTTATCATTTAATTGCCTACACTGTGAGCTTTTGTTAGTAGTTAAATAGTCTACAACTTTATCACAGCTGTTCTAAATGTATTCCCATGAATGTTTCTAAATGTTATTCTGTTATTACCCTCTTTGGTAATTGGCTTGCATTGTGTTTTGGTGTTCAGCCTCATCCAGTCGGTGACCTCGTGGGATCTGGATGTCCAGCTAGTTGACTCCATGTTCTCTACCAACTGACTGCGGGTGGAAATTTAAAGCCCCAGCCTCCCAGGTGGTCAAGTCTCTGCTGATCAAACAGTTGCTGCAAGATTCACAGTGCGATGGAGGTCCACTGAACAACAACTGCCATCCCATATCAAACATAGTTTCTTGCCATTAACTCATCATATCCTCTCTGTGGACACCTCCCCCGAGTCGCCATGCATGTAATAAAGACTGTGTCATTCGGTGGCTTGATACGGTTGTCTGAGTCTATCAAGATCCAGGTTCCTTGGGGAAAAATGAAAAAGGATTGCAGGAGTAGATCTATAGAAGCCGGGTAAAATGAGACTGAGAGCTCTTTTCCTTTTTATGTCTAGATATTTTGAACTGATGTTCCACTTTATAACAGCATAATGACATAAGCGCTGCAAATTCACAGGCATTTGTAGATAAGTGGAGGGAGTCATTGAGGAGATTTTAGGCATGATTATAATAAATTAGGATTCTGAAGAAACGTGTGGGTACATTTTTATAAAGCTGGATCTCTTCATTTGAAATCTCATAAATATATTCAAATTAGTAGCTGCCGTTGAAACGACGACGGGAATGCTGATAAGAATTAACCAAACTGACGATGCTGTTCGATCTACATGCGAGCAGATGCTTTTTATGTACTTGACCTCTTCTTCTCGCCTCACACCCACAAAATCCACCCGGCAATGAGGCTGTTTGTGCTAACAGCATTGACTTCACCCACAATGAAAGGCTTTAAGTGCCTTGTACTTTCCCAACTCAAATGCTTCACAGACCTGCTCCTTGACACCAGTTTGCCTCTATCAAGCATATTGCAGTCAGTATCGCCCCAAACTCAGTTGAACTTTATCCTTTCCCAAGCCCTGAATGAGCAATAACCTGTTGTAGAGGTGGAGGGAATGACAGATTTCAAAAGCATCAAATAGATAAGATGGTGATGCTGCTTTGGGCTGCCCCAGGTTCTTCAAATTACAAGAAAAGCTGTCAAAGATGGCTTTTTTTCTCAGAACAGATGACAGTAAAAAAATAAATAAATTTGCTCTTGCTGTGTTGCATTATGGTCTACGGAGGCAGCTGTCGGTGGAGGAATTGGTTCGTCTAAGATGGATTTCTCCCCACATGAATATTGGTGTAAAGTGATGAGTCTAAAGACGCCCCTGCTCTTTTATTCTGATGGTTGATGTCAAAGCCTGGTATTTATCTTTGATGTATGAGATGGGTGAAACTTCACTTACGTGCCTGAAGTGGCGTAATGTAATGTCTCGTCGTCTGCGATTATAGAAGCAGAAAAAAAAAAGGCACGTAAGGTCCTGGAACCCATCCACTGAAACCAAGATGGATGAAACTGATGACTTGGGCTTGGCAAAGTAAAAAATAATTAGAGGTTGCTTTGAGTTCAACATCAGCGCCGCTTGACAGCAGATAAACTGTACTTTCAATAAATCTCACAAGAGCCAATCAAGCTGAACCACAAATGATTCAAATGTAAAAACAAGAGAGCGGGAAAAGAAGGTATAATCGCAAAAAAGTGCATTAAGAAATTGCAAATTAAGCAAGGATTTAGTTCAGGTAGGGCACTGGAGTCCACATGCGCTTGCCGATTGGCATTCAGAGTGGCTGTATGTAGATGGAAAGCATCCTGTCTTATCTGTGCAGGTGTACAGAGTGGAAGTTATAACCTTTCACAGTTACTCATCTGATCCTACTCTGATGCCCACACCATTCAGATCCCTCAAACCACACATGTGGGAATTTGCTCTCTCAGCAGTGCCTGTTGAATTGTCTCTGACTGATGTCACAGGATTAACAGGCACAACTCATCATCATGACTTTAAATGCTAAAAACGTGAATAATTTAGTTGTTGTTTTTTAATTCGATCAAAACCCTCTAAATAAAATGATTATGCGATCATAAGAAACTTTTAGATCATTTCAGTGACATTGCACAGGGGTGCGTTCAGCTTTGTTTTATACTTTTATTACTCATTTCCTCAAGATGAATTCCCAAGGTTCATGATGAGCCGTGCATCTGTGAGATTTCTCTTTTACTATAATTGACACACCAAAGCTGCTACCTAAACCTGTTGTTTCTGATGTTTTACTCACACAAGTGTTAATGAAGCTCACGTGTAAGTTCATTAAGGAAGAACAGTATTCACTCATCCGCCTGCGTGGCTTGGTGTCTGGGCTGCTACTCTATTCTTTACATCACTCGCACTTTCCCATGCTGTCAACCTTAATTCTGTCATCATCACTCTGGTCCAATCATTTTCTTGCGTGTCTTCAGTGAGCCAATCAGCCTGTGTCCCGTGTGCTTTAAATCTCAGTGCTTCTTCTGTCTGGCTGAGATAAGACTCCACCTTGTCTCCACCTCATCCATTCCAGATAGAGATCCTCATCCAAATCTCCACTTGTTTCATCTCTGCCACCACCAGCGTTTAGACTCCTGGGGCACCTGTCCTACTTCCTACCATTGATGGACTCCGCTCTGCCAAATAGTTTATTACTCGATCTCTGTATTTCAATAAATCCTCTTTCAGATGATCTCTCAGTATTGAATTAGCGGTTATAAGGAAGGACTGAGGACCGTAAATCTATAAACCCATTTGGAACCTCTTGTAAAACAGAAAGAAAGCTGCCCTGACATGCTATTAGAAATGTGCTATCCTTTTGAAGAGAAGCACTAACCACTGCAGTCCCTTACATGGCCACTTGACCAGTTTCAGAAATGACTAAGTTATCCCATAATGTTTACAGCATGGTATAATAAAATAAAGCCTTGCTCTTGTGGCAAATTTGACCCTTTGTGACAACTGTACATCTTGTCAATTGTTATTAACCTCACCTATTTAGGGATGTGACAGTGTTGAGTGATTGGCTACTTGCTGGCTTCATCTCTGCTAATGCAAAAGCTTAAGAAGACAGTTTTAGTGAGTAAATTGTAGTGTTTTACTCGTGTGTTACTTTTGATAGATCCCCAAATCCAAAAGACAAGGTTTTAAAATACTAGTCTCTGCACATTTTTATAAAGTCTATTCTCTTTAGTTGTAGTTGGATCCTATATAAACCCAAATTAAAACAAACAAGCATTGAGAGTATTATACAGAAAGTGGCATCATGTGCAATTTATGAATTTATGTTTATGTCAACAATGATATGCATACATTGAAATGCTGCTAAAAAAACAAACTTGCTGGTCATAGAGAAGTTATTTAGTTATTTATCTATTTCTGTATCTAGTTGATCTAACTAGCTACAGCAAACATTTGAACATTCAGAGCTCAAAACTGAATTAAACGCTAGCTTAAAAGGGGAGGCTATCACCAGTGTCTCATATTAAAATAGCTAAATTTAGAGTATTAATAAAGCATGTTAAAAAGAGGTTTTGGCCTCTTCATAAAACCTCTGGGTTAGAGGTGTGGCCATATTGATTGACATTTATCTGACAAAGCCAGGTAGCCCACTGGTATATTTAAACTGGAGCTCTCCACTGTGTGTACAATGTCCGGTTCTTTCTGATCATTTTTAATGGATTATCTGATTAATATTATGGCTTAATGTGTGGTAGAGACCATCCCAGAACTCTGTGCTTCAACTGTGGTAAGTAAGATTGGAGCATTTTGCTAGTCATTTACAGATATACCAGAGTATCTGTCCCCTGTATTGCACCTGCACAGTTTATTAATACAGCTTGCTAATCAAAGTAGCTAGTGTTAGCTGATAACTTGCGACTCCATATTTTAGCCCACGCTTGGTTATATCTGGGCCCATAAAATCCACATAGTGGCGGCCCAATCAGAATCATTTTCTCTTTAAAAAGCAGAATACAGACATTCATGTGCAGTGTTAGCTAGTATTTAATGGTAAATTAGCAATCCATCCATGTAAGCTTCTTAGTCCAAACAACTAACAGTCTAAAAGTAAAAATGCTAATATTTAAGCTTCAATTTATGGATTTCAAAACCAGTGGGAGAAAACATACATCTTTTACAGCATAGTGTTTATGATTGAATAATCTGAATGCTCAATTCTTGTACAAGAGGTCTGGATCACTAGAAAAAAGAATATATAAAGAGAAAGTATCTTTCTTCTGTCACTTCTACACAGAAGTTCAGACATTTTTCAGAGACAAGAGGTCGGAGTAACATAGAGCTTGTCTTGTCATGTATGAGACAGTTCTCCCACCTGGGAGCCTTATTGTTTAATGTTCAGCAGTGGCTACAGGCATGTCACAGCTGAAGTTTTCAATGCATCACACAGGCCATGGGGTCAGCTACAGTGTGGGGTAAACCAGCTACTTTTGAAAGTGCGTTATTGTAAACTCAGCCCAAACTAAACAGAGCCTCTCTCAGTCCTGTTAAAATTCACACACGTCCCCTTCAATGTCAAAATCCTGCTAAAGATGGTGTTTCTTTGAAGTATGACAAAAACAATCTACATCAGGGATTTTGCTGCATAATACTATAGAACAGCATGAACCTACTTGGATTGTCAACATTTTGAGGATTGTGACAGTAAAAATATTCTTTTCCATCTCAACACTACGCTTTTTCATTTTTTATGAGAGCCTTTGCCTTTGCTTCGTTAGTACAAGAAGGCAGCGGAGGGGATTGCGCTTTTAAGAAAGATTTTAGACAGCTGGAGACAGGCCTTTTAAAAGAAAAATTGTAGATCTTTCTCTTCACTCTTTTCATTATCTAATATTATGAAGAAGTGACAGTACCCATGGGAAGTGGCAACAGATATAGCAGCTAGCATCAATAATTCATGCATTCATATATTGAACAAATATGGGCTCACTATTGTCGGGCACTTAGGTATAATGTTGCTGGAAAAAGCCAGAAGCAATCTCAAATGGCCCGGTGATCGTTATTCAGCGGTGGTTAATTGTGCTAATTCTGGAAAGGCTAAGATATCCCTCTGAAGACCAATGAAATTAATGTGTGGAGGAAGAAGTCCTCTGTTGTTTAAGGAATTAATTACAACCATTTAATGAAAAGGAAAAATTCCCATTTACATTTTCATGGCTTGAATTTCCAATGAATCTCAGGCTGATGTAGATTGACAGGGCAGGGTTTTTTTCTTCTTTCCACTTTGACCACACACTAATGGAAATTGCCTTTTAACCAACATATGAAATCGTACCAAGTTAATGTCCCCCAAAAGTCATTTCCATTGATTTTGGATGCTGCTTTTGAATAGCACTTTTCCATAATTTACATCATTTTTGCCTCCAATATTCTCAGTCTTATACCTCTAACACGGCTGCTGCTGCGCTGAGCTGAGGTGTTCAGACATTCAGTAATGCTCTTTCCAGCAGCCACTGGACATCGCTACCTTTTTTTTTTTTTTTTAACTCAGATGGCTAGATGCCTGAAGATAAAACATTTTCAGGTGTCCGGGACATTCCAATGATGTCCTAAATTTATGAAGATGTTGTTTTAAGAGCTGTTTTGACCCACAACATGATGGCAAGATGCCCTGAGGATGCCTCGAAATGGACTGCACGATGCATTTTCAGACCCATGCAACATCAGTCACCACCCAAGAGGGAAACAAGATGGGGGCGAGAGGACTCTCATTTTGATTAGGAGGGACTCATTCCCTCACTTGCTTTGTTCAAGGCCTGAGGTCTGAGTTTTGAAAGCTTCGGACCTTCAATGATCTTCAGCAGTTTGTTTTTAACAAGCAATGACAAACAACATCATCTACTTCCCACCCCTCCCGTGCTTCCCCACTCTCCAGGCTTTTATCTTTGTTCAGTCTTTGAACCAGGCCTTGAGGCAGCCGCATTGAAACAGACATGGCCCTGAGGAAGCCTGACTCCAGATAGAATATCCTCTAATTCTGGTATCTCTTTTCTAACAAAACAGCCAATTGGCCAAAGGGAGGAAAAATACAGCTATTACATCTCTCCCCATTAATCACCTTCCAGTTTTGAAATGTGGTCTAACAGGGTTTCTATTTTAAGTCTGTCTAATCTGCCAGGTTTTTACCTTTCCAATGTCAGAATTAGCAGTAGACATAAAACACATATTATATTACAAGCTTACATAATTCAGCTCAGACACAAAATAAACAGAGCTGATAACAACCGATCGTTGGCTCCAGTCACAGGCCAATAGACTAGTTGGTGGCTACTAGTTGCTAGGGAAAAGTTATTATTCCCCGACTGGTTAGTGAGTGGCTGCAAGTGGTTACTTGGAGTCACTAGGTGAGATTGGTTGCAAAGTTGTATACTATGTTGAACCGAAAACCTCTTTTCTATTGCTTTGGCTGCTAGGAGATTACCACGGTTGCCCATAGTTTGTATGGACGACACTGACTGGATTACAAACACTTGTTTACTGCTTGCTAAGCTGTTCTAAAATGGTGAAGAGCCCAACCCAAACTAGAAAAGGAGACTGTTCATCTTCTGAGTAAAAGTTTTTCTACTACTTGGTGGTTAGCTAGCTACCAATTTCCAATCTTCCTTGTAAACTGTGAGTGACCATGGCAGTCTGCTAGTGAGGCCTGTGTAACGGCAGCTCACATCAGCTGATGGCCTCGATGTCACCCTTTGAACTCTATCCCAGTTCCTTTATTCTGACCATAGCCATTAAGCATTTGCAAGCCGCTCTGCAACCTGCAACTCTGCCTTTCATGCTTTGTAAGAATTAATCACATTGATTGCAAAGCATTTTATGATCATCATGATGTTATTTTTCAGGTGACTAAATTGTTAACATTTTCATCATCCTCCCTGAGGTTGCCATTTAAATACCAGTTGCATTTTGTGGTGCATAACATTTCATCCATGTTTTTGATTTTTCTTGTGTCATGCTTGGTTTAACTTCTTTTCTATATCTATCATCATAATTGACGAAACTTGCCCCAGTATCCTTTTTTTTCTCTGTGTTGGTAATTTCTCTAGTAAAATGACTATGAGGTTAGTAGACAGTGAGATTATGCTGCTGGTCATGTGGGTTCACTACTCAGAAATTGATGTGTGTGCACTGAAACTACAATTTATGTTAATTGGAAATGTTTTTCTATCTCCCTTGCGTTGCATCACTGACATTTAGTGTTGCTTTTCAAAAAAGAGACAAATGCATCTGCCTGCCTACAAAGTGCATAAAAATCCTTTTGCTCAAGTACTTGGCATTTATGCAAAACAAATCCGTATGTAAATTTAGGTAAGAGAGGAGCCATCAGTACCAATATATTTTTAACCTTAGACATAAAAATATATTTTTTTGACAGAGCAACTGAGTATTTGTCATTGAATAATAGATTCTTTTAGCATTTTTCTATATTTGTACCCAAATATACTTACATTTAAATACACATAAATCACTCTAAAAGCCTTTTTAGGATTCCCACACTCACCAAGTAGTTTGTCTCTTTCATACAAATAACCAAAGCGCTTATGCACCTTGATGAATGCAGCACAAATAAACCTTAATACCTCCCCTAGCATAAATCAAACTTGATGCATAAAAGGGGGAAAAGACAATCAGTTTATTAGCTAGAAATTTCCAGTGATTAGGTAATTTCCAGCATTCTTGTTTGTGCTGGTTTGTTCCTTACTGTGTCTTTGCAGCCCCAGCAAAGCTTATCGCTTATATACAACTATATATCCCTCTGCACAGATATGTGCATGTTGTGCATAATATAGTAACTAAATAAAAGGGCATAAAACGTATTCACTTTTAGGGTGGTCATAATATTAAAATTTCAAAGTTGATACCGATGCCCAGTAAAATGCTCATACCATAGAAGTTTAGAACAATACTGGTCCATGCTGAATTCATTTGTGCTTCTTGTGACTGGTCTCCATGTTTTTGTTGCTCATCAAATAGAGCTGGTAAGGTAGACTGCCACTGTTTCCATCTAGTTGCTGGTAGAGGATTTTTTTTTTTTTTTTTTTTATCTTTATCTGGAATTTTAAGAGAAACTTTCCACTTTTTAGACACAAATAATTGTGTTATATGTTATATGCTAAAGTGGCTATAAGGTAATTGCTAATAGTTAAATTGCTAACAATATGTTAACAGTTTAATATTTTAATTGTCATGAAAATCCATATAAAGATGGAGCACTCAGTCTTTAAAATAGTTTGTTTGTTTTGTAAGTTGTAAGTTTGTTTTGCTGCTGTTCATGTGTTCAGCTGTTAGTGAGCTGCTGTATGTACCTCTCTGCCAGCTGGACGAGATGGCACTGGTGGGATCAATACCTTTGCAAACAAGAATCTATTTCAGTAGTTACTTTTAATATCAATTAGTATCCAAGTATATTTTTTAACAGCCCTACTTGGTACATAAAACAGAAGCGTTACATTATTAGACTTTTGGTATCAAAAGGTATTTTAAGTATCAGTTCTGATGGCATCCTTATCTAGGTTTAGACACAGAGTAGCTATTTCCACTGTTTCCAGGTATTAATGCTAAACTACGCTAATTATATGCAGGATAGCTTCACATTCATATCAGATAAACAAAAAAGGGTACCTTGCAGAAGAAAACCTAAAGAAAACCCAAAGCTGCATTGTTTTCTTAAAAGGAAAAGCAATTAAGTAGACCATATTCTATCACACTAGTGCAAATAGTGATTAAATATCATCAAAAGCACTGTAATACCTTCCTGTTTTTACTTCTGTTAATCTCTGCATTTTAAAACAGAAATTATGCTTGTAAAATATTCCCATATAAGCTGCACTTTGTTTTGAATGTAGAAATAGTATGCACTGCTACATAAAATACAAAAAGATTAGTTACTGCTTAGCTACTGTAACAGACTGACATAAAAACAATCGGACTATTCACAAAGCTCTCTGAACTAGTGGGGCTTCCTCATGCTGCTGACTAATGCTCTATGCTCCATTAATGGACATTCACATTTCCCGAGTGAAGTCACTGTGTTCTCCTACTCATCTATTAATAAAAGCACCTTTATTTACATTTTTTTCAGTAATTCAAACTTCAAAACAAGAGCTGCTCTCTCTTGAATTTGTGAAGGGAAGCGTCAGTGAGTTTCTCCTGTGGCACCTGGCCCACTTATTTCGGTGCACCTTCATCCGTCATGCTCGTGTTCTGATTTAGTTCGTATCTGTTTGTTTGTCTCCAGCGGAGAAAAGTAACTTTGTGTTGTGAATCCCAGTTTGATGTATGTGTACTTTCATATTTAGGTATTTCCATTCCAGCTTTACAATTCTTCTCCATAGGATTTCAGACTGAAGGATTGCCCTGGCTTTTCCCTTGCAGCTACAGATGCATACATATATTTCATCAGCCTGTGATTATTTGTATTTTATTTCCTTTTTAGGTTGTTTGGGACAGTAGATATGAACATCATTATAGGAAGAAGTAATGCTATGCTTACAAGACATCCAGCTGAATCTAATTTGAAGTCTTTCCCGGTCAGGCTTTTAAATTACAAAAATTTATTCTAGACAATATTAAAGATTAACTACCCTGCTGAATAAAATCAGTCAAAACAAGTTATATTAAAATATTGTCTGCTGGTAACATTAAAATGTAACATTGAATGCATTATGTTCAATATTATTGATAATGTATAGGAGTATTTTAAATACAGAATATAGTATTATGATTAATTATTATTATTATGTATGTACTATTGCTTATAATTAAGGATCTTACGCTGTTTCCTTCTGCTGTCATACTTTACTATACAACACTTAGTTATTTTATTTAGTTACAGTCACAGGAGCCACACAAAAAATCGATTCACAGGACATTGAAAATGATTATTTATTAAGTAATGAAAAAACTCACTATTAGTAAGTAAGTAAATGTATCTATTAAGCCCCTTTCACAGTGACAACTGAAAAGAGTAAAATAAATAAGAAAATAAGTGATGCTGATAAAAAGAAACAAATAGACACAATAAAATAAACAGGTAGTTTAAAAAAAGACAATAAAATACAATCAAAAAATTCTCAACAGGAAGCCTGTTTATACAAAAAGGTTTTTAACTGCTATTTAAGAGTCCACAGAGTCGAAGTTGCAATGGTAGATTGGTCCAAAGCCTTGGTGCTACAAACTCTGTCCCTATAGTATTTAGTTGTGCATAAGAAACATTTAACAAATTCTTAGCCTTTGAAGAAGACTGCAAGCAGATGTGCATTTTGCAAGAACCTGAGACAGATAATCTGAAGCCTGGCCATTTAGTACTCTGAATGTAAGAATTTGAAAAAGAATTCAAAATCAACTGCGAGTCAATGTAAAGAGCATAAAATGGGAGTGATGTGAGCTCGCTTGCTAGAATGTGTTAATAATCCACATTATGCTGCGGCATTTTGTATAGCTTGGAGTTATAGAGATGATTTGTTTATACAGGACATGACAGTAGTCTAAGCCCGATGATACATATGATGAATAATTCACAATTTAGAAAGGTTTCTTAAATGAAAGATGCAGACACATAGGCTGTAGGTCCAGAGTAGAACTATGCCAAGATTATGAATGCTAGACTTAGCAAATAAACAAAAAGAAGCAAGAGCCTGACTGATTCAGGATATAGCTCAGGAGAGGCAGTAATGATGGTCTCAGTGTTGTTGGTATTTAAAACAAGGTAACTTCTAGAGAGCCAATTACTAGTTCAGGTTAAACAGATGACTAGGGAGAACAGTCTTATACAGACGAATGTAGAATTGATAAGGAATGTTAATAAAAGATTGAATGTTGGCAGCTAAGGAAAGCATGTAGAAAGAAAATAATAGTGGACCCAGGACTGAACCTTGTGGAAGGCCCCACAGGTTGAGAGGCAATGCTAAAGATGAACTTTCTCGATGACAGAGAAAATCTAAATCGTATGAAAACCAATGTAACGTAGAGCCAGAGATACCAAAATCTTAGTACGTAAAATATCTGTAAATATTATGCTCAACAGTATCAAAGGATGCACTGAGATAGAGTAAAATGATTAAAGAACATATCCTCTTACTATTTACATTATTAAGCACTTTGTGCAACATTGACTGTTTGGAAATGTGCTATATAAATAAACTTGACCTTGACCCTGTGTCAGAAGCCATTAAAAGATTGCTATAGAGCAGTATCGGTGGAGTGCTGCTTTTGAAACCAGACTGAAAAGGTTTAAAAATCTGTAATTTGCTTAATAATGACCTAAACTGACGTTCTACAGTTTGAAAAAAACAATTACCAAATTAACTGTCATCAAGATTAAGTGTTTTTTGTGAAGGAGTTCCCTCAGCATGTTTAAAGTAGGATGCAACCTTGCCTCATGAGCTGTTAATAATAGACAGCAGTGATGGATCAATGTTGGTGAGAGCTCCAGACAGGACAGAAGGAGGTAATACTCCCCATTTTTTAAAATATCCATGACAGATTTCATCACCAATATTGTATGACAATCATATGTCCACAGGGAGGTGACACTAGACATAAATGTAACAATAAAACTAATACAACATGTAAAATGAACAAATTCACAGACAAAGGCAGAGGCGCAGACAAGCATCTTTTTCTTATTACAGCCTACCACGTGATTGTTGGATTAGATATTTCTGTTAACAAGCAGTTTAACACAACAAGTGTACATAATGAAGTGATAGCATATGGAAGTGACTACAGCAAACATTTCTTTTCTAGGATTCCCTCTTTTGTGATTTGATATAAATGGAGGGCTTGAATGCAGAACACATGAGGACAAAGAACAAAAAGCAAAAAGCATTGCCCAAAATGAATTAACCCAAATTGAAAATATGGCACTAGAAACAAAGACCAAGGAAAATGAGGGGGGAACATGGGACAAAGTATGTATGCACACTCTGGGTTGATTGAAACTGAGACATAGGTGGAAACAATTAGGGTGGAGCAGACTACAACAATGGTAAGAAATAAAAAGGAGGGTGAAAACAAAGGAAGAATAGCAGCCAGGGGCAAAGAAAGAAGAGAATGCCACATAAAAGACACTGTTAGAAGGAACACAGGGAGACAAAGAAGGAAAAGCACAGGAGGCACCAGGAGAATGTCAACACGTTTTTAGTGTCACGAGAAAAGAGATCATTTAAATAAAAACAAGAACCAAAACTCAACACATACTTAACAAGAAACTAACATCATGACAGCCACATGCTGTTTTAGTACAACTTGCACTACCTACTAGGGTGCCACAATAATTGTAATATTTTACCATGTTTTACTGTGTTTATCAAACACACTCATCCATTTTAAAGTGCTTTAATTCTGCAGTAATGATCGAAACATGTAATGTTAGAAAGAGCAGATTTGTGAGTTTCACGCGGTTGCCGGTAGGTAGAAAACAACATCAGTGACTCCAGGCATGCTTGCAAAAGTACAGGATGAGTTTGATTATCTTGAGGGGGACATATTGAGCGTTTGTCAACATTGTAAGCATTTTTATGTAAAACTTAAAATTCACTCCAAGCCATTACTTTAAAAAAATATCCTTTTGAAATCAGAAATTGAAATTCTCTTTGATACACCCTGCACTGTGATGTTAATCTACACCATAGATTACTGCTTTGTTCTGAATTTGTCTTTTACTATAACTTTATCAGTTAGATTTAAAAAAAAATTTGATAAGTAATCAGATGTGACAGCTCTACTATCAACATACAAAGTGAAATAAATAAATAAATGGCTCGATGCAAATTTAAAAACTACAAACTGAAGGAAAACATTAATAGCAGCAGTTGCTGCATTGCATCTCGGTCTGTTGAGGCTGCTGCCAGTGAGGAAATTGCTGGCGGTACCTCCTCTGTGATAAATGTCTCCCCGTGTGATCACTGAATGCTCGTGTGAAATGACGGTGTTGGGAAGAAGCTCTCGTTCTTTGATTCTGAAAGACTGATGTAAAAAAAAGAAAAAAAGAACTGCTGCTCCTTCTGCAGATGTTTGTTAGAATCATTTTCTGCCATCAAACGCTCCTCTGGAAATGTCTTAATGTAATGTCATGTTGCCCCTTTGCCAAGTTATCTGCACCACCAACCACAAAATAGTCTCAGAAATGCAAGCTCCGTCACCTGTTAGTTTCTAGTGTGCGTTTTCCCTCTGGAAATGGCATCTAAAGCACATTTTTATGACTCATTTGTTATTCCACTAAACACATTTGTAGATATGTGCAAAAATATCTTTATCCAGCTTTTAGAGAACACTCAGTTAACATTAATAAGCGGCCTCCTTGGAGCTCTGTTGGTGTGTTTATTCTGATTGATGAGGCAGACTGCACCTTATGTAAAGTACTCGAACACATCTCTTTTCTTTTACTGCTATAACATGCAAATTATTGTGGATCATCACTTGGCTTGTGAAACAGGAGGGTCGGCTAGTACTGCACGCACATATCCACATCAGAAAGTCACATGTAGAATAAAGTGTTCCTTCCCTCAGGTCCAATAAAGATATATGTGTTATTCCTCTGCGTCTTCTAGGAGCTGAAGACAGGCCAGGATGGATTTTTTCTGTGCTATATCTTTTCTGTATGCGGAGACTCAATGAGAATACATTAGCTGCTGCAGATGACTTTTCAAACTTAACGTCTCCTCTTTCTGTGATATTTACACACTGAACACACACTCTGAAATTAATTAGAAAACAACTTAATGGAATGGCTGAGGGCTTCATAAGCAGGCCTAATGACGTTCGCCTACACCGGGCTATTGGGAGATTGAAATCTAATTCACACACTACCTTAATCTAATTCAAACACCACTACAAAGATTCTCATCATTATGACTGGCATCTAATTATAGATGGTGTGCGCAGTGATCGACTTAGAGAGAAGACGCCCAGTGAATTAAAAAGTTGTGTGGCGTGTAAATCACCCTCTAAGCTTTTCTTCTGTCAGAAAAGCATTGTCTAAATAATTTCAGCTAAATGGTGATAAAAGGCCCAATGTCTAATTTGTCTTTAGTAAAGGAAAATAGATCTGGGCTGATTATAGGGGATGTCACATTAGCTGCAGGCCCCAGAAGATATTTTGTTGTTCATAGCGCAGGCTGACTCAGAAGAAATGCGATAAAAAGGCGGGAAGCGTGTACAGGCTTCCCAATGGGATGTCAGTTATGAACAGTGCTGACTTTCCCGAGCAGGAGCTCGCTTCAACAATAACTGACGATGTCATCCACTTTACTCGGTCCTGTATTTTCTTATCTGCTTAAAGATTCTGCATCATCTGAAACCTTTTCAGCTCTGGTTTTCAGTGATGCTGTGTCTCTTGATGTATGTGTGAGATATATGTAAATATAGGCACTGCACGCCTGCTGATAGCATGCAATGTTTAAAGTGTCACTGTCAGTAACGTCTATTATGTTTATATTGGGCTTTTTATTTTAATTTATCAGATTCCATCCATACATTTCCTTCTACTTATCCAATTCATGGTCATAGTTGGGCTGACGTCTATCCCAGAGGTCATGGGTCAAGTGGATAGTTTAATTCAATTCAATTTTATTCACCGAATCACATAAGGCGCTACCTCAAAAGTGTTTTAAGTTAAAGACCCTGCAACAATATAGAGAAACACCAAACAATGAATCTACCCCCTCTGAGCAAGCACTTGGGAACAGTGGGGAGGAAAAACTCCCTTTTAAAAGGCAGAAACCAGGTTGAAGGAGGGGATGCCATCTGCCATAGCCGGTTGGGGTTGAGGCACCCATTGGAGTCAAACCCAGGACCATATTGCTGTAACCTCAACATCATACCACCTGAAAACAGATTTAAACTACAAAATAATTTCTATTTTGCTTCTTTCTGTTGATTATTTTGTATTTTATATTATTTTTTATCTTGCTAAGAAACCACTTTCAGTTATATTCATGCCCACAAAAGATACTCAAGCCACCCTCTTACTTTTTTATATTCATCAAAGCCAGTGACCATTACCTTGCACCATTATAATGTGAACATTCAGGCTCTAACAATATTACTCGTCTTCTTGATGTTGAAAAGAAGAAACGCGGCGACACATCTGCATACAAGCAGGCACACAGAGGGATGACCGAGGCCAGGTACGGAGCAAGTAAATTCAGTCAGGCATTTAACTCCAAAAAACACCTGGGAAAGGTCAGACGACTAAAAATTATGTAATCACTAAAGCTGAGTGTTGGCAGCGTGTGGATGGTGACGAATGTTAAAAACAGCTATAAAAGCAGACTGTATGCATGCAAAGGCATGGTTTCTTAAAGCTGCTTTAATCTTTTTATTTTTTGTATAAACTATTACTCAGACATGCAGTGTGTACATCTCTGCGAGTTACTGAGCTCATCAAAAACACAATTGTTTTGGAAATTGCACTCGTCAAATCACACATTTCAGGCTTACTTCATTTGAGTTTGGCATGGAAGTTTAACAGACATTTTATTTGTTATTATAATGGTATTATTTTATTAATTATTTGTATTTTTTTATTTATGTAGTTAGGTTTGTCTGAACATGAGGCTTTTCCCACTTTTCAGCACCTATACGAGTCCATACACACCCCAGAGCCTTCGTGAATATCCAACACGTTCTCCTTTGATGTCGAGTGTTCCATCATTCACTGGTGCGGTCATCACTCCAGAATATAGACAGACTTTAAAATAGTTTTCAAACTTTAGCATGAGCCTATACAGGATCATAGGAGAGTTTCTGCATTTACACATGAGACACAGGAATGCTATAGTCATCACCAATAACTGATAAAAACATAATTTCCAACACAGAGACAGGCTCATTGAGCAGCAACAAACAGATGAACTTTAATCAGACTTTATGCAGCGCATATTGTCTGATCCATTCACTAAAGTTTAATAAAGTTTGTATCAGTAAATAAATGTAGGATATGGCCTTGCTAATGATCATAATCTGCATTTCTGTATTTTACAGGTAAAATGGTCAAAGAGCTTTTTAATCTTTTTTTCAAGAGAGACCTTTTGAGAGAAAGAAACAAGAAAAAAAATGGAATGCAGCATTTATTATATAAATGTATCTTCACATTGGGCCTATAGTTATTAAGAGACTGAAGGATCACCTCCTAGGGCAGAGGGTAAGATTAAGAGAAGGTGTAAAGCTTACACAGGAAGCCAATGCAAATACAGCACAAGTCACGTCAGGTGCACTGACATTAATACATTCTTAACCTTGAATTTACTGTACGTTAAGTCAGTATGCTTTGTTCTCTCAGAACAACACCTCTGTGTGTGTTGGTGGCAAAGAGACTACCCAATGTGTATGCCTAGATCCTGACAGGTCCCGCCTTCATGTTGTGGATAATTGATAATTACGAGTAATTAAAGGAGTCCCTGCTGTGTTGGGTTACGTCCATAAATGACCACGCTGAAGATGATCAGCAATCCTTTTTGTCGGTGTTAAATAAACTCAGAGGAAAGACTGCTATGCTGCTGGAGGCAGCAAACAAAACTTCAGCTCCTGTTGAAGGTTGGCTTTTGACAATAACTTTGATCATGAAATCCTGCGATAATGAGTAATGAGGAAGTCTCAAATTCTTGAATACCCTGGATAGTTCCAGCAATCAAGGCCATTGTAGGATCAGCCAGCAATGTCTGATGTCTGAAAAGAGCTTATGCTGTTTGTATCAGACAAGAGAAAGCCTAAAGTAGCAAACCTACAGATGATTATGATCTGACTCTGCAGTTCTGAAAGGAACTAAATGTTCTGCTGGGTTTCAGCTGAGTCTTTTAGTTTTATAGCCCACAACTTTATTGTTTTGGTTCAGTGTAACCGTTCTTATCAGCCTTGTTTCAAGCTAAAGCAAGCCGAGAAAAAAAACACACCAGCTAAATCGACTGCACACTACCTGCCTAGTATCAAATGTCAGACAGTAAGAAAGTTGTAAAAAAAAAAAAAAAAAAGTTGGGGAAAAAATTCATCTGTTCTGATCTTCCAAATCAGAAATTTTACAAGTGTATGTTTATATGTTTGTGGCAGATCAGGAAGCCTTTTTCACAGCAGGCACGTTGACTGTTTTCGACAAGCACAGGTGTAACTAATAACATTAGTGATGGCTCTGTTCCATTAAGTGTCCCAGCAAGACTGACTGAGAATAAACAGAGCTCTGAAACACACACACACCCATTTAGATTGAAGTCTTTCTTAATGTTATTAAGTACGTCTGCTTTTTCTGCAATGACATGTTCAAATATCTAATGTAAAAAAGGCTCATTAATGGTGGGATGCTAGTGATTAAACTCAAATTAGCTATGCTGTCCTGACATTGAGCTAAACGTGAAAATAAAAGCACATATTTCAATGAAATCTGGTAAACAGTTTGAGATGATTTGATCTTTGTGATATGGTGTGTTATCCTGCTGGTAGCAGCCATCAGAAGGTGGTACACTGAAGTGATAGAGGAAAAGACGTGGTCGGCAGCACTACTCAGCTCGGATGCTCAGTTAGTGGTGGCCAAAGTCTGCCTAGAAAACAGTCCTCACACCGTTACACTACCAGCACCAGCTCAACTGTATGGATCCATTGTTTGCACCAAATCTGATCCTACCACACCAGAATGAGAAATTTATCAGAACAAGCAACATTGTTCCAATCTTCTCTTGTCCAATTTTGAGGAGTCCGTGTGAATTGAAGCCTCAGTCTCCTGTTCATAGCTGGCAGGAGTGGTACCTGGTGTGGTTTTCCGCATCCGTTTCAAGGTTCGAGATGTTGTGCAGTCTCTTCTGCACACCTTGGTTGTACATGTGTTATTTTGAGTTATTGTCAACTTCTTGTCTGCTCAAAGCATTCTGGCCAATTACAGCTCACTGGATATTTTCTTCTATATGCAAACCCTACAGACTGGTTGTATGGGAAGATCCCAACAGATCAGCAGTTTCTGAAATACTCACACCAACTTATCTGGTGCCAAAATCCAGGTCAGGTTGAAAGCCACTTAAATCACCTTTCTTCACTACTCTGATGCTTGATTTGAACTTCAGCAGGTCATAAGCACGTCCATGCTACAATGCATTGAGTTGCTGCTGTTTGATTGATGGATTAGATGTTTATGTAAATGTGCAGCAGAACAGGTTTATGTAATGAAGTGAGTGTATTTTAGCTTGAAGTAGTCATGAATTTGTAAAACATTAAAGCTTCTGTACAAGCCTGCAGAAACATTTTTCCCCTCTCTTTTCATTTGCCAAATGCACTAAAACTCATCACAACAAAAGAACATCTATTGGAAATGTGGCCATGTAGTTATTGCTAAAGCCCTCATGGCAACATCCAGAGACCAACTGGGTCGAAGTCAAGGACTCTTTGTTCAAAAGCATTGTTGGACGTTTTATGTTTGTGTGTGTGTCAAAGCCCCTTTTTCATTATGAAAAAATAAAAAAAGGACAACCCTATTACAAACATCTGCCCTGAGCTTCTGTGGAGAGATAATTACAAACTCATTTTCTAAAATCAGTTGTAGACTTAATCTGGCCTGAAACAGCTCTGACCTGCATGATTCTTCTTGTGTCAGCAGTGGCCACAATGAAGAGAGACAAATGGAAAGACCTTCATCTAAAATAGTCCCTAGCTTTCTCTCTAGTGTGTGTTGTCCTATCTGATTTTTCTGCCCCTTTTTCTTCCTAAGACCCCTATCTTATTTTCTGTCTAATAAAATCAGTCTTCCTTTCCGGGTTTGTCTGTGTTTTTGACTCAGTTTTCTAAAACTACAGTTTGTATTTTTGCTTGACCTTGCCACCTTAAGATCACTGTTGTGTAAAATACTTGTAATTGCTTTTCCCTTGACTCATGTCTCTTCAGCAGGTTCTCCTGTATTACTGCAAAGTGTTAATACTGAAAGAGGAATATTTGGACACATTTTATTAAGCATGAAAGGTAAATGAGTCAGCTCTGACTCATCAAAGTTTCTGCTCAAAACATCACTTAAAGTACAGGAATAGGATGATTCTCCTCTTGGCTCATTACCAGCTTCAGTTAGCCACACTTCCCAGACCTCACTCTCTCTCCCACATTACAGTACAACAGATTTAACTTAAGAAGTGCAATGCACCACTGCAAATATGATGAGGGTGTGAATGCAGAGTGAAATACTATTGCGTAATTCTAGTGCTAACATTATTAACATAGTTTAGCTGTAAGAACTAAAAAAATTTACCTCTATGGAAATTAAGTAGTAGCATAATAATATAAGACTACTATCTGTAAGTAATACATCTGACAAAAACGTTGAAAATTATGCAGACTAGTTACATAATTATTGAAAGTCCTCTCTTCTTACCATTTTATTTTATATTATGAAAACATTATTAGATTACAAAAGTGATGGGCATAGCCACACTGACACCAGATGGATCTAAATGTGAGAAATGTCACTACTACAGTGACAGTCACAGGATCTGTGCTAGAGGGCACTTTATAATACTACCCAAGATTAAAGACCCCAGATTTAAAGTGGAATTAATAAGTATGTTTTGTAAAAAAAAAAAGAATAAAGGGAATATTTTAATTTATTTAGTCTTCATAAACATGAAGCAATAATTTGGAATAAAATGCAGCTGAAATATAAAAACTTAAAAGGTTGATTTATTTATTTAGTCAAATAATTAATGATTAGGGGAAATTTGCTTGGTATAAACTGAACGTATAAAAATCAATACATTTCATTTAACCTGATGCCATTATATTTAACATTTTCTACAAGTAACAATTTACATGTAATCAAATTACTTAACGTCAGCATTTTGGACATAAATACTTTTGAGTGTACAATCAAGTAAACAATTCAGGTTTTTACTGAAAAGGAAAAAAAAGAGTTGTATGTTTTAAAGGGTTTGCTATGTTAAATTATTGACATGCTTGAAAAATAATGTACAATAAATATCTTATTTGTGGAAGCATCACAAAAATAAGACATTCCTACCCCCCCCTTCATCACAAAAGGGAAGTCCATTTTTTTGTTTTTTTATAAAAGTTGATCATTAGAAGATCAAATTGATCCATGCTGTGTTTATTTTTCTTTAAGTATGAAAGACAATCTTGATCACATTATTATTTGTAAAACAAGGATTAAATAGTTAATAATTAAACCTCTATCATGTACATTAATATAATGCATAAATGTATCAAAGCAAGGTAAAGGCACTCCATATTACAGCCAGAACTTGAAAGTATTCAAGGTGTAAGATAGTAAAATATTTGTTTTTTCCCCAAAAATATCCAGAAGTGACACATTACTTATAATTAATTAGACTTTTTTTCTGTGAAATATTGAATTGTTACCCTAGTGTAACAAGGGTAACAAAGTAGTAACTTTAGTAAAAAAAAAAAAAAATACACAAAAGACTGTAAATTAGAGGGAATAGCACCCTTTGTCACAGGCTATATTATAAATGTTACCAAACAAATTCATTAATTACCATTTAATTGTTTTTTCGCAGTAAAATACCTATTCAAGTATGATTAACAATCTATTTCCCATTTTTCCCATTGATTCTTATATTCGTTGATTTGATTTTGCCTATCCAAAGCTATGCTTAGACTAATTCAACATCCATTCAACTTTCCAAAGTATAAGAGAACTGCTCCAAAATGCTCCAAAATCACCTCTGTACTGTGTATTTCACTTGTATTTTTCAAAACACATATAATTTTGAGCCGTTAATAATAAAAGTGATGTTGGTGTAAAGTATACAGGGTCGACCATTTATATGGATACACCGTAATAACATGGGAATGGTTGGTGATATTAAAGTCCTGTTTGTGGCACATTAGTATATGTGAGGGGGCAAACTCCTCAAGATGGGTGGCGACCATGGTGGCCATTTAGAAGTCGGCCATCTTGAATACAACTTTTGTTTTTTCAATAGGAAGAGGGCCATGTGACACATCAAACTTATTGGTAATGTCACAAGAAAGACAATGGTGTGCTTGGTTTCAACGTAACTTTATTCTTTCATGAGTTATTTACAAGTTTCTCTTTGTTCACAGC
The DNA here is from genome assembly GCF_036321145.2 of Pelmatolapia mariae. Taxonomy (NCBI): domain Eukaryota; kingdom Metazoa; phylum Chordata; class Actinopteri; order Cichliformes; family Cichlidae; genus Pelmatolapia; species Pelmatolapia mariae. Next base: position 21,882,087 of record NC_086246.1, on the reverse strand, counting down.
CATTGACATGTCGAAGAGGTTAACACGTGAGGAGCGGATCGAAATTGTGTTGATATCTGGTGAACGCAGTAACCGGGTCATTGCAGCAGATTTCAATGCAAGACACCCTACGAGACCAACCATCTCCCATGCTACAGTTAGCATACAGTTATTTAAGAAAAATAAGAACAAATTTTCCAACTTTGGCTTGATTCCCAAGTTGAGGAAGCTGAAGGGCTTCAACATTGGATCATGAGCTAAAAATAACACCTGTGGAACACCCTCAAAGATTTATCCTGCATTGCTGAACATATCTGATAAAGACTGGTGAAACGTTTATGCCTGAATATCAAGCTTAAGGCTATCTATAGCTCTGCGTTTTAGGGCTTTATTGTCTATGTTAACATTTTAGCCGATGGGAAATATTCTTACCACAACTCAGTATGCTGTTTATATCCAAAAATCTATTTCTAATTGTTTAGATCTCAATACTATTAGGGACAAAAATCAGCGGTTTTAGCTCAGCCTCCACTTGCAGAATATTTCTTCAAGTGAAGGTAATAATCAGGCTTTCTGCTCTGCATCCTCTTTGTATGTTTATGCACAAGCTTGTCTGCTGTGTATTCTGAGGTCTTTTATTGGAGTGAAAAGCCTTTTGACTGTGTTGTTTATTGGTAACACACAGGCCAGGAGGTGGGTGGATGTTTTGCTTGCTCTCAGTCTTTGTGTGCTAAATAATGAAGCCCATTCCTGATTCATAATCAGAAACTCTGCTGAATAACAACAACAACAACAACAACAACAAAAAGCGCCATGGTAACTGGCTATATTTTTCATTCAGCAATGTTTTGTTTTTTTTTTGTTTTTTGTTTTTTAATTTTTTTGAAAAATGGTCAAATTTATTTATCTGGGAGCACACAGTGAATTAAATTGAAAGCCTTGTGTTTTCTTAAGGTGTAGTGTTGAAATTCAAAATGAAATTAGATTTCTCCTACACAATTCTGCCCTCTTCATTAGTTGCCTGGCAGCAGCAGAAATTGTTTGCCAAAAAGAGTGAAGACTTGTTTATTTATAGTTTTTAAATTCATTTTCTTTACCTGACATCAGCGTCTGGAACGCCCTGTTCCACATAAACATGCTGTTAAGTAAATGACTCCAGGTTTGCTGCATTTTATCAAATAAAGGTGAGGTGAGTTACTGTTTGAATATGTTTGAACTTATGGCACGGGGGAAGCTAATTATTTGTGATGTGACAAACATCTAGTGTTTACACACTGCTTTTACACCCATTCCCAGCCATTTTTCAGCTTGGGTATAGATGTCAGCCTGGAAGAGTGGACCAAAATAAGAAATCACCTCAAAACATCATATTTTTATGGGGCAAAATATCTCAAATCAGCGCGGTCACCACTTAACTTCCATGTGAGTAATTATATATTGTATTAACAGTTGGCATCACAAGACAAAAACTAAATTTAACATTTTAAGATAAAAAAAAAAATACACTATCATGATGTGCTGGGATTAACATAAACACTTACACGTGAAGCTGGTTAACGAGCTATCAATATTTAATCAGTAAATGAGGCATGTAAGGAGAGAAAGGGGAGAAAATGAGGGGCATATCACACACAGTCTTTGACATTTAGCTGCTTATTAGTGACATCTGTAATTAAACATGAATTTTACTAGCCCGTTTAAATTAGGTTCACACATTACACACATTAAAAAAACAAGCAATTTTTGCCATGCTATTTTGGTTTACATGTAAATTAACTTCTATATTTTTATTCAGCAATTGTTGTATCAACCATGGGCATGTTCACCATTTAAAATACCCCCAAAAGCAGTTAGGTCCATCTATTTTTTGACAGTGATGCAAGTTTTGTAATTTTGTTTCTGTAAACCACCAGAGTGGACTTGGATTTAAACAGTTAAGACATGATTGAATTACAGACTTTTAGCTTTAATTCAAGGGGTCTGACAAAAGAATTGCATTAAACCTTTAGGAATGACAGACTTTTTATAAATACTCTCCAATTTTCAGACTCAATAATTATTGGAAAATTGACTGACAAGCGTTTTAGTGGCCAGGTGATGTCCATCTCCTCATTAATCAATGACAACTTAAGCCACAGGGTTGATTATAAGTAGAGTTGATTACAAGTATTGAACGTGCACTTGGTAGCTCTTTGCCTAAATTTTCCAAACAGATGTTGCAAATAAAAATGGGTAAAAAGAAACTCTTTATAATATCTAGCCAAGATAAGAACACTAGAGGTGGCATATCAATGTCCAAGACTCCAACATTAATTAACTTTGGTGGAAAATATCTAAAAAAGTCTGTCTTAATACAAAGAAAGAGAGAAACACCTCATGATATTAGGAGAACAAAAGGCCACACATAATGGGCAAAAGATTAAAGAAAAGCTAAGCTACAAAATGAGTTTTCAGGAGTCCTTTGAAATGAACCACAGGTTAAGCTGACCTGAGGAAGGCTGTTCCAGAGTTTAGGTGTTACAACCTTAAAAGTGTGATCGCCTTTGGTTTTAAAATAAGATTGTGGAACAGTTAGGAGAACCTGATCAGATGATTGGAGAGGCCAGCTGCAGTTATAAGGTGTCAGTAGCTCTGCTACATACTTGTACATGTAGAGCTTTATATGTTATTAATACAATTTTAAAATGAATTCCACCAGGAAGTCCAGAAAATGTAACATATTGAGTCAAAGCACACTGCAAAAGGAACCCAACATGTTCTCCAGGGAAAGAAATTGTATAATCTTCAATGGCAAACTTAGTCACCGGATCTCAACCCAATAAAGCATGCTTTTTAGTTACTGAAGAACTGATGGCAGAGAGACCCACAAACAAGGAGGAAAACCCTTTGCAGTCAAAGTATTAAAAACAATACTTCTATTTAATATTATGGTAGTTTGACCAATTACTTTAGAGTCTGAAAACACTCTTAATTTTGCACTTAAATCTCATCTTGATTGTTTGAGTTAAAAACCCACTGTCACAGTGTACAAAGGAAAAACTGCAAAACGTGTGTCATTGTCCAAATACATATAAACCTAAGTGTATGAAAAGCTGCTTTGCTTCTCCATGGTTGCTTTTTTGTGTTGAACTATATGAAAGGCTTGGGATAAGAGGCAAATGTTGCTTGAAAAGAAGATGCACAATCACAAGCAATCTGATCAAGTGACATTCAGGCAAAGTAAATTACCTAATTCTTTTTCCATGCTAATGGCATGGCTCAGGGGACGTCAATACGAAGCTGTTGGGTGGTCCACCAATTTGGTCGAGACTGAAATTTCTGAGCTATTACTAGATAAATCGCCATGGTATTTTATGGAGACATTTATGATTCACAGACAGTTAATTCACAGACAGCCCTACAGACTGCTGTAATCCATTGAGTTCCTTTAGCGTTATTTTGTGGTTGATATATGTGGTTTTGACTGAACTTCTCTATAACTGTACGGTAAAATGCTCTGAAATTATTCTGTTATTTTGGTTCATAACTTAAACTAATGGCATTACCATCTCTCTCAGCTTGTCTTTGTGCCAAAGTCACAACTTCCAGGGCTGCAAAATGAAGCTAAACCATAACTTTTGTGTTAAATCTTCACCATGTGTACATCGTAATCCCAAACCCTTCTGAAAGCCTATGCCGCAACCTCATTTGTACCTCCCTAGAAATGTAGCTGAAAATTGCCTTGAGGCAGACAATGACTGTGGCCCTCATAGTTCAAATTGAGTGGATGAGGGTAAGTTAACTCCGAGAAAGCAACCCTGACTGCCAGTAATTGTTTCACAGTGAAATAACAGCAACGCAGGTACAAAACCGCAAAAGCAGCAGTTCCCTGAATGGCTAATTAAGTGAGTCAATCCCTGTAGATTCTAATGTGTAATCTACTTTACAACAGATAAACATGTTATAGCCTGTTATATAGGGGGGATGGTCCCATTTATTTAAATTGTATTAAGCCTTTCAGTGTCCACGCCACCAAGGCCAGAAACGATCAGTTGTGTTGGTGATGCCGTTGCCCTTTGGAGCGGTGTTTATTCAAGTATCAATAGAGTTGTGTTCACATTCACCTAATGAGTGAAAGATCCCTGGTTTGGTTCCAGTAGGAAACACAAATCCCTTTGGGGCTGCGTCAGGAAGGGCATGGGACATAAAAGTCTGCCAAATCAAAAATGCAGAGCTACATGCTGTTTACCCCATCTGAATAACAGAGCAGCTGAGACAAATACTACAACACTAACAGACCAAGTTGTTTTCATGTTTTGTTGCATTAAATAGAATTAACAAAGTTTTCAGCTCTTGATTCTCCGCCGTTGTGTTATTTTGCCAACCATCAGAACCACCACCACCTAACTTCATTTCAGACTCCACAAAGGTGTTTCTACTATGTTTTAGAGCTTTTATTTATTTAGCTTTAGCTGCTACAATCTGTACATCCCTTTAAATAATATTGACAATTTTTCTGCTACACAAAGATGACATTAGCATTGGGGCTGGGCGCTCATGTATGTACCGACTCACTCCTGGTGGCCGATTGGCGGGGCTTGGCGCCTGTGGCCCGACTGGGCCCCTTCCGGGGGGTGGGGTGCCCTGAGGCACGGTCCTCTCTGGCACAGCTGGCTGCCGGCAGAGCCCGCGGGCACGTCACTGCAGCCCCCTCTGGCCTCTGCTCTGTGGCTGCTGGGTGACCTCTCGTTTGGGGCTCTCCTCAGCTCTTCCTAGGAGGGTGGCACGGTTGCCCCTTTGGTGGTCCTCCTTGGGTCCTTGTATTCTGGGGCCTCTGGATGTCTGGTGCCTGGATCTCCTCCATACCTACTTCATGCCCTGGGGGACGGGACTATGGCTCCCCACACTCCCTAGTAGATTGTTACATGGAGAAACCTTTTGAATACAAGCGTGCTGATCCACACAGATGTGCACACAGGTGTACACACAGGTGTTCACAGACACAAACTACACCTTTCTTGGCTGTACCTCAAAGCACATTGTGTGCTGTCGATCTTGCGTGCTGCAAAATAACATTTAATATTTAGTATCTACTGTTATCCACTGTTAGCTAGTTTATTGTGATGGTGTTGTATTTATTATGTTGCTCTTTTTTGTTTGTTTTCTCTTCTGTTTTGTTATCTCCATACAGGTGATCCAGGTGTTTTGTTTGTTTTTCTTTTTTTCTTCCCCCCTTTCTCACCATCTCTTCTCCCCTCTATTTTTCTTTCTCTCCCTCTCTTTCTTTCATTCTTTCTCCCTGTCCTAACCCCCAGTCATGTCGGTCCCATCTGTAAAAAAAAAAAAAAAGAAGAAGACATTAGCAAAAAGCTTTGGTTGCTAGGCTTGCTGGTGATTTTGCAATGAGAACCTAAACTCTTTTGTTTAAACCCAGCAGTGCATATAAACATGTGAAGACAGGTGAATTTATTTCTGGCTAACTCTATGAAACACTGAAGACTTTAATTCTTTTGTCATGGATTTAACATGGCGTTATCTCTCTGAAGCTCACTGTGTATTTCCGTTAATTGCTTTGTGTTGCTGGCCTGCGAGAAGGCTACAGAGAAAAGGGGGAAAAAAGAGTGAAAGTATAATCACCATCTGTTGTCAAGGTCATTTGCCACACTATAAACACATCCATCATGACCAGAAAATGTTCACAGTTAACTGGAAATGGAGTCGTTAGTCTTGGTGACATTTCACATTCAATATTTTGGATCATTGTGCAATATAACAGTGCAGTTAAGGCTGGATATAATCACCCGACCAGATATAATCACGTATTTGATCTTTTATTCATTTTAGCTACAGCGCTCAACTTTCTTTTCAACTAATAAAAACAGCGCTTTGATAAGTCTGCAGCACAAGTTGGTGTTATTCTCGAGCAGTGCCAGAGTCTACTATAGCTTCCTTGCTTGACATTCTCTAACCTCTTTGAAAATCATCGAGCCAATCAGAGAAGCTCTCACAAAGGGCAAATCCCCAACATCCTGTCAGTCATGCATACAGTATTTTGGCTTTGTTTCTTCTCAAATGTCAAAGCAGGGCTACATCTCCGTCTTGGCAGCTGAATGCAGGTTATTCGTTGGTGCAGTTCACCATGGGACTTTGATCCTGTTTGTGTGTGATCACACTTTTGTTTTCTGTTTTGGAAACAACTTTTTTTTTCAGATTTGATTCATTCACTTTCCCACTGCCGCATTAAAAACAGAACTGTGCTTATAAACCAAAGGCACATGAACTCACACTTGTTTCATTAGCCAGAGTTTGGCCATTCTGCCTGAATTAGTGATTTTCTTGGCAGGAGGAGTCAAAACAAATTCAATTTGAGCCTGTGTTACTTTAATTAACCATGATGGACCTGTCCGCACTCTTTATCATAATTTTCCTTCTTTGGTGTTCATGTCATGTTCATTCCTCCGCCCACGCAGTGAGGAAGCATTTCACTGTGCCACAGCAGAACTCCAAGGTTGTGCTTGGTTTGTTTTGCTGTAAAACTATTTCCAAGAAGGAACTTCTGGCTAGTTCCTTGAATGTATAAGGAATAGTTTCCTTATACATTCCTTCCTGTGGACTTTGCTGATACTCTCACATTTAAGCGAGCTTGCGATTGTGTATGAATGACATTGACTTGACTTAACTCAGACTTTACTGCATTAGAGGTTGAAAACAGTTTCAAATATTATCTGTAAGTTTCTCTTTGGATCCTCATCTCAGAGCTGGGTTTTCATGTGAATATGGATTACTGATATATAATGTCTGTTTCCGTTAAAGGAGTCCATGCTGAATGTTCTGTACTGTATATTCTACTACACGTTATCAGAAACATGTTCTTACAAGGGCCTAATTTTAAATCATGAAAGAAGAAAATACTTGATTAAATGATTAAGTCAAGTATATCATTTAGGGGTGCAATTAAACGTTTAATTGACCATGGATCATCGGCAAAATGTCAGAAAATTGTAAAAATGCCGATCATGGTTTCCCCCAGCTGAAGATAACATATTCAGATTATTTGTTGTCCAACCAACCATCCAAAGCTAATTGAGGTAATAAAGCTACTATTATTCAAAACAATGGAAGCAGAAAATCCTCAATTTTGAAAGGCTGAAAACATGGAATAATTTAAATTTTTGATTAAAAAAAATTGACTACAATGCTATTTGTCAGGCCAGTATTCATTATAAATGTGAAATTTTTGGAAATATTTGTGATCCTCCACCTAATTTAATCTCAGGTTATCTCCTAAGGTTCCTGGTTTGATATCATGCCTTATTTAAATTAAATTTTATTCATCGTTGTGGACTTTTTGTTATTTAAGGACTTTTCATCACCTTTTTTATTGTAGTGCACGACTTCACTTGAACCCCAGTTTGTGATACTGGTGTCATGATGAAGCACATGGTTTCACATGGGATGGGTGATATTGATGAAGAGAGACAAACATAATGGCTGTGTGTTCACATCAGACAGCTAAAATTGTATACATTTTATTCTGCGCTACCATGCTCTGCGTCTGCTAGCCCATTAACTAAATGTGTTCCCTGAAAAACCTTTTAACTGCTGCTGCAGGCACCACTGACGAGTGGCCATCCCTGTTATAGTTCTTTGAAATCATAGCTGTTGAACTGTAGCGTACAGACGGGTCAACAAACCGAGTCACCCGTACCATGTATTTATTAAATATCTCTAAACCCAAGCAGAGCACTCATAGCATACTTTTATACGTGAATTAATACCATGGCTTGTTCAGTGTGACTCTCATAAGGCGGAAGTACCACAAGAGCAGCCATTACTCTTTTTATATATTTTTTAAATATGACATCTTTGTATTTATCATAAATCTTAATATTCAGTTTAAAATGAAGCAATTTGTGATTAGGTTTCAGAAACATAACATCTTTTTAACCAGTCCACCTTGAAACCATTTAACCCATAAGTCCAATATCACAATATTTAGAGATACAGCTGTGGTCAGAAGTTTAATGGGCATGAGTGTCATGCTTATTTTGGTTTTTTAAAGATTTCTTTGAACTGTTTGCTCAGTATACATCATTTATGACTTTGAAAAACAAGAATTAGGTGCACAAGTTTGAATGTATTTTGAATTTTCTCTAATCAAAAGTACACATGCAGTCTCAAACATTTTCAATAAATTGAAGTTGGGGCTTTGGGAAGATCACTCCAGAAGCTTAATGATAGTCTGCTTTTTCCATTTCATAATTAGGTTTGATTTTTGTTTGGGATCATTGTCCTGTTGGATCACCGAACTGTGTCATACTTTTAATTGTCTAGCTTTTGATTTGAGGTCAAATTGAAGAAATTGTAAATAGTCCTTCTTTTGCATTATTCCATCTGTTTTATGGAACGTACCAGTACCACTTGCAACAAAACAACCCCAGAGCATGATGCTCCCATCACCATGGTTGACAGCTGATGCAGTGTTCTTAGGTTTGAAAGCCTCGCCTTCTCAAACATACCTAAAATCTTTGTCTTGCCTGACCATAAAAACTTTCACCAGAAGGCATTTGGCTTTTTCATGTCAGCAGCTGCAAGTTTTAGTCAAGCTTAAAGGTTTTGGAGCAAAAGCTTCTTTCTGTTTAAACTGATGACCTTTGAACCTGCAGTTGTTTGAAAATGGCTCAAAGAGACCTTTGGAAGATCTTCACATTAGACCTTAGATCTTCAATGAGTTCCTTAGACTTTCCCATTGTTTTAAGTATTGGTCAGTCCAGTAAATGCTGTCAAATAAATCCTTTTTATGCTGGCAAAGACAAACTACCAGTTGAGCATGAGAAATTAATAGGCCTTGACCTTTCAGCTCAGCACCATTTATTAAAAAATTGAGTGTATGCATATATTAGAGTCTGTATGTATAGTTTTGACACTGTGCGGATTAGAACAAATACTTGTTCACCCAATTTTAGCTTTTTAAGTCATTAAAGGTGTATGCTGTACAATTACCCTGGAAAAAGAACAGGTCATGCTCATGATGAGTGTATGAAAACCTCTGCCCACAACTTTACATTTTAAAATCTTATACAGCGCCACATCTAGGCTGCTCATTTATTCTTACAGAAAAAAAAAACTTGATTTTTTTCCCCCAACAGATAATGTCAAGAAACCAAAGTGTTTCATTAATAAAGTAGTAGTAGTTTTCCCCTGCTGTTTTCTGCCACTGAATGGCAACAGAATGTGTACATCTGAAGAGCACTCTCTCACTCTCTTTTAAAGGTGTTACCTATCACTCAAGAATACACTCTGGTAAGTGTAGTAGTTTCGTTTGAAAAGAAGGCAACTTTAAAATATGAAACCTGGGTGCTTATTATCCATCCATCCTCTTCTGCTTATCCTTATCAGGGTTGTTGGGGGCTGGAGCCTATCCCAGCTACCATAGGGTGAAAGGCAGGGTACATTCTGGACAGGTGGTTAACCTGATGCAGGGAGACACAAAGAGACAGTATATTAACAGTATCAGATATCACAAACTACAAATGACTTACAGAACACTAATGTGTCACTTAATAAGAATTTATTAAATGGTGAATATGTGTAACTTATTGTAATTTGCTAGCCAATGTATCTATATGTGAAACGTCTTCCTTAATTGTATTCAGCAGTGGACTTAACTGACATCATGCATCCATATTCAGCATATCCACCATTCCTTCCAAGATTACCTGGAGTAATTATGACTTGGGCAAAGATATGAATACTATCTATGAGCAAGGAACTCATAATAATGAAAATACTGATATGATAGGAGCACAGCATAATAAAAGGGGCTGCTGAGTAGGATTAGGAAAATTGTAGGATCCAACATTTTTTACAGCTTGACCCATGTTTGGAATTAAAAAGAAATCCCAAGTTAGATCTAATTCAAAAGAATTTTTCATTAAATAGTAAACTCAATGCAAGCAACAAGCGGTGCAGTAGTTTTTGGTCTTTGTGGAATATTTACTGTCTTTGGCTCAATGTTAACATTATTTCAAGAAATCTTTTTTTACCCAAGTAACATGTACTTCTTTAGAAGCTGCACAGAAAAGTATGTCACCCTTCCCCAGCTGATACCCCTTGATATCTCCACATCTCTCTGATACACTGTGAGTCTGTGTTGATCAGTCCTTAAACATTGCCTGACTGACACATTTAAACAGTGTTAGAAATTGTGTGGGCTTCCACACACAGACTCACAGTCTTCCATAACCTGCCTTTAAATTTGTAAACAACACCACAGTGCCCTGCTTACATTTAGCAGCAATGATAAATTGTCTGGAAACTTGCCAGGGGCTCTCTTTTATTGGTTTTTACAGCAACATGAAGTCCCATTGGAGAGTAAGTCTGACCCAATAACAACAGAAATGGATTTATGATAAAAAGGTACAGGAAATGCTGCTATGGGAAACTGAGCGACTAAGAGAGAGTATCTTTGGGGAAAGGAAGTGAACTATGGACAGGAATTTTTGAAGCTAATTATATATTTTTTTGCTGAAAAACAGACTGTTTTAGTAAAAGATTACTAGTCATTATTATTATTCAAATTATTCCCCCAGCCTCCCTGCTCCAACACCAAAAAAACAAACAAAAAAAACAAGAAATGATAGCTCTCATTTATTTGCCACAGTGCCAAGGACGCAAAAGTGATGGTGATGTTTTGAGGGAAAATACGCTATAACAATCTATTGAGCCGAGGGGCGCAATGCGAAGTTGCTTGATGAGGATTTGTTTGTAGAGGCGACCACTCGGACATTAAACAGCTTTTCATCAAAGTCCCATATTTTTAAATATTTTCTATGAAATAAAAAGTTTAAACATTTAACTGGCTTAGCTGTCAATCCACAGTGCTGTACAAATCTTGATCCACTCCTCATTTTTTGAGATTCTGCTCGGAAATAGGTGCAGTGATTTATTGAAACATGCAAACATACATCGAAAAACAGTATATAAGGCAAAAACTGCAAGTCTAACAAGTCAGAAAGTCAATATTTGGTATGACCACCTTTATTCTTCAACATAGTCATTTCTTTAAGTAGTCTTCAGGAATAATTCTCAAGACTTCTTGAAGCTTGAAACTTTGACATTCGAAGCTCTTCTTTGGATGTTTCTGCCTTTTGTTCTGTTCTCTGTCAACATGATCCCACAGTGCTTCAATAAAGTTGAGGTCCGGACTCTGGGGAGGCCAATCCATCACTGATAGTGTTCCACTACGGGGTTTTTTCTATCTAGGTATGGTTTTACTGTACTTGCAATGTGTTTGGGATCATTGTCATGCTGAAAAATGAAGCTGTTTCCAAGTAGAAGCTTTCAAGATGGTCTTGAATGGTAGGTCAAAATCTGATGCAGGTCTGGATAATTAATCGCAAAAACCACTTAAAAAGTCTAGAAAGTCTGGTTTCTGGAAAGCAAAAAATAAAGAAATGACGGGTGGCTCAAAATTTTTGCACAGTGCTGAAAACCTCAACCTCATTTATGAATATTCTTGCATCCACAACACAACAACATAGGATCACTATCTCCACATCTGTGAGCCCCACTCAAAAGTTCTTTTGCTACGTGCAGGGAGACATAGCACCAGCTCAATGCTATGTGGTACATCAGGAGGTTCCAAAAGGAAAAAAGGCATGAAAAACTAGTACACATATGGGCTCAAAATGTGGTCATAAATATTTTGTACTTGTAAATCAGTTTTGTATGTGTAAAAAGAATTTGTGTGTGCGTAAAAAAGATTTGTATGTGTAAAAAAGATTTGTATGTGTAAAAAAAGATTTGTGTGTGCGTAAAAAAGATTTGTATGTGTAAAAAAGATTTGTGTGTGCGTAAAAAAGATTTGTATGTGTAAAAAAGATTTGTGTGTGTGTAAAAAAGATTTGTATGTGTAAAAAAGATTTGTGTGTGTGTAAAAAAGATTTGTATGTGTAAAAAAGATTTGTGTGTGCGTAAAAAAGATTTGTATGTGCGTAAAAAAGATTTGTATGTGTAAAAAAGATTTGTGTGTGTGTAAAAAAAGATTTGTGTGTGGACTTAGCCAAAAAAAACCCTGCAAGTTACAAGTACGGATTTTGACCCTATTTTTCTTCCTTTCATTTGATTGGTCAATGTCATGTCAATCACAAATGTAACAATCCAATCAGAGAACAGATGGGTTTGGCTGTCGGAGGGGCACTTTTTTTGAACTGCAGGTCTTTGAAGGGAATAAATGCCCTTTTACATGCCAACCCAGCGTTTTCCTTCATCACCACGAAGGAAAACAGTCTGTGGTCGTCTGAGTTTGGTGATTTTTGTGTCACAGGTCTATGTGCTTAATACAGGGACTTCCACAGCCTTTTCAACAGCGCTGCGGACCGCGGGGGGGGGGGGGGGAGGCAGTGTTTTGGAAATGACAGTCTCCATTACAAAGCTTTCTTCCTTATGAATTAGCATACATGTTTTTATTGAACATTTGAAGAACTAGCAAAAAAACCCGAAACTCTTGTAGAGGACATAAAGTCAGAGATAGAAACGACAAGGAGCAGGTGCATCTAGTACAGGTAGAGCTGCTGCAAAAACCCACAGAGCCCAGCAGCCAGCGCAACAAATTCTGGATCCTTTGCTTTTAGTTAGCAGTTAGCATTAGCAGCACATCCTGCGTCCGATGTGAAAGGACTTTTATGCTGCGCACTGTGACTCACAGCAATGGTCCCGGGTCAGCCCTGACTTTGTGTTAATCTAATCCTAAAGTAATAATGGTATTTCTAACCACTGACATACCACAACTTTATCCTTTCAACAGCTACTGAAAGTTAGCGGACCTAGCTGCTATCGGATATTTATATAGAGATCCTCTAGCTTCAAACTGTATTACCCTTCAAGGACCTGCAGTTCAAAAAAGTGCCCCTCCGACAGGCAAACCCATCTGTCCTCTGATTGGATTGTTACATTTGTGATTGACATGACATTGACCAATCAGATGAAAGGAAGAAAAACAGGGTCAAAATCCGTACTTGTAACTTGCAGGGGTTTTTTGGCTAAGTCCACACACAAATCTTTTTTACACACATACAAATCTTTTTTACGCACACACAAATCTTTTTTACACATACAAATCTTTTTTACACACACACAAATCTTTTTTACGCACACACAAATCTTTTTTACACATACAAATCTTTTTTACGCACACACAAATCTTTTTTACACATACAAATCTTTTTTACGCACACACAAATCTTTTTTACACATACAAATCTTTTTTACGCACACACAAATTCTTTTTACACATACAAAACTGATTTACAAGTACAAAATATTTATGACCACATTTTGAGCCCATATACACATACCAAAAGTTTCTTATGTGCATTAAATGGGTGGAATTTGGGGCTAAATAAGTGTCTTGACAAACAAACCATTTCAATGGATTAAAAGTTGTTAAGCTTCTACATAACCTCGGAACAAGCTGCCATCAGCTCGGAAAACATTATCATCGCTTCGTCTGTGTCTCTCTCTCTCTCTCTCTCCTCTGCTCAGCTCTGCTCATAACACACAGAGGGAAGCAGAGGAAGCACACATGATGCTGAGAGAGGCCACGATTAGCAAAGCAGGCTGGGAGTATATTATCGGTAATCATATGTTCAAAGCACTTGACCACCGAGTTCTGAGTGAACCCGTCTGACACTGTGGTGAAAATCTGAAGTTCAGCTTTAAATCAGTAAATCTTTTTTTTTTTTTTAAGTCTTGCAACAGATTCAATTTATTTTTCACTAATGATCTTTTTTCTAGGCTTGTCTTTTCTTCTGCTTTCGTGTTTATGCAATATAAGAGCACTTTTACCCTATGGAAAAAAACAAATACATTATAATTACTTGGAAGAGAGAGTCCCTAACAGTATATGTGGACAGCTTTTAAATACCTTGAATAGCATGAAGCAGATGGTATCATTTGGATTGCTTAATCCTCTAGCTTCAACATCATCATTTAATGTTTTACCCAACTTTCATAACATTAGTTGTGACCAAAACTGTTGGTTTTGTCAGATGTCTAACAAGTATTCTCCTCTCATCTAACGCTTGCTCATGTTTGATATTGTAGCCACAAGAAGATTTTTAGGAGTGATAATCAGGAAACACTTAGAAACTGGAAGTTACAGTTACATCTCATTAAGACTATCTGCTCTTGGTAAATCCAGAGGAGCACAGCTTGCTGTCTGAATCAGGGCAGCATTATCAAGCTGTCAACACACACTGAAGCTTAAATCCCAGAATAACAAACCCTGAATGCCCCTGAATGTGAGACTCTGGACAGTCTGAAAATAGAGCTGCCATCCACCACTGTCCTCTCACTCACCCTGTGTGTCAGCATTGTTAATGTTAACTTGATGTATCCACATTAAAGAACATTTTGCTTCAATGCTTTTACAGCAATGACACCGCTCCTTTAGGTGGTCCATGGCTCCAGTTAACACAGTTAGGACAGATCAGGCTACTTGCTGGCAAATTATATATGCAGCACCTGTCAAATCTGAGTGTTTATGTGCTAACTTGTTAATTTTTTAATGTGTTTCACTGGCACCCGCAAACACAATGAAAAATAAAGAAAAACACACATCTTCTTAAGTGCATGCTGCTAGTACTGGGTTGGAGTCCCCTACAGAAATGCCTTAATTCATAACATGAATTTAACAAGGTGCAGGAAACATTCTGCAGAAATCCTGGACACAGTTGCTGCATATTTGTACAGTGCAAATCTCTCGTCCTAATACATCCCAAAGGTGCGGTATGGGATTGAGATCTGACGACTGTGGAGGCCATTTCAGTGATCTCATTGTACTGTCATGAACTTTAATATTTGACATGCTAATCGAGTGCTGTAGAGTCTGAGCTGTAGCTCTTGGGTTTTTTGCAGTTCCTCTGAGCATTGGACAGTCTGACCTTAAGATAAATTTGCTGGGACGTCCACTACTGGGAAGACTGGCACTGCTCTTGAATGTTTTCCACTGGCAAATCATCATTCTACAGTGACAAAGATTGACTTTAGATTGTTTGCACACTGGGTGCTAATCCTCGCTGATGATCAAGTAATCAAGTGCATTTCATTAGCAGCACCTGATTGCTACTTACCCTGTTAATTTCTACGGAAGCAGTAAGGGTATACTTCGTTTTCTTAATATTGCTTGTGCATTTTGACTGAAATAAATAAATATCCAATGTAATCTTTCATGTTTTGTAGTTCACCTGAGGTTTCAAGAACTGAAAAGGACCACTTATTTTTAATACATCCTGGCAAGTAAAAGCTTATAATTAAAGTACCAAAATGGACCCCTTTTTGAGTACTCTATTGCAGCAATGATGGATTTAATGATTTTTACCCTTGAGTGCCAAGTAACTTTTCTGAGTATTTACCTCATTCATTACCTCATTCACCTTACTAACCCTAGCCAAAAGGTTACACTGTTGACAGGTAGTCTTTTTAGATATTTATATGTTTACCAGCATGCTGTAATAGACCGTAGCAGAGTGATGTCAAGGTCTTACTTTTTACAGCTAGATGTATTTTTACATTTGTCAAATGTTCCCATTTTTATTAAAAACTGATGCATGAAAACTAGAGAAAAAAAACAATATGCAGTAGTATGTGGCTCTTTCTTCTCATGGTGCTGGTGAAGTTGTCAAATGTCACTTTGTTTTTTAGCTATCAATAAACAAAATCTGCCATCTCAGTGCTGGGCATCGTCATAATCATCAGAGGCCTGTGTATGATGACACGTGGCAATTTTAAGTTGCGGCATCACCTTTGTTCACACACCAGTTGTTGAAATGTACAGTAAATACGTTTGTTTTTGTTTTTGATTTTAAAGAAATCGCTGATTAAATAAATACTAAGTGCTACTTATAAGTAAATAAGTAAGTAGTACTTTCGTTGTTCCATTCAAAAAAGTCCAGAAAATAAAGACTTCAATCGTCAGGCCCAGCCAATCAAAATAAAATGGCCAACCAGCTACTTTCCTTTGAATCCAGGACTGGAAACATCGTAAAAGGCACACTTACACACACAGTGACACACAGATGCACAAACCCCTCCTTAACTCCAAGTCGTGCCATTCTTCAGCACACAGTCATGCTTCATCCCCTACTGTGGATGAGTGTGTTGGCATGAAAGTTTGATTTATCCTCGTAATATCCATCAGGTCAGTGGGACCTTGGGAAGGCTCGGCCATAAAATCAGGGCTGTGGCTGGGCCTTTTTAATACAGTCTCTGTAAAATGGCTGAAGGTCAACGGCACTCTCACTCAATCAGATAGAAACAGCTCCTGCAGCTGGAGCAACTGTTGTTGCATTAAAGTTGGACAGATACACTGCGGTAACACTGCTCTGAATAAAAGATGTTTGTTCACCTGTGAGACGATGACCGTAGGATGTTCCACAACAGAAACTCAGCTATTAGAGAAAGATGTGCCCCCCATGGAGATGTCATTACTCTGAGGTAAAAGGTATCAGTTCTATAGTAGGAACATAGTAAAAGTTGTCTGCTCTGCTGGAGAAACAGTCAGAGTCACAGAAATGACTCGGAGTAAAATGCTATGCAGTAAAAACACTGAATAAGATCTCTGTTTTCCGGTAGAAGCACAGCAGCTGAATTTTAAGGGAGGTTTTTTCTTCTTACCCATTCTAAAATGTACATCTTGTATGTGTCATGTCTGCAAAAAGAGATCAGCTTATGAAAACACATCATCACCAGGCTGCAGATCATGTACTCTGTAATACACAGTAAGCCTCAGCAATCCTTACACATAACACAGGGGCATCAGTCTCGGCTGAGCCTTTCTGAATGGTTGAAGATTTGATGTTGCACGCTGTATCAAACTAAAGTCCAAATAGGTGACCTTCTTATCTGATTTATCTGACCATTGCAAAAATACTGCCAGATGTTGGCTCAACAATTGTCAAGCTTTACCTGACCAACAATCAGACAGTGCAGACAAGCATGATAAACTGAACGCTTGAAAATGAGGCAGAGTATTGGGACAAATACCTGGAACTATCCATCAGGAACTGTCATTCATCTAGAAGTGAACTAGATCATAAATAAAGCATATTTTTGTATCAACTTTTGATGCATTCACATAAACTGCCATTTAATCTAATAACAGATAGGACCAGGTGCCAGTTTGCAGATCTATATATGACCATTTAACATTTATACATGTATATTTTCATTAGGGCTGGGCGATATGGCCTAAAATTCATATCGCGATATAATTTGAAGCATGTGCGATAACGATATATATCACGATATATTCTTTTCTTCTGTATAACGTATTTTCCAAACTATAAGGCACACTTAAAATCCTTTAATTTTCTCAAAAATCGAGAGTGTGCCTTATGTATGAATTCTGGTTATGCTCACTGACCTCGAACGGATTTTGGCGTGTAGAAATCTGTTAAAAAATGTTTTAGTACAACTTTGGTAAGCCTGCTGATGGACTGCTTGATGGATTGTCAGAGCATTACGGCTGCCGTAGTGAGGAGTAATCTGGGTCCAAAACTCCGTCCCCTTCAGGTCCCAAAGTCAAACGAACACTGAGAGTTAAAAACAGTCTAAATTCTTTCATCTTCAATTAAATCATCAGCGTTGCTGCTTTATCGGGTGTAACAATTAAGTTTAACATCCATGCATCCATGAAAACAGAATTTATTAAATTTAACGGAGTTAGAAGTTAACAGGAAGTTAGCTCGCTAGTTTACACCTAAACATTTCATACCATGTTCTGACAGAGATTTTTGAAACTAATTAAAACGTACAGCTCTGCTACCACTTCCAACATAAGTGAAGACAGAAACACTAAACAGCAGTGGCGTTTGCAGGGTTACCGAAGTTGGACTACCTGGTATATAATGTTGTGCTACGTGATTGCTAGCGACACAGCTATGTTAGCATAACACTAGCACAGTGAAGCTGGTGGATGAACGGCAACTTTTTTTCCACTCGATAAAAGTTAACGTGAGGGATTCTGGTGGTTAGGGACAAATGCAATTGCATAGCAGGATGCTATACACGGGCCAAACTTCATTTAGGAGAACATAATTTACTGATGATAATGGTTGTAGCCGCTGTGATACTTTCTACCAAAACAGGCGCAGCTTGATGACATCATCAACATGCGATATCGCGATATCGCGATATAGTCAAAATCTCTATCGTTGGCCAAATCTATATCGTTTATATCGTATATCGTTTATATCGCCCACCCCTAATTTTCATCATCTCTTTTCTCAAGGTCTTCCTCCTCCGCCACTACTCTCTGCTCCCTCATTTCCAGGATGTTCTTTCTGCTCACCTCAAGCCTCATCTTCTATGGTGAAGTCAGGGCTCTAATGCACAAAACCATACATACATATGCTTATTTACTCCCAATATTCTTGATGTTATTGTCAGCAGATTACACATGCAACCCTTCTGTATCTGTGCAGCTGTCAACGAGCCAGCTAAACAACAACAACAGCTGGTTATAAGCTAACATTATGCCAGCTAATGTCAGGCTTGAGTGCATTAATGCATTAAGTTAATCGCAATTTACTAGGAGTTTTTACACTATGTACCTTTAAACAACTTCAAACTAGAATAACCTTTTCACAATAGTTTTCACAAACCAGTGGCAAGTTGACCTTTGACCTTTTATGTATAAAATCGCATTAAAGGCATAAAATTTTGTGTCAAAGTAAAATATTTATATGGATTCTTGTGTTATCACCAAAAATGTGTTTCTATGAGGACACAGAGACCTTTGACTATCATATTTGGGTTGGGTCATTCTTGAGTACAAGTGGATGTTTGGGCAAAGATGTACCTCTCAAGACATTCAAGAGATATTCACAAGTTCACAAGAACTTTATTTACACGGTGATGCATCTTTTTTGGAATTCAGGTTGTAATATTAAAAAAAACATTGGCTAAGATTGCCAAATCTTTTCAGGGGAACAAGAAATTGCCTTGTTCGAAAAGTAAAATACAGCAGATAGAGGCAACACACAGAAGTCATGAGCACATCAGCTTAAATGTGCTCTCACTGATTTGTTTTTTGTATCATCATTTTGCTTGTATAACAGAATCGAAACATCCAGTCATGTTCATAGATTTGTACTTGGTGCACTGTTAGCCTTTACCTGTTAGCTGAGGGTCCTGTTTATCTGGCTGAGTTTGTGGATTTGTTATTGATAAGCTCTGTGTTCAAGAGTGTTTGCTGCTGTGATCACAGTCTGTTCTTACACCCCTTACCTTCATGTATTAGACAGAGGAGCTCTCTCAGCAGAATCCTTCTTGCTGCTCGGATTCTTTGAGAGCTACCTTGAAAAATAGAAGTAAATCTAAATGTACAACCATTGGCGGCTATAAATAGTATTCCTTGTCATATCTGACTGACTGAGAAAGTCTGGAGTTTATACATCTGGCTGAAGAAGTAGGATCAGTAAGGCGGGGGTTCTTGCTGTAGTGTTTTTTTCTCACATGACTTTTGCTAATTTTTGTCTGTTCTAAGTGGGCACAGGAGAGAGTAGTTACGTGACAGGCCAGATGGTTTGTTACATAAAACCATCTGGGAGATCGTCCTTGAAAATAATTTGGAAAAGTTACGGAACATTGAAAAAAAATCTTTTCAGGTTACCCATCTGTCTATCGCCATACCAACCAATCATATCAATAAATCATTACCAGCTGAGCCAGCTGGCAAATCAAACTTTTTCAGGAGACGGAAAAGCAAAAACTCTTTTCCACAGAGAAAAACCTTTTTTCTTGAAGTCTGTGAAGAAATCATACAGAAGATGGACGGAGCCATTATCACATCACCCATTGGTCATGATTGGTCATTGGTTGATGAATGAGTGCTGGATCTGACTGAGAAACTAACATCTGACTGTAAACTGACTTTTACAAATGTTATGTAAAGCTATACAGAACAGGTTACAAGGGAAGGAGGTAAGCCAGAGAAATAGACAAGCCAGCAAGTTTCCAAAATAAAAGACCCCAATGCCGACTACGCTGTGATTTGAAGCAGTGGAACAACACAATCTTGGACACTGTTGGAGGTAAGACATCATAGATACATTATTAGTATGTTCCAGGATATATGCTATATATGCTACATAAAGTTAGCAATTGGGACCACAACCTTGTAGGTAAATCTGCAGCAAACAATGTATTCTCTCTCTATCTTACAAATGGCAAGTAAACAAAGTAGATCCTCAATATTGGGAATACTGGGCAAAACCATTTCTTTGCCAAAGGGAAAACTTGCATAGGAAGTTGTTTAAACTTATATACAGTGGCTTCTGCACAGAAAATATGAGAAATCTAAATATACTTACTAAATAAAGCTTGTCATTTTGAGAAACAACAAAACATTTTTTCTTATTTTAAACATATTTTAATTACAATGATGAAGGGTCTTTCAGGGACACCACCGAAATGAATAATCATATTTCTGAAATTCATCTTCAAGTGATAAAGAGCAGCAGCTACACTATTTTAATGGTCACACTCAATCACAATCTGATGACTAATCGAGGATTTACTCTTAGTGGTGCTGTGTTTTGCTTTATAAGAAATTAAAACAGTGATTTCTGCCAAGAACATACACATTAAGGACTGGCGAAATCGAAAGATCGTCCGATAATGGCTATAGTTGTGATTTACTGTGTGTAAATTTCTTTCCGTCAATTTAGGGAGCGCCTCTGTTAGATGAATAATGGGTGATGTTCGCAGCTAAATTATATACAGAACCAAAGATCTGGCTGCCAGCATGATCCAAAGAGAATGAAATATATTGTTAACCACAGCTGTTGTCGTCCTGTTCAATCTGATATCTGTCATTGAATATTCTCTATATAATTTCACATGGTTCATATTGATTGCAATATTATGAATTGCGTTTCCTTTTATGTTTGAATGCAAAATTCATTCAGTTTTGCATAAAAGTGCCATTACACAGCAGGTTCCACTCCTGTTATCTAAGAACAGAAAACTAAGGCTACAACATGGACAGACTAATCAAAACTGGACAATAGAAGACTGACAGAAAAGTGTTGCCTGGTCTGATGAGTCTTTATTTCTGTTGTGGCATTCAGAAGGTAGGATCAGGATTTGGTGTAAACAGCATAAAAGCATGGATTCATCCTGCCTTTTGTCAACCGTTCAGGCTAGTACTTTTGTTTTTTTTTTTGGCTAACTCTTGGCCCATTTGTCCATCCTTTATGAACACAGTTTACCTGCCTTCTGATGGATCCTTTAGCAGGATAATGCTCCATTTCACAAAGCTCAAATCATCTCATACTGGTTTCTTGAACATGACCATGAGTTCATTGCACTTAAATAGCCTCCATATCAACGGATCTTGATCCAACAGAGCACCTTTGGGATGTGGAGGAATGTAAGAGTCCCATGTCCCAATCTCTAGAAGAATGTTTCCAACACTTCTTTTGAAGTTGAGCAATTCTGAAGGCAACAGGGGGTCCAAATCAGCAATATCAATGTGTAACTAATGAGTGTATAACTCCATATGTGCCTAATGATCTGTGGTTTCTGTACAAATGGAAAATGCTAATAGCTAATTTCACATCAAGGTGCAAATTAGCTAAGATGTAAACACACACACAGGCTGTAAAAGCTCAGGTGATTTTCTACACCTCAATGCCAAAAATGTGGCAACAACATAGTTAATATACTCCCAGAAAGATTAGGGGAGCTGTGGTTTGAAAAAACCAGAACACAATTAACCCAAATAGAGGTTAGCAAACAGTGTGAGGATAATGACATTTTCTTGCTTAGTAACAGGTTTCTAAGACATTTATGATTTTCTTGATGGTTATTTACATGCCTTTGAGATGCCAAGGAGCAGTTTTTCATATCAACACAAATATTTGCATTAAAAACCTTATTAATGTTTACATAGTGCTTATGAATGCAACATGTAATTGTTGATAGGAGACAACCAGCTAAATATAGAATTTATGAAGAACTTTCAATTCAGCTAAAACCTTAGATTTTTTTTCCTAAGTGAGAGCTCAGTATGGGAATTTTAACACCAAAGGAACACGTAAAACCATGTTCATTTTCATGTTGATGAAATATGTGTAATCATATTAGCTGGTAGAGTTTCGTTAAAGTATTAGACACTCTCACACCAGGTATTACACACCTGCTGCACCTGGGGAAAATATGGATGGAAAAGCTAATGCACTTAGACAAACCATATGTTAACAACACAACTGCCACTTGTTATTGGTTAATAACAGAGTAGACTTTGTTACAGTGTGGGCACCACGCTTCTGTGAGCGACCTAAAAAAGCAAAGTGCACATTCCTCCTTGTGACGAACTGTCAGGCCTGCTTACTGTCATTTTGAATGACCTTGTCACTCACACTCTGCAGATCTTTGAATTACATCCCATCGTGCCCCCCTAATGCTATCATTACCATTATTAATGGGACATGACACAAGTCATTGCCACACATAATACTCCCACAACCGGGGAATAATGGCTTCCCTCTGATGTAATGCTGGCGGTTTCTTAGTTAGTGTGTCAGGATGTCAAATATTGTGAGCGCTACTTCGGCTGCAGACTTAACAATGCAAGTGCGGTACACACAGGCAATCAAATCCAATTTCATCTGTGGGTGTGCAGCTGTAAATTAAATGCTCCCATCTGTAATTTGTTTCAAACACATCAGCTTTACCAATATTATCCGGACAATGATTGAAAAGGTGCTGCAGTCCGTGTCCCTGAAAATCATCTGTGGGTGTACAGCCTGCAGCACCCTGGTCAATATCTCTGTGGGGTGTGTTTTTGTCTGACTGTAAATCAAATCTCATTACATGTAAATTATGCAGCACATCCAATATTAAATTGCTGTTAATATATGAAGTAGAATTTGTAATAAAAACAACCTCAGCTATATTGAACAGGAGGCTTTGTGTGTTGCTCGCTCACTTGAAAGTGAAAACAAATTTTCCTAAATAATTTGACATAGAAAGAAGATTGGATGTGCTTACAATGCGTGACATTATGGCAGTTTTAAGAAAGGCATTCATCAAAAGTCCTACAACTAAACAACAATATTAAATGTTTCTTCCTCCAAGCTGAAATGGCTGTAAGTGTTCCTGAAATGACATATAATGACATCAACTTTCAAACATCAGAAGACTCATGCTAGGATGGAAGAGTCACAGACATACCTCATTTTTGTGAGGGGGCTGGATTTCAAGTCTTGTCTTGGAACATTTGTAGGTGTTGTTTTGACACCCTATCTGGTTAGGTCTAGGAACAAAGAGTGCTTTGAGTCTCATATGAAAAAGGTCATGCTCGAGTTAAAATACACCCTTTTACAGCATCAATGACATTAGTGAGCTAGATTTTCTATTTTATCAAGGTGCTGAGCCCCTCCCCATTCAAAAATGGTCCCAGTATACATTTTGGATTCTTATATCCTGTGTTTATTTTGCATTGCAGGTGAAAAGGTTGGGGATGTGTTGGGATGAGTGAAATATGAAAAGATGCCACATCATTTGATGGAAATTAATATTATCAACGTACGCAGGGATCAAATGAAGAGTGAAAAAAAATAATATAAGAAGCGAGTCTGCTTCGATGAAATTTCATTGCAATAACTCAGAACTCAGCAGTTTGTATGGCCCCCACGTGCTTCTGTGCATGTGTGACAACACATGCACATGACTGGCTCCATGGTATGCGGTAGTGAGCACAGGGCCCACTAGAGGGCTTCGGGCCCTTAGGCTACCCTCATGAGGTCTGTTTCTGATTGTCTGGTCAAAGACATTCAGGCCAGTGGCCTGCTGGAGATCATTTCGTAACTCTGGCAACGCTCATCCTCTGTGCACAATGGAGCAGATCCTGGTCCTGATGATGGGTTACTGACCTTCTACAGCCCTGTCCAACTCTCCTAGAGTAACTGTCTCCTGAAATCTCCTTCATGCTTTTGAGACTGTGCTGGGAGACACAGCAAACCTTTTGCCAATGGCACGTACTGATGTGTCATCCTGGAGGAGTTGGACTACCTGTGCAACCTTTGTAGGGTCCAGATATCACCTCATGCTACCAGTAGTGACACTGACTACACCCAAATGCAAAATTAGTAACTTCCATTAATTACCTTACATGCATAATACCTGCATACTGCCTCTTTTCCCAATTATTCTAGAGCTCTTGATCGTGCTTTATTTTGCATGGCTTTATTTTACAACAATTAGGCCATTTAGTACTGCTTTTTCTTTAACAGCCTTCTCATTACTGCTTAATTAGTCTCAAACTACTAGTAAATTAGTTATGTGAAATACTTTACTTGGCAATGACAAACATAATCTTGAGTTGGTAACATACAGAACAAAGCCTTGTAACGTCATATAAGTTATAAAACTCATAGAATCCAGTCTTAAAAAGCAGCTGTTTATGAATATGTGCACTTTTGGACAAAAACCCTAAGACCATTTATTCTTATTAAAGCACAAATATACTGTTTAGAGTTTTTCAATAAAAAGGTCAAGTTTTTGTGATTTGGATTCATTAAAAAAAGCTAGTGAACAAAACAGGAACATAAGCAATGCACAGCTTTATATTATCTTTGTAGCTATGTAATGATTTCAGCTCAGCACAGAATAAATTAATAATGTTATGCCTATTAGTGTTGTGTTAGTGGCTAATACTAAAATCTAAAATAAGCTTGTGTGTTGAATAAAAAAAACACATCATAGTGCCTCTTTAACAGCCGCAGAAGGCTTCCAGGGTGTGTCAGCACAATGGGTGGATGTCATTAGAGCTGGATTTGTTAGGGAGAACATTTCAAACCATCTAATCATTAAACTTCTGGGGACATTGTTCCTGTAATAACAAGGACATTTACCTGCCTTGGCATCCAGATTCAAGTATTTTTTTTATTTCTTTTTTTTTAATGGTATGAGCTCGTTATTGTTTCCATTTATAAATGTATGCATGTATTGTGTTGGCTCGAGGTTTTGACTAAATGCCATGTGATATTCCTGGCCTCAATTTTTTATTATACTGGTGGCTTAAGTGTTACAAATTTAAAAGAATTTCCGGATGTGAACAATATGCCCTAGGCAGTCATTATGTAGTAGTGAGCTGCGTGTGGGTCTGTAGGTGGGTGAGTGATGAAGATTGGGGATTTTACTTGTTACCCCTGAAGATCACTGCATAGTAGCCCCATTACAGGGTACATCTTAATGACTCTATGGTTGCTATCTATTTTGCGAAATGCTAAAGGTCGTATCAGCATCTTAATGTGCCATCCTCCGGTCCTCTGACCCAAATGCAAACTTTGGTCTTTTGGCTCAGTCCCACGTACCATGTTCAGTAGTCTGTAGAAAATACGAATCAATTTTAATTTAATAACACTTCATTTAATTAAACCTTGACATTTGTTCAAGCACCCGTTGCAAGGATCAGCAACAGCAGATGAGTCTGTGGCCATGGGCTTTGTCAGAACTTTATCATAACAGCCCTGGCTGAGTGGTTTTTAAAATAGATTTTAGGGTTGCAGAAAAGTCAGATAAACTGAACAAGAAATGTTAACAGCTGACTACGCAGCTAAAACAGCCAAATGTTGAAGTCTTACATGACTGCTGCATATGATAATAAGGCTTTTTTTTTATTTCAGAGCTGGCTTTAGAGATTTGTACCAGTGAGCCATACACAAAAACAAAACAAAAAAAACCTGTGAGTTGTTCAAGTTACTCAAGATGGTGAATTATAATCAAAAAAGTAGTCAGGGGGAACAAATTTACAGTTGAATTATTACTTATTTTAATATATTAACAAGGCTCACAACATAATTAGATGCCAAGTCCTTGCTCATCTGGGGACATGTGTTTGTAGAGGTTTCTTTTTAATCATGTTGAGTCTTTAGATCGTAATATAAAGTACTTTGGGATGACTTTTTGTAAATCAGCGCTAAATGAATAAGATTGAATTAAGCTGTATCAGTAGAAATAACACATTTATATACAGTGATAGGCTATGATGTTAAATGTGTGTGATCAGAGGTCTTCTTAGAAACCTTGAGACCTGAAAAGTATGTGGGAGTTAACTTTCCATGTACCATGTTGATCAAGCACTCTTCATGACAGCAGCAGTCTCCTCCAGTAGGACAGTCTGCCTATTATTCTAAATATATTATTCAGAAATGGTCTAGGAACAGGACAAAAACTTCAAGAAGTTCACCTCAACTCCAAGTCCTGCAGGTCCCTCCGATCAAGCATCAGTGGATTAACCCAAACATCATCACAGGACACCCCAAGTGGTCAAATGCCCATGTGCTGAAAGAAAAGAGCTGTTTTGTTGACATGAAGATGACATACAGGACTGTGCAAAAAGTCTTGAGTTACCCCCCATTTCTTTATATTTTGCCTCCCAGGAATCAGACTTTCTTGTAATTCTTTAAATGTGGTCCTGTGCAATAGTTTTCCAGTCTGTGTTTTAGTTTATTAACACTCAGCTATGAACCATTGAAGGATAAATAAAGGTTCTAATTCATGACCCACTGCTGCATGTTGGCACCTTTCAATAAATTTCTGCCCATTTTCCTTGCAAAATAAGGATACATCTTAATACTCTGTTAAGATGTGGTTTCAATAATGTGATTGATAGGTATGATTACATTTTATGTGACTAGCCTGAAAAAAGCTTAGAAAATTCTTTTTGCCAGTGGACCTGCTCCATTTAAATGAATGATAGCATATTTTTACCCAGCGCTGCTGTCTCTGAATCTGACAATGAAGCCAAAATTGCGTTGTTTGATACTGGGTTGTAAGGTCACAGTGAGTTTTCCATTTCATAGAGCTGAATCAAGTACACTAACAACAAACTGAGCATTTGTCACAGTGAAACTGAAAATCATCTTCTCCAAACTGTTGGCACAAAGTTGGAAATACCTTATTATTAAAAAAATATAATTGTGCAATGTAGAGTACAAGATATGTTGGAAAGGAAAAATGAAAAACACACACACACATACAAATACACACATTTGTATGTATTTATTGAAAATAAAATGTACCAAAGTGTATAAAAGCAAAATCTCATAAGCCTCTGAAAAAAATCAAACAGGGCAGGAAGTCTGGAGTCTAGCAACCAATGGTGGAGGAGTAAAACCAACAGGTGGTTGATTGAGACTCTTCTTAAATGTTGTAGAGATCAGGGTGAGGATGGGTTGAGAATTAGTAGATTTTAAATAACTAAGTTCACGGACTGGTTCAAGGAGTATTGACAGAAAAATCCTTGATCAGGTGGCATTTGAGTTTGTGAGTGCAGGAAAACAGAAGAAGACAAGATTGAAGACGCAGGAAGAAATAGTAGAAACTCACTCACAAAGAGGGGAAAAAAGGGAAGGGTTTTTATTGTGCTTTTGACAGAGCTTTTTTATTATGAATAAATTACTTTCTAAAGTAAAAATATCTGTTTGAAAAGAAGCAATCAAGTGTGCACAGTCACAGGAGATGAAACATTTTGGATAGCACAATAGCAAGAAACAAATTTTATCAAGAAACCTGGGCGAGCATAAATCTTTGTCTCCTTTCACCAACGCAGATTAAAACAGCACCCCACTAATTTTTTTCTTTTTAAATGAAAACTACCAGTCAGAATCAGGAAGTTGCTGCACAAGAAAGGAGTGATTGTGAAGATTCTCCTTTCTTTCAGTCTTGACTTCCAATTCGTCTCTTCCTGTGGGCAAAAATGTCAATAACTGACCAAAGAATGAAAAGATTTTTGAATAAAGAAAATGTCAAAGCTTTGGAACAGAAATATATTCAAAAGGTGACCAAGATAACCTGAGCCGTTCATCTTTTACATTTTTAAAGACCTGAAGGGGGTTTGGCTCGAACCTGGTGTCTAGCCAGCATTTGCAGTGAATACCAGCTATATCATGGTGTGTCTGCAATGTCTGATCTTCATGCTGCGAAAGAGATTTTTGGCTTTTGTTGCTGTAATTGGTGTCATATTGTCCTGCGTGATCACAGTGAATGCCACAAGGAAGACAGAGTAGTAGCACTGCTAGTACACCAGCATGCATTCAGACTTTTGACCTGGTCTCCTCTTGCCTCTTTTTCTCGTTAATGCATGTGGTACATTTTTCTTCTTGGCTCTGTTTAAATAATTGGGCAGGTCTAACTTCTGGGCTGTTTACATAAAGAACTCTGTGTATTATTTATAATCTTAGGAGGAATCAGACGTGCGTGCAAGCAAACGCACAGATTTCCTTTCACAGTTTAGCAGTTAGATTACTCTCTGTCGGCTTGTCGCCCCAACTGGGGTTCCAGCCTCGGTAAAATACACATCTCATCATGTGGAGCTTCCTTGCTTTACCTCAGAGCCTAGCTGCCACTCCAACACAGTAATTACCTTGTCCTCCTTTACTGCTAATGAGAAGGTAAAATATGAGCGTCTGGCAACCGCAGTCATTTGCGACCTTAGCTCGCTCCCGGCAGGAGTAAAAGGGGGGGGGGGGGGGGGGGGGGGGGGACTAATTTCTACCCACAAACCACCACTGAATGATGCCATATATCCTCAACCCACCTGTACAAGTATCCAAGGTAACCCTCCGTATGTTCAGCATGAATAATCCAGATTGTTTCTAAAAGAATCACGCATGTTTAATGGTATCCTTACTACATTCTTGTGACCTTTTCATTTTTTCTGCAACTGCTAGAAGATAAAATCGACTATTCACTAAAACCCACTGTTGCTCTGCTTGCAAAGCTTCCATTCCCACACAGCACGTATGCAGGCTACAGTGAGAACTGGAACAGATTTACCTCTCTAAATGTTTGATTTTTGAGACAATGGAGCTCTGATTTCAAAGGTGGACAAAAGCCAGCTTCTCGTTTCTAGACAGCGACTTTTCATTTTCCAACTGAAATGACATCTGGCAAGATTATTTCAGTTTTATAGATTAGAAGGGCCCAACTGCAGACCTCACATCTGAGAAGACGATAGTAGGGTCCTTGTACATGAGTACTTCTGTACGCTGTTTTATTTACAAAATCATACTTAAAACTTTTAAATCATATTTAAATAACTTAAAATATCTTCCAACTTAACAAGAAAACATAATACCTTTTCTTGTGTAATGTGTTATTTCGTTAAGATTTCATATGAAATTTGCTAGTGACCTATCTGCATATGCAGATAACTGCAGCTTATGCTGGATCTTTTAAATGCAGTGACCAATCACTTCCTCATGCTTTTGCTTTTGTGTTTAGTCAGTGATAAAGAATAAGAAGGAGTCGGTCTGCTATTGGTTTGCGATTGAGTTCAGTTTCCTATTAAAAAAAAGACACAACACAGACAAGTTCCACTCCCTGGCTGAGACCGGCTCAGATTCACCATGAGTGTTGGCAGTCTGTCTTCATACATAAATTAGATGGCTGTTATTTGCAAACCTTTACCACTCAATCTGACACTGAGTTAGTCTGGACACAGCTTGCCATCTACCAGATGACCTGTGCAAGTGCTTTGGGATCCCCAGATGTTGAGTCCTTACATATGTGTGAAATCCAGTTTTGAAAACTCAGTTTGTTCTATGCTTTCTTTCAGAATAAAAGATCTTGACCTTCAGTGTATGACCGCTATATGCAAAATTGCCTAAAAAAGTTTTTTTTTCTTGTATTAGTGGCATAAAGTAACTGAAAATTAAATACATTTGTATAATTATTCCTTAAATAATAAAATAGTAAGTGATAATAAAATACAATTTTTATTATATACCAAACAGCAAGTGAATGAATATAATTCAAGATCTTTTAGAACAAATTGGGATTCCTTGTACACAGCGAAACCAAACGTAGAGTTTAGCATGCTTACTTTAGCTTGTTTATTTACTAAGACTATCTAAGTCTCTATCTATATCCATCTTTTGTTCCGTCTTCTGTAGAGATTAGCATGCTATCCATAGCTTGCCTCCTCGCTAACACTGTTACCAACAAAATGCTGTCTGAAGTCACATAAAGTTTTGTTTTGCCCTCATGTGAGGGCTCAGTCATTTGTTCACATTAGTGGTTATTAGAGTCCATTTCTAAGTTAGCCAAGTTTGCTCACAGTTGTAAATTGTTGATGCAGGGGACTGGAAGAGATGTTCTCAGGAAGCAAATGCCCTTTGGATGCTTTCTTCTTTACACAAAAATCAGTTCATATTTTGTCAGAGTCAACTGAGAGAGTTGAAGAAGGTTTATTTTTCTAGTTGCATTGTTAACGTACAAATTTAACCCATGAAAAAAGCTAAAAAGGGTGAATTATGAATTGGTGAATGAAATAGTCTTGAATATGAATTAAATTTGACATCACAAAGACACCGCTCACCCCCTGTTTTCAACAAAACATGCCATCAGAATGAATCACAGTGCTTCATAAGACCATTCGACTCCTCATTCAACAGCCTAAAGTTTCATGTCATCACCGCTCTTCTTTATTCAATTATACAATTTTTTATCACACAGGAAACAAATCAAGGCTTTTCACGTGTCAGGAACAAAAGCAATTTTCCTGTTGAAGGTTACAGAAAAGCAGAATGATGTAAGTTAAAAAGATTATATTGGTGCCCTTCAGATAGACTCCAATGTCACACATGAGGAGACAAAGAATTTCATCACAGCAGCAGTGGTTTTTGAAGGCAATCAGTAATATTTTATGCTTTTTGTGGGGCTTCATATTTGCCATAAAATCTTAGAGATTGACTCCCAGCCCTTACAACAGGGGTGAAAAAATCCTATTAGATTAAAAAACAGCAAGGAACATTGAAAATGTATTAGGGATAATAACAGAGATTGCCAGATGCATTGCATTCAGTATGACTATTTTAGTGGAAATAATAGCACCGGGGCATGGAAAAATGTAATTTATTTGAGAGGATCATGTAAATGCTAATGTTTACTAGTTACACAGACACTTCCATTAGAAAACCATTAGCAGGTCTATAAAGGTGATTAATTTATGATCGACTTAGGGCATCAATTTGCTGCTGACCATTTTGCAATGGAGTCACCGAATATGAAGACTTGTGTCAGTGTCTATTCAATAAACGTCAGCCACAGTCTGTAGTCGACCTGCCCCTGGAGCTACTGAGTGGATTTAGAAGCCAAAGATTGGAGGTGCAACTTGCCAATAGAGCGCTGTTTCAGTAAACCTCCTGGCCTGACCTCTAGTTTCAACAAACAGAATTGAGCTCGGCCAGTGCAATTACAGATAACACAACAATGATTGGATTCGAAAGTTAAAGATGTCACTGCAGCCGTCTCTGCAGCAACTACACTTGTTCATTTGTTCTTGAACACATTTTTTTCTGATGAAATCATTCTTCATTTCTCAGAGGTCATGTGGAGGTTAATTCCAAATTGTTCGTGACACATTAAGGTACGTGTTCCAGCTTTTTCGACAACACAAACACACGAAGCATGGCTTCAGGCTCATTTTAGCCATTGCTGCAGAAAGATGCCCATACAAAGTATTTTCTTAACCTATGTTTGTGTGTTTGCATGCATTTGTAGACTTGTATATACAGTATGTATCAGGCTGGGATGAGGCCATTGCCAGTAAGTGTATGTATTTACTGTTCAAGAAGACACAAAAGGCTTGAACTGGCAGATACTCTTGTTGAAGGAAGGGTGCCAGTAGCCTTTTAGAGCCTGCATCTGTGCTGAAACTAAGTAGATTGCATTTTTTAAGTCTCTCTGAATTGAAACGCTACCCTTCTTTTTATCTTTGTTATTCATCAGGGCCTCCTATGAGCCAGGCGTAACTGAAGTAAGCCAAGCCATGTTGGATACCTATGTTTATAGTATATAATAAAAGTGGCTTGCCACAGGGTGCTGAAATATGATGTCTTGATGTGTTTGTGCTTTGCTTTTGAATTTGCACTTAGCGCCATTCAAAGAGTTCGCAACCTACATGACTATATGGCTTTTTCAGTACACTGCACCAGAAGCACTTTTTGGAAGATATAATGGTAGTGGTAGTCGTAATGATTTCATATTGCTTTGGTATGAAAATGTGAAATTGTCTGATTAAGGCTGATAGCCCACAAACAAACAAATTGCAGTTTTCGACTACTCTTGCCATAATTTTTTAAACATTTGAGGGGGGAAAAATTTTTTTTTAGTTCAGACAACCTCTGAGGTTCTGCTTAAAAAAATAAACTCTTTCTCACTGAGCCTCTCTAAGCTACCCCACCCCCACAATACTCGTAATTAAATGGGGGCTTGTACATCATTGTGTGCATTGTTCGGTTACCAATCAATTAACTGCAAGTACCTCTGCCTGCTTCAGCCTTTTTATCATGTAGTGTTTCTCTAATTGACTGAAAGTCCTAAGTCTGCTATTAAAGTTCTGAATATAAGCACTACTTAGACAGACTCTTTAGAATTAAATGGATGGAGTCAGTTAAGTAAACACTTGCTACTGCCCCAGTGTAAAATGCTGCAAATGGGAATGTATGCTTTTGTTCCATTAATAAAATCTGCTGGGGTAGATTAGCCTTTACAATTCTAAAGCTGCTGAACAATGTTGTTATATTCATATCAATTTAGATTTTTAAAATGTGTTTTCTGTACATTATGATCTAATTCTCCACTTCATGTAAATGCTGCATCATGTCATTTTTTTCCCTACACTTACATTGTCTAACAATAAAGTTAAAGCCCTGGGCCAGTGGCTGTGCTATCATTTGTGGGGGTGGGGGAAGTTTTGTCTCAGTCCCAACATCTATTGTTTAGGAGAATGCCACCACAAACAGTTTGTTATTCATCTGCGATTCTTTCTAGTTCCTCTTATCTGGGTCTCACCTCTGAAGTACCTAAATTTTCATAATCTTTCAACAACAACTGCTTGTTCTTTCCCTCCCAAATAGCTCTCCATCTACAATTAACTTGAATGGAATTTCTTGATTGTTTTCAAATACATCAGATGCTTTTCCAGATGGTATTGCATGGCCAAAATCGGACCATACTTTTCTGTGTTCATAATTTCATTAGTTTTGAAAAGCTCTCCAACACCACTGGCTGAAATGCAGCTCAAACCACGACATAGCCTCCACCATATTTTACAGACGGCTGTAGATTCTCACTGTTGTGCCTCTCTCCTGAACCCCTGGGGACTTTCAAATTTGGAATTATTACTACACAAGACCAGTTTTTGTGTGGTGGTGCCTGTCCAACGAGACCATTTCTTATGGGGTTTTGGCAAACAGTAGATGGATCAAGTGCATTATCAGATCCAAGGCCTTTACTCGATTTTTTCCTGTTTCTTAAAGACATGACTTTTCACTGTTTTTTTTGTTTTTTTTGCCCTCTGCTTGCTCAATTTCCACATTTTTCTAAGGACACACTACACATCATGCTGAGATATGCCATGTTTAGCTAATAGCTCTATGGGAATCACGATAGGGGTGCGAAAATACAAATTTATGTCTATCAAAATGTAGGTATTTTTCTATAGTTTCATGTGAATTTTTCCTCTAACTGAAAATGAGAAAGCAGTCCAAAACCTTTCAGAAAACCTAGAGAAGTGTTGCTCAAGACAACTTAAAAAATTGCAAGAAAGTCTGGCTACTTGGAAGCACAATAGAAAGAAATAAGAGGTGGCGCAAGACCTTTGCACAGTTCTGTAAGTCAGACAAATCATAATCAGTATTTTAATTAATGGCATTTTATTCATGATCAAGTAGTGAACAAAAATGTGGAATCACCAACAAGCTAGTTCCAACTTTCTTAGTGTTTGTGTGGGTAATTTCTTCCACTGCTTTAAGGCTTCATAACAAAGAGTTTCATATTTAAGGGAAAGAGACAGCCTGCTTTGCCACCTGAGGATTGTAGGTGTAATAAAATATTAAGTAGTAATAAAAAGTATTTCAAGTTGTGATGTTGAACTGTTCAACATGTTTGCACACTGGGGACGGGGGCAATGGCCACCCCCCCAAAATTTGCTGGCCCCCACCAGTGGCCCCCATGGCAAGACTGTCCAATGTTGGTAATAATTCCAATAAACGTGAGCACAAGAGAGAGAAAGACCCTACAATGACATGAAAAATTAACTTGTTAGTTACTGATCTTTAAAACAGATTATCATACATTTCAAAATCTTATTTGGTTTTCATATGTACCTATTTTCAGTGATATCAATTTCAATAGCAGCAAATTTACCAGGCATGTAATTCTTTTCTCTTTCTCTTTTTTTGCCATATTTTTTAAGCAACCTATATTTGACAACAGCATAATAAAACTCGAAATTCTGTTTTTGATGTGCCATCCTAATGAGGCCGTAAGGCCACACCTTTGAAAAAATTCTACAGGCACCATATAGCATAACCGTGCTACACAAATAGGATAATTTTTCATTATTTTAGACTTTGTCATTACTTTATAAAAAAAAAAAACACTGTGAAGAGCAGAGTTACTGTTAACAAAGGTTAGCTGGACAGCAGTGCTTTGCTTCACAGCTTTCTATTTTATTAATGTGTAAAGTAACACTTTGATGACAAAGGGATCATTAGTCTGTGGTACAGCGTCATTAATCTAGCATGACCTGGACAACTGAGTAGTAAACACAATGGAACAATTGCAACTCATTATTATACAGTACAACATGCTCAACATTTTAGCTAACGCCCATAGGCTTCACTTCTGACTAAGCTTTCCTGATACACCCCCTCAGGATGCTACAGTAATTACTGACAACTGCAAAGGTAGACAAAGAAGTGTTTGCCTTTTGTATTTAAAAAGGACATTGCAGACATTTCTTGGCTTTACTCAGTAAAATCCAGAAAAGTTTAATTACAAACACTAAACTGGACAACATATTTTTTTATGGATTTGCTTTAAAAACACCTCATTATATAAAACCTAGTAAAGTAAATAAAATGCATAATATCTTGGATTTTGAACAACTAAAGACTTCTAAACAATGTATAAATTGATGTATAGATGCAAACATTGCATAATTAATGTTACTTTGTTGTATTTACATTCACTCAGATTCATTTATTTCAGTGTGGAAACAAATAGACTGACTCAATCAAAATTGAAATGCAGTAAAATTTAGCCTATCACATAAACATCAAGCTATGTCCTCACAGTTATAGCTGGGTGTTCCAGATGCCTAGATAAACCTCTAATATATTTACTACTGTGTTACATCTTAGCCACTGGTACCCTTTCCTCTCACTGTTAGTCACTTCCATCGTTTGCCTCAAATCCAGTCATGGATTGGGCTCCCCAGAGCCCAGCCCCAAACAGTATTAAAGCATCAATAAATGCCTACTGGCTCCAAATTAGAAGAGTTAAACAAAGTATGATGATTACATATTTTTTTCTAGAGGTTGCGCTTAGAAAACAGCTGTTCAATTAAATTTAAGACAAACAGAAATATTCAGTGATAAGGAGAAATCAGAGGCTCACTAAAGCTTATAGGCTTCATCCTCTGTCATTTTCTTTTTTCCTTTTACTGATATTTGTAGATGGGACCAAAGTGTTAAACCAGTCAACATTTTTTAGATATTGAGCAACATCACAAATGCAGATAATCCTTGAAATTGTACGTTTCAGGTCTACAGGCGTGTACTTTTTACATTTACAAAGACAGCTATTTTTTGAACGTGTTTCCTCAGTAGTAGCCACATATTATGTAATCCAAGGAACTAATGCTGTTTGTACTAAAACTAAATTTGATCCTCAGAACACTCAGAACCAGGAGTGCCTGCTTAGATATTCTACACAGCGTTTATCAATATTAACAGTTTGGAAATTGAAGCAGTGGATCTAGATCTCCTCTAACCGCACCACTACAGCTATTTTTGCTTTCATCAAGATCTGTGAGTAGTCTTGTCGAGAGCATGTTTTAGTAATTTTCACTTCTTCCCAAGTGGCAATTAAAGCCAAAATTACCTACTGTTTTTATTTCACTCAGCGAATTTAAAACCAGAAAGAAAGGAAGAAAGGAAGGGAAATTTCTAACAACCAGGGACTGATGAAAATCCAATGCTAAAGCAAAGCAGATCAGAAAATGACATCTCCCTATTTAGATTGACCGATTCCTGTCAAGGCATGCTTGTGAGAAGCATGCGCTCCAAGCGGCTCGTACAGAAGGCTAACCACACGTAGATAAGGCCGAGGCTGACTGGTGACACGCCTGGCTTGGAGGGAAACGCAAATCATTCAGGACAATCTATTCCCGCTGCTGCCAGTCACTTCGCTGCCATCAATTCAATAGCATCTGCTCCAGAGCAACACAGTGGCCTGTGAATACCATTTCCATATAATTATTCCCACATAAATGGTAGACCACTTGCTGTTTCATCAACCTTTTCGACCACATGCTGACAAATAGATAAATAAATAAGAATCTCCTCAAGTAAATATTGTTGGGGGTGAGGACATGCTAATGGAATTGTGCATCCTGCAAATGGACAGCAGGAAGTGTTTTGCAGCTGCACACATATTCATTGTTGGGTGGGTGACCCTGTCTTGTATTAACATTTGTCACCGGTGAAACATTTTCTCTTTTGCAGAGACATATGACATATACAAAATAAATACATAGTGTCGATCACTTCGGGCGTCGAGTTAGTGCAGACTGTTTCCCTCCACGACTGCATGGGGCCGCATTTACCAGAAGTACTGACGATGTACATTTTGCTATTCTAAGATGAGTTTGAACAGCATGATCAAACGGTTTCTGAGCATAAAAGACAAAGTTCACTTTTGAAACTCTACACACTCATCAACACCAGTGACTTTTCCTTCAGACTCTCCCCTGCTGTGAAGTTAAAAGCATTTGCATTTCACAGCCACACTGGTGTGACTGAAGCTTTTATCGGCCTAAATGCCCTTTTGAATTTCTTAACATGTAATTTGAGTATAAAGCTGCCTTTACAGCTGTCATTCTTAGCCAACACTGGTAACAACACTGTCCTAAAACTCAGCACCTTTAATTAAACATATGTTACCGGGAGGATATGTTGGTCTTAAACACTTCACAAAAATGATGATGATTTGGTTTCAGTGATATGAAAAAAGAGAAGAAAGGCGCTTGGGAGCGGCCCACTCTGACAGAATTCACCAGCTCCACATGACGAAAGAGAAGTGAGGTTATGGAACTTGTAGAACAGTGACAAGTGAATCATTCAAACATGAATCAGACACACTTGAACCAGCTCATTTAAATTATTAATAGTTATGCATTCATGCAGCACTTAAGTAAATGTCACAGTACAAACTCATTTGTACAGAGGAAAGGATAAAGTCAGAACAGCAGCTTTTTATTTTGCTGAAGGATTTGTCTCTTAGATTTCACGTTATTGCCTGTAAAGCATTCAAACCCAAGATGATTGATGATGCAAGACCTGTAAGTCTAAAAATTTGTACTGCACGACAGCTGAAAGATTAACATACGTGTATGTGCAGATGTAAACATCCTTGTGATGAATCTGCAGAGACTTTTTTATGCATCACTCAGTCAGATTGATCTCAGTTCGACAGTTAACCACTAATCACTCATCTATGCTATTATTTGATTGGCTCAATAGTATCGACTTTGCCACGGTCTGCATCGGCTCTAAAGTTTTAACTAGGGAAATTGTGGACTTTCTTATGATTGCGCCTTACCTTTCATGCTGTTACGTAATTTTTCATCATATAATATAAAGAGCTAGCAGGCACTAATTAGTCAGTATTAAGCCAAAAATATGCAGAAAAGAATCAATATCATGCCTTCAGAGATGATTATTGATTTCTACAGTGGGCCGAGTAGCTCTTTAAACATAATTAGTTATAATGTATTGGTGTTTTTTTTTCTAAATAGAAATGAGAGAGGCAGAGATGGAGGGAAAATGTACTTGTGTCTTCTTTGTGTTAGCGAACACTTTGATAGTTTTTCTACTCTGTATGCAACGTGTAGGATCATTTTAAAGCATACATATTACTACATCTGCATGAAGGTTTAGTCACCACAACCAACTGGAAAATTAATATTCTTGTTACATGTTAATGCAGTGCTTTCCAACTTCAAAGGTCACATTGATTTACAGATTAGGGAATGCTAACTTATGCTGCAGACAAAACAGTGGATAGATTTTGGAATTTCGTCTCATCTTTGTTAGCAATGAAAAATCGAAAAGACATTTCATTTGAGAACAAAATGTCCAATCCATTCAGCTCTTATGCTGCCAAGCTTTTTATCTGATTTCATCAGTGTTTCCACCACCAACTCAGTAGTAGAACTCTCACCCACCTGAGTCTTTTTTTCATCTCTTTCTCCAAACTGTGTTTAGATAGATAATTAAAAAGGAGTAAAGAAAAGAAACAGGCATGTATTATATTGTTACACCTTTTAATCTTTGAACTAAGGTTTTTCACTTCTACTGCCACATTTGTATGGAATCGAGCCTCCACCCATACGCCTGCCTTAACAACCATCTGTGAAACAGCGGGTCGGACTAAAGATGCCACTGCTGCAACAAGTCAGTTCATGATAACTATTTCACTCCCTAGTGTCCTGGCAGTTGTTCTGAGGTCTTTAGACACATCTCCCACTAGTTTTCTTTCCAGAGTCTTTGAAATAGTTTCCTACCTCTGCCAGGCTTGTTCTGCACTGTGTGTCTCTCTTTGAATTTTTTGATGATACTTGTCACTCTTGGAAACGCTGTGATAGCTTCATATATCTATCTTCAGCTTTGCGAGCATCAACAATTCTTTTTCTTAAGTCTAAACTGATTTCTTTTGTTTTCGGCATGATGTTTTATCAAGTGAAAACCCAAACCATTGCTAGAATTTTAGTGTGTAAATTGGAAGATATCTCTCAGTTTTAGCTTGATTTTATAAGCTTCAAGCATTTATAAAGTTAAAGCACATCATTGCACAGTAGCTTGTGGTATGACTTAATGAAAAGGTCAGTTTTTAAGTAGTGTAATAATATTGACACTGGTCATTTTTGTGCTTTCTGAAAAAAACTAGCCCAGATACCACTGGGCGAGTGAAAGAGGATTCCCAGGATGTGTTAGCCCATCTCTGGGCTAACACAGAGAGACAATTTGTGTGCAAACAGAAATCATTTAGTCTTTTTTTTTTTAAATGCAATGGTGAAAATCACTTGCTCTATTAAAAAAGAGCTTCTTTGATAAAAAAATAAATAAATAAAAAAACAACCTAATAATTTGTCCTCATCTCTATGTAAGTGTTAACAGCAGCACAAAAACCTCATGGCATGGTTGTCCATAGCTGCTCATCTCCTGTAATTGTAATGTCTACTTTTGTCCTTATAGCGTATAAGTAGAATTGATTATGGTATGGAAACAAAAACTTTTATCAGTCTTCACTAATTATAATTTCTTTATTTCTTATTTAAAAAATTAAAGTAGATATTTTTTACCCTTGACATTGAACACATCAGTCTAGGCCTGAAAGAATGATTTGACTCAAACATCAACATATGTAACATCTTATTGAAAGAGTCCATAAGCAAACAATTGCTGTGTTAACACATCAGTTTATATTTTGTAATATAATGAATTTAATAATGCTGTATTAAGAAAAGAATAATCCCACACAGTGTGGGCATTATCCTTACTTGCTTGTTATATTGACTGTTTAAACAATATATTTGAAGTCTGCAGTTTAGAATTTCACTGGGGAATTGTTCTCTGTTTTTCTTGTGCTAAAAATCTGAATTCTTTTTAAAATTTGTTGAACTCCAGCTTGAATCCATTTTGCACCTGTCACAAGCCTTTCTTCAAAGCCAGGAAAACAGCAAGGAACAAACATTTCTGGCAGCTTCTGACCATGAAAAGTTCAGGTCTGGCTGACTCCTTTGAGCTGACAGCATCATCTAACAGTGCTCTGGATTTTTCTGGGTACCATAATTCTGTTGTAAACAACTTTTTCATAAGGAAGATCAAGGGCCTGTATTGCTAAGCAGGTTCAGCTTTCCCCTTACCTTTCCTTATCAGCAATGCCCCTAAGTGGTCACACTTAGGTGGTTATCATCTCTGTAATCAACCCAGGGCTTTTACTTTTTTTATGTGCTTGTTCATGTTAAAGAGGTTGAGCAGTATATAAGCAATGACAAATACAGGCAGGTATACTGGCGGCTTACAAATGAAGACAAAAATGCAAGCTAGTATTAGATAAGGTTAAATGCACAGCACGACAAAGATTACACAAAGGATTGAGCAGAGTGTAAATGTGCTTGATATATGTACAGATGTACTGTATGAACTCCTATGCTGGAAAAGCGCTGTATAGAAAAATTAAGTTTAAAGCTATTAAAGAAAGTAGTAAAAGATTTACAATAAATAAATGAATGCAAGCTGTGCAGGATAATTGACTAAGTCAACCATTAGGACACAGGAACTTTGACTGTAATTACAATTTTGTATTGTTTGTACTGGTATTTAGAAATGTTGGTTAATTTTTTCATCTGCAACCCTGGTGGTGTTTTGACATCAGGTTAAAAACAAATGTTCAACTTAAAATGGCAAGCTATGAGATCAACAAATGCCTTTCATGTTTAAAAACTATATCAATATACAGTCATTAACACATTTATTAGACCACCTAATAAGGTGTATTAGGTGGTCACAGTATTGATAAGTACCATTTCCTGAATGTTTCTGTAATTGTTGTTGTCATCCTTAAATTTTAATTTTTTTAAATTCTTTTGTTTTACAAAAAGCTGAAAAAAACAACGACAACCGTATAGTCCATAATTACTTTTGGATTAGTAGTAGTAATTAGTAGTTATTTATTTGCCTTTCTTTTTTTACTAGTTTTAGTGATTGAATACTATACTTGATTAATACTTGATTAATTTCCGACTTCTCAGAGAAGTTCAAGGTGCTGGCTAAAAAGTGTGGATTTGATTCAGGGAAATTAGTCAGTTGTTTTGGGAGACAACGACAATGATCTTAGGCACTCCTGAAAACGGCAGCCCCTCTTACCTGCAGACCCAGATCAATGAGCTCTTCCAAGAGTGGTGAAACTGATTGATGGGAATGACGGGGGATTTGTGAATGATGATCTCAGGCATCGCCTACTCCAGAGCAGCAACAACAGGTGTCATGCAGCAGTGCTGCAATATCATGGAGTGCTTAGTCACACTTACAAATGTACATGATGACTGTGTCACTTACAGGAGTGAACTTCATCTCCATCACTTCCCTCTTCACTTCCTCTGTAAACAAACACACAATTATGTACTTGGTGCACAAACATTATTCACCAACACTCTTTGCTGGTAGTCATTAAAGTCCCGTGGGCTCTTTTCACTTGTACTTCCTCAGTCTCATAGATTTCCAGTGCTAATAATCGTTATAATTGATGTTTCCCTTCTAAGCCTCTAATGATGTTTTTAGTATTTATGGTTACAGACAGCCAGGCAAGCTGATTCATAATAGTTTCTCCCTGCCACTTTATTGGCGTGGCGTTTCTCACATTCGCATCAGTAAATTAATTTTGACCCGCTGATGCCATATATCACAGCAAACCACTGCACGCTGTCTCTCCGTGACCAGGTTTTCTTAAGTTGTTGTCGTAAAGAATGGTTTATCGATCCTCCCTGCTGACGCTTTAATAAGTGCTTTGCATAACAAGTGTTTTACTGCGGGATAAATCGCGTGGCCTGCTGGCGCCTGTCAAATGCACAGGCGCACACACATATGCAGACACAAAGGGAGCACATAGCATTAGGTGGATGAAGAGACAGAGAAGTTTCTGATACTCGTACCTAATTGGCTTTTTTAAGGCATGTCAGCGTGAGAGTAAACAAGAGTTATTTTTAGCTCATAAAAAGTGAGCTAAGTAGTCATTCAACGAAAACCATGGCAGAATGATTCATATCAGGTTTCATCCTCTTAAATAATGTCTTGCCTCTTGCTAGCAAGCAAGCCTACACCAGCAGATCTGTTAGGAGCAGGAGGAATTCAATCAGGGAGATCCATGTGCCAGTGCAGGGGCCCGTGAGTGAGATCGATGGTTTGAGAAGCGGGTCGCGAAGGGGGCAGCTCCCTGGGTGCACTGTTTCATCCCCGTCCTGTTGCCACTTCTGTTTAGGGGGTGTGACTCAGGGTGGAGGGGACAGTAAGGGTGGCAAAAATCACCGCTGCATCCAGGTCCCAGAGGGACAATCCAGCCCAGGCCTACCACAATAATATCATTTTATGTCAGCCATGAGTGAAAGTTTCTCCAACTTGGGGAGGGCTGATTGATGGCTGCTGTAAATCAATGTTGAGAGTGCTGCATGGGGTTTTTATAGCCAGGGAAAATGTTGTGGGTTGTAACTCACCAGTGTCTTCACCCAACATCTGTGTTTTTACATACATTTTTACCATTCAAGAAGTCTTAACCAGAAATGCACATCAGCTGCCATCAGTTATTAAGGTTACTTAGCCCAAACCTTAACTGTATTTAACTTCAGCACAATCTTGCCCTTCATTTACCATATCACAGTTTTCATAGTGCATAGTTCTATGTTGAATAGATACCTCCCTACTAGTTTGCAAATGACCTGATGTTTTTGAGCAGCAGGAGCAAATGTAGTAACCACAGCAGACTATTTCTTTAAATGCACATCCTCACTTAACCCCTGTCTGTATCTACAGTGCTGCACATTTAGAAATGTTTGCACTATTCTCTCTTTTTCAGATGTTGATGATGATGATGTTTCAGATCATCAGAGAAAATATGGTAGAATATGGGTCGCCTTTCTATACTATGAGAGAATGGTAACCAAATACATGCAAAATGCAGTTTTTAAACAACAGTTTCATTTAATCATTTCTTTACAGAATTTTTTACATTTAGCCACATGAAGGTTTTCCAAGGTGGAAAATGTGGTTTGGCCCACTCCAAAATATTTTTTTTGATAGCCATTCAGATAGCCATTTGATAGACAGAAGAGATGATGGTACCATCAATAATACCAAGTTGTTTTTCCCCCTTAATAAATGAAATCATAATTTTAAAACTGCATTTTTACTCATCTTTGTTTAATATTAACAACTTATTTGATCAT
Organism: Pelmatolapia mariae; assembly: GCF_036321145.2. Taxonomy (NCBI): domain Eukaryota; kingdom Metazoa; phylum Chordata; class Actinopteri; order Cichliformes; family Cichlidae; genus Pelmatolapia; species Pelmatolapia mariae. The sequence goes on along the minus strand of NC_086246.1, from coordinate 21,839,042 downwards.
CTGAAACATGTAAGTGTGACAATATGCAAAAAAATAAATAAATCAGGAAGGGGGAAAACATTTTTTCATAGGGCTGTATAGCTAACTATGGTACCCATCAGGCTATGAGATTAGATATGTGATGTTTCTTCTCTGGGTTTAACTAGCATTGCTGACGAATGTTAACTGCAAGTGAGCTATAAGAAATTAAAGCATCATTGTGAAGTCCAAAAGGAGAACTTGATTGAGTGATCCATACCAAAGCTTTGTAACAATGCAGAGCATGCTCTTGATGTGATCACAAACCCCAAGAGAAAAGCAAAAGGGTGGGGGGAATCAAAGGCTTTGATTAGCGTGTTTATAGAACCATCTGTGAAGTCTAGACTAAAAAAGGAGCGTTATAAATAATCTATCAGGCTCAAAGAAGCAGACAGAGAAAAACATGACTGACAAGATACAACAAAATGAGAGAAAATAACAAAATGCATAGTATTAGGAATATTGGGAAAATTGACAGTGTGTCTGTACGTGTGTTTTCTGAGAGACAGTCTAGGCCAAAGTCATGCCAGATAGATGTCTGTGTGTCTTCAAAGAGAAAGAAAAAACTGAGGCAGTATAAGGGTAAAAGCTGTTACCAGGCCTAGAGCTACTGATCGAATTAGAAGATGTGTGTGTTGTTATTACTGTTATTATAAAACATGTAATATGTCATTTGGAAACGGCACACACTAAGCACCAAACAGAGACAGGTGTAATTTCTGTGAGAAAGCTGTGAAGTCAAGGTGTGATTTCAGGGACATTTCTATCTTTAAAATGCGAGAAGCAAAAGATAGGGAACGTTAAAAACATCCATCCATTCATCCACAATAGCGTATAGAGAACCATAATGACATATAGCTTTTTTGACTTTTTCACCCCTCAAAATTAATTTCCTTATGATCTACCAATTCAGGGGTCCTTAATCTATTCATTTGAATTTTCACATCTCCGAACAGGATTTTTCATCTCTCCGGTCTAAAAAGTAATGATTTGCGTTCATGTACACAAATGAGATTGATCCATTTCTAAAAAAGCAAACCAGTTAGGGTTGGGAAGCATTTTGCTGCTTCAAAAAATGTCATAGACACATCGGTCCACCATGTCCATTTCAGGCAATTTTAGATGCAAAGTTTCAACAAGATTGGTCTGCTCTGCTAGGAGGAGAAACAAACATAAATACATACATGCATCCATTCATACATACGCTACCATCACTATAATATTATCTACTGACACTTGCTTAGGTTTAGGCGTTAAAAACGTCTTGGTTCTGCTTAGAAAAAAATCAAGGTTTTGTGTTAAAATACAATGGCTACTTCTTTTAGCTTCTTGGTTGCCATGGTGACGTGTCCCTGATTCATTTGGTCAAAATACTGCTGCAGTCCCATGCTGCCGGTCATGAAAAAAAAAAAAAACTTGATCTACACCATACCTGATGCAGATAGATAAGAAATTAACCAAAAATAACAAATATTTACCAAATATATGTTTCAATCTTGGTTTTATCTGTCTGCCAACAATTTAATCACACTCAAGTACAATTGAAAACAGTTGAGAACATTTAAGCCTGTGCTGTAAGCATAGACTGTATGACAGTCAGTTATTGGTTTGCACATCTTCACCATCACTGTATTGATGCCAGTTTATCCAATGAGTGGTTAAGTTTTTATGAAGGCCAAATATATAATGCATTTTTTGACATTGTTCTTAAAACGGTCCTTGAAAAGCAATGACTGTGATTTTTAAAATGGTGCAGGAACCCCAGTGTAGATAGCGGTCGCTGTTGCCTTTCTCATTTGTTCGTTTTGTTTTCACACACATTATTTCTGTTACGAATGTGTTTACACAGCAAAAACACACGTGAAAGACTGCTGAAAAGCAGGTTCACACATTCCCAGAATTTATGTTGTGTGCAGTTTTGGCTTTAAAGAGCAGTGCTGTGCTACCAAATGTGAGACACTGGCAAATCAATCTGCAATATAATCCATAATGCTGTGCTGCAGATTAATGGTAGAGACTTAGCGGGTGAAAACAAGCTCAACATGGTTTTCAGCCCCATCAGATCTTGACCCTCTCGAAGCTTTATTGATCTCATTTCCTTTTTCAGCTAGCTTGTTTTGTTGCAGTACTGCTTTTTTCCCTCCCTGAACCTTTAATTCAGCTCCAGATGAGCTCTGACAGGGCCAGTTGTTATAAGATCGCCTGTCTGGTAGTGTTGTGTGTGAAAAGCAAACAATGGTGTAAATTCTGCCCTCCCGTCTTCAGGTCATTCATCTGCATGTGGCAATTTTCCTATTTTTCAGATACTGTGCTCTATTTCTTCGTCTCCATCAGCTCTTTTCATCTGAAACAAAATGTTTGCCACAGCCTCATTGACGAGATCCTTTTTCTTGTTGTTTTTTTTGTGTCCAAGTGGTTTAAAAAATAGCTGGTAATTGTTTAACTTCTTCTTTAATGTGGTATTGTTCTGCATGATAAACCTGAAGGGAAGTGCATCCGCCAAATGTGTAGGAGTGTTACGTACTGTAGGAAAGCTATTAAGCTAGCTGTTGTCAGCAAATGTAGGGGTAAATGTAAGTGTGATGGCTCTGTAGTTGCATCTTCAAGGTTTTTACCAACCAATGTACTGTAAAAAAGCCTGCAGAAAATGGATACCTAGAATACACTATTTACTGACACAGTGCAGCAGGTATAATGCTCTATGATAGCAATGAGCATCAGTTGTAGCTTCATTCCAGGCGACTGTAAACACTGAACCAGGCTTTTTCTTTCTAGCCTGCAAACTTTATAGTTATTTTCTTTATTGAATCAGTCATTACAATAGACGCTGTAAATGCAGATTTAGATTGGGTTATGAGCTATCTAATTCTTACAAGACTTCTTGATTTTAGGAGTACAAATGATTCAAACTGTTATTCAGTGCAGTTTTTGGTTCATACCCTAAGGAAAGATCTGCTTTTTTCCTTCCCCTGCCCAAATTTTAATGACAAAACTTGATTTAACATAACAACAAGACCAGATTCTCTTCTTAAATTTGACTACTTTTGTCTTCGTTAGCCCAGTCTCATATTAGGACCACAAAACGTCCTCTTGACACAACAGTAAGATCCAGAAGAAAACTTGATTGGCCTGTAAATGAGCCCGCACGGAGTCTCAGCTCTGTGGATTATCTGTTCTTAGAGATGTCTAACTTGATATAACTAGATATAAACTGCAGTTTCACATTAATGTAATTAGTACGTTCAGCACATATTATACTTTTTGGTGCACGTCTATTGAAATTTTTATTTTAATTATGATTTTCTGCTTCATGGCGGCTTCACGTTAACTTTCTAATGTGCGCTTTCTCAAAATTTCTCAAATTGCTTCCTGACATTATTAGATCAGTGTTGTGCACTTTAGTAAGATTTCGTAATTAGATACAGTTACTTCTTTGGAAAGTAACTAAATGACTTTATAATGGTGAAAGTAATTAGGGAATTTAGCATTACATTTAAAACTCATTTAAATCTATACTTCAGTTCTCTTATGAAGGAAGATATAGCTGAGACTTTTTGTGTTGTATATAGCTAAAGGGGGCAAGCTGATGACCGAACTGTTAACTGTTTCTGTAAAACTTAATAAATAAATAAATTATGTCCTGTGGTCTTTTACTTCAGTGGAAAACATCATGGACAAGAAACTGCAGTGTTACACTTTCTGAGAGTATGTGGGGGTCCTCTTAGTTCGTAAATCTCTTATATACTTATAAGTATCTGTGCTTTCTTGCTATGTTTTTTTCAAATAGACTATATAAACTAGGACATCCAAGTCTCAAGTAAAGCAAAATGGTTGTCGCTTGACTTTCTGTAATTTTTAGTTATTATTTCATCTTAAAAAACTAGAATGTCATTCAAAAAGTGCATTTTGTAACTCAATTCACAAATGTAACCTTTCAGATGTTCCATGTTGATTACATGTAAAGATATGACTCAAAATCAACATCTCATCAATCAAGAAAGGATTTACGATATGGAAATGTCAAACGTCTGGAAAGTATCTTCATTTATATTACTCTAAATAACTGATTGGGGCTCCTTTAACATGGGCGCTGGTGAGGGGTCACTGTAGCTGTGGTTGCTTTGATAGTGGCATTTATCTTGTTTGTATTATTAGGTCAAGTGTTTCTTATCTTCCTCTTGACAATGCGTTCACCTCAGGGGAGTTAGCTACCCAATCAAGCACAGGATCATGATAGTCAGCAAACCATTTGGTAGTAGTTTGGGCACTGTGGCAGGTAGAAAAGGAAATCGGCATCCCCATAAAACTCCAAAATGTTCTGGCAGATGGCTCCTTAGACTTTGGACTTGATAAAACACTGTGGACCAACCAGCACCACCACCACCGTGAGCTCACATGTCACCCCAAATCATCACAGGTAGTGGAAAATTCACACTGGACTTCAAACAGGTTGAATTCTGTGCCTCTCTGCTCTTTCTACAGACTCTGGGACCTTGATTTCCAAATGAAATGCAAAAAGTCCTTTCATCTGAACGAGCGCTATGGACCACTGAGCAGCAGTCCACTTATTTTTTCTCTTCAGCTCAGGTAAGACTCTTCTGATGCTGTCTCGGGTTCAGGAGTTGATTGATATTTGGAATGCAACAGTTGCAGCCCATTTCCTGAAGACTTCTCTTCGTGATGGCTCATGATGGACTGACATCAGCTGAAGTCCGCTCCTTGTAAAGCTCTCCCAAGTTCTTGAATGAACATTCCTTCATTATTAAATGCTGTGGTCATCCCTCTGGTTTGTGCATCTTTTCCTACTTTTCTAATCCAACTTTGATACAGAACTTTTCTTTTCTTCTACTACCGTCTGAGGTTCCCTGTGGACGGCCCTGATAATACTCATCTGGATACCTTTCGTGTTAACATCTCTACTCCATAATTGTGGTTGCTTATACTGAATAAGCTAGTTATATCCAGTGGTAATTTACTTAAATTCACAATGAAATACAGTAACATTTTTCACATTTTTGCTCGAAACATTGGAGTTTCCATGTAATGTGTCTATAGTATACCACATTTTTACATCCTTAAGTAATGTATGTAAAGTTTTAGTTCATGGCACTCTTAATTTTTTTTAAGATGCACCATGAAGTTGTATTTAATACAACATATACATGCCTTATGTTAAGAAACACTTTGAGGTAATAAAAGCAATAAAAGACTTTGATTTTTTTTTCCTGTTTGTCTGTTGTAGTCTGCAGGTGTTAGCATAAAGAGTGGACATGTCAAACAAAGGTCAGGGTTTGTAGAAGCACAGATTAAGGACTTTAGCTAAAATGTTATGTTTGTTCTGCCATCGTCTATGTTTGGTCTATTGAGTTCACAGTACAGTTGCTCATGTTTTGTTTACCTTCATTTTGCATTAGCAAATGACTGAGGTTTGGTTAATAGGAGCTACAAGTACACACATTATTGTCGCCTCCTTTTTGTGCGCAGAGGTTTTTAAAGACAAAGTCTCTCTCAAGACAAAGACAGGTCATTACCACACTCTGATTCAGATGTAAAAGCTCTGAACAAAAATAGGAGCCATTATGATACTGTGGCAATTTAACCAATTTCATGTTGTTTCTCCCTGTCTTTCACAGATGCACAGGTTACTGTGCTTAGACCCACACAGATACACACAGGCACGTGCACTCACCCACACCTAGCCATAATCTTTCTTACTGCATCTAGCGATATGAGGAAAACTGACTTTTCCACATCAAGATCGAGTGGGGGGAGGAAAGGCATTATCAGCACCAGAGAAAGATAAGAGTTACGTCAGTAGGCTAGGAGTCTTGTGTAAAAATCCAAAGGTCACCCGAGCTTGACTTCACACCGGCAGACATGGAGACACTGAAGGTCAAAGAGAATGAAGGAGTAATCCATTCACAAGGATGACAACCAACACCTACAGTTTCACTCTGATCCATTTCCTCGCAGACACACTGTGCTTTTTCCCTCAGGAGGTATATTTCTCTCAGATTGTTTATCCTTTTGTGCTTTTCTTCATGCCAGAAAATGCGTAGGGATTGTTTTGTATAGGTAGAGAGGAAAAACTACAACTAGTACCCACCAAGACAGGTGACCAAGACAACGCGAAGCAGCAACAGTAAGTAAAAAGACACCTGAGGCTGAGCATTGAACCCTGGTCGTATCAAGAAGCATATTAATTCTACCGGAGCAGCGTGGATAAGTGGGGCTCCTGGGCGCTGCACACTCCGAATATAATCACGAAGACACTGCCTTCGATAATGTAATAAAATATACAATATAACACTGAGCTGTGAAATGTATGTAAACAACCCAGCAGCAAAGACAATCATGAGGAAGGAAATTGCAAAGGTTTTGTAAGGTAAGGCCTTCAGTCGGCTTGTAGATGATGCGGATTATCAATTCGTGAGGTATCTGTTTCAGTGAAAATTGAAATGTGATAAAATCTTGCACAAAAAAAAGAAATGCTATCCATCCAATTTCTGCTCGATAACCGAAAAGAACAAAAAAAAAAAAAACAGTTCCTGAAGCATTATGCTTGTTGTAAAATAATATAATAATGTTATTATAGTAGTATTATAGTAGCGATTCTCCAGGAAGAGAATCAACAAACATGCCTCAGCAACCCTTTCTTTTAACATTGAGCTTGCATCTATCCCACTGAAGAGCACCTGTCAGATTAGCCTTAAGAGCCTTGCAGCACTTCAGTTTTCTCTTTATTTGATATCCAATTTCTGCATTCATAGCACTTATGCACACTTTTAAAATGATGGAGGAATGAATGGACATTGAAATTGAGCTTTTTTCCCTTCCTCTGGAGACATCAAACATCAAATGCTTGTGCACTGTTTTTGGACCCTACTGTGGACCATTTATTCCCTTGGTGCAGTTTGTTTGTGCAGCATAGGTCGTTCAAGACAAATAAATAACCGCACCGAAAGGTCCAACTATGTAGGTTTCCGTCCTCTTCCAAGTGCACTGTGCAGTTTGTCAAGAGTGAAAGTGCAAGACAAGCTCCTGCTGGAAAAACTGTACAGCAACCTAAAACAACAAAACAGGTTTTCTGATATCTGATAACCTGCAGTTCTTCAGGACTGAGAATCATGCTGCTAAAAAATGAAATAATGGAATATTGAAGTCCAGACTGGTTATCATATTCAGCTTTTCTTCCCTGTGCTCTCTACTGCTCTCAACAGCAGAGCATGAGAAATACGGGCAAGTCTATAATTCTTGCCACTTCCCAGTGATGGCATCCATCCATTCATCTTATCTTCGGTCACCAAATCTGTTTGTGATTTTTATGAACATCAAGGAGTGGTAAGTGTGCAGCTTGGTGCCTTCACAGACCTGTAACCTCACACATTTTGCAGCCAAATGTAAAGCTGGGATGTGAGCCAGATCCTTAAATTTCTGAAGCCTTAGAGCACTTAGGATTTGAACTTGTACAGTACCATTAACTAGCATTGCAATAGTTTTACCTTAACTCATGTGAATGACCTTGAGGAACTAAGAACGTTAGCTTAAAGATAAAGGCGCTAGAACAGCTCAGGTTTAGTGGATGAACTGAGGAGCTAAACCAAGGCCGAGATTATGATCAATAAGGAATACTTTAAACTTGGAATTTACTTTAAATACAGGACAAGATGGCTCTATACCTGGAATGTGCTCATTTACATTGGAAAAAACTAGATTAGCTGTAAGATCAGCTGCAAGACTCTCTGAGACACCCCAGAGCGTTGAAGGAATAAAATATTCCATGTGGGATGGAAATGACTTGGGATTTGGAACTGGAGAAGTAGCTAGGGAGAAAGACATCAGGGATTATGAATTTATTATCCATGGATTTTAAACCATTTTCACACATGAGAAGACAAGAGTCTGACCTAGCTGGACATTAAAGTGTCTTTAACATTCAAACTCTGTCATTGACAGTTTGTGTAATGTCCATTTGTCCATTTGGTGCGGGTAATAGATGAATTCACAATAAGAGAGCTTTTTGAAGAAGTGCAAATCGCTCTGAAGCAGATCACTTTGTGTCGTATTCAGATGTGACAACTTTGGACAGTGTCCCAACTTGATTCTCCCGGGTTTTTTTCTGGAGTTTGTGCACGAAAACAGCTTTTGTTTCAGAAACCAAAACCATGCGAAACAAAGCAATCTTTTAGCATTCAAACTGAATAAACTGCAGGCACAGACAAACCTTTAACAGCCTCTTCAGTCTTTTATGCCACATTCTTTAGATGTCTTTAGTTCCTGGCCATTACCTATAACATCACCCCCAGCTTGAAGACAGTTTGCCACACAGTGTGGAACCATTAGGAAAGAAAAGTTCTCCAGAGGCTAAAACCCCTGTTTGATTTTCTCAGCCTCTCGCCCTATGACCCAGCCTCGTGTTAGCTGAGCCTAATCTGACAGGAAGCTAATAGATCGTCTAATTAACATAATGTCCACCCATTAGGAGTGGTTAACCTTTGACTTATCATACTGACAGGGATAATAGGAGGAGCAGAGAGAAGCTCACAGATACATGCACTATGAACTCATGTTATTTACATATTTCATCACTTCTCAGTGCCGGACACATGTTAACGCAGCTCTTTTGTGTCTTTCACATGTCTCGACACACACATTTCCAATGGCTGATTGTGTGCTTCAGTCCTCAAGCTTGAGCCACCTTACGCAACTGGACCACAAATCAGTCGAGTTGTCGTCACTGCACTTCGCTGAACTACTGTCACACTTTCACTGACAGCGAGGAACTAACCCAGCCGGTTTCCTCAGACATGAACTTTGGGTTGCTCCTTACTTGTGCAATGCCACACACACGCGCACACACACTACAGAAAAAAAAAAAACCATATGTGCGTTCTTGCTGCTGATCCTCCCTGACGTCTCATTCCACCTCATTTCCTCAGACCCCTGCTTCTTTCTAATTGAGGCAGCGGCGAATACAATTATGGTGAGAATCATCCCGGACTGATGTGAGGACGGATTAACGGGATTAAGAAGATAATCTGTTGACCCTCTGGCCCCAGCGCAGTATGAGGCTGGGAAGGCAATTTGAAGCCGAAAGAAGAAGAGATAGGGGGCTTTAATGAGCGAGCTGACGAAAGCCTCTGACCACCGAGAGGCTCGCTTGGCGTGCCGCTGGGGGATTACTTTCTGCAAGACTCCCCTACGTAATCGCACCTAACCCCTCCTTCACTGCCCACACACCCACCGCTTCTCGAAGGATGTTCAGGAACGGCTCCATGAGTCTGCAAATAAAGGCAACACTCATGCTGCATCATTAGTTTGTCATTACATTTGGTAATTGTGGTTCAGAAGTAGAATACAATCTGGAAAAAACGAGAAAAACACAGATAACCAAGATATTAACTTTTACGAGGTCTCAACCTGCACAGTTTTCTTTATATCCTTTTGTGTATTTTTAGCATTCATACTACTTGCATCCACCTGAAGAAACGTAAGACCAATATTTACTCGGCTTTCATTTCATTTCCATCAGCTTATGAGGAACATTTTTGGCTTTTTAGCTCACTAAAATTCTACACTGCACATTCAGCCACCTAGTCACTGACTTTATCTGTGTGGATTTTGTAACTGTGCAGGTAGTGTGCAGTGGATTTATGTCTGTTTGCTGAAAACTGTCAACCGGAAAAGCAGTAAAACAACACCACAGAACCAAAAACCAAGTCAAACAAAGCAAGCTTTTACCATTTCTTTAGAATCACCTGTCATTGCAATCAGAAGTTGTATTCGGGAAATTCAGAATGGGAAGAGAAAAAACAGATGACATTTCCTCAACTGGTTTAAACCAAACAAAATGAAGTGCAGATACAATCAAACCTTTAAGAGCTTCTTCAGTCTGATATGCTACATTCTTGAGATGTCTTTTGTTCCTGGCCATTACCTGAGAGTGAAAATGCTGCCATTATCACTTCCGTATCATTAGTTTCTGGGCCTGATAATGCCTTTTGTTCTTTTCTCATGTTTCTTACTGTTCTGATTCCTCATTTCTCACATATCTAGCACTTTCCTCTTTGTGTGTCTCCTTTTCATTTCCTTCCTCGGGTCAGTCACAGCCAAACAGCCAAACACTGCACATTATAGGAAAGAAATTTGACCTGTTATATGCTCATTTTTATGATTTTTTTCTGCATCATTATCATCTTGTCAAGTAGTGTGTAAAATTATGTTAAGTATTCATGATGAATAAAAACAAATATGAAGGGAACCACTGATGTTTTTTTTCTGTTAGAGATACATACTACAGAATGGTTTTATATAGTTACCAACTGTTGATTTTCTGTTAGCAAACTCAGGAAATTTCTATATCTACCTAGACAATTTTCAATTTAATTTCAATTCAGTTTTCTTTATATAGCACAAAATCTCACAACAGTCACCTCAGGGTGCTTTAAATTGTTAGATAAAGACCCCACAGTAATACAGAAACAGAGACATCCCATCAATCACATGACACCCTATGAGCAAGTACTTTGGTGACATTGAAAAACTCCCATTTGACAGGAAGAAACCTCCAACAGATGTATACAGATAACTGTTATGTAATATAGCATTCATTTGGATATTACCTTAAGGTTAATGGAAAATATGGTCATGATCAACATCAAATGTGTTTCATTAAAAAAAATAGTACACATTAATAAGTCAAAGTTTTCTGAATATAAATGTATATATTTGATCAGTTTTATTTTATTTGTACTTCTAAATACATATATATATATATATATATATATATATATATATATATATATACATACATATTTACATATACTTAAAATAAAATATATGCAAATTATCTCATTTATGCATATCAATGTGCTGTATATAAACCCTGTGATGTACAGTGCTTAACTAGTTTAACAGACCATCTTTTATAAAATATATATATATATATATATATATTTTTTTTTTACAAATATATCAGCAACTTTAAGCCTTTAAAAGTTTAAAATGAAATAAATGTTCTTCAGATTTCTATGCCCAAATTTGAGATGAGTTGTGGAGCGATAAAACTTTTTCTTTCTTCTTTTTTCTTTTTTAGGATTGCAAATAAGTAATGCTAATTTGGCATCTTAATCCAAAACTAATCATAATGTGCTTCACAGTTTTTTCTGCCTTTTTGTGTAAAACCGAAAGTTTGAAAATTCACAGATAACAAAAATAATTAAATTTTAGCATTACAAATATCATTTTAATATTTAATCTACCAGTTTCAAAATATCATTTTCATTCTGGGGGATTAAATATTGCAGAAACATAAGGAATTATTTTCATAATTACCAGTACTTTTAGTGGGTATAAACCTAACATTGTGTGGTGGTCTCATAAATTTGTCAAGCACTGTGTACGGACAGTAAAGCCTCCATCAGCCTGTAGCATAATCTATCCTTATGCATGCAGCAATATTGAGAGCACAGCATATATAGAAGTTATAAATAATTAAATATGGTAAAGTAGTGTTTATAATTGCTGTTGCATCACTTAAGTTATCAAGATACTCTAAATAATATATTCATACAATTAAAAGACATTTTTAGTAATTACAATCCTCATATTTTATTTTTTAAAAATGTAACAAAAATCTGAATGTTTAGAAAATCAAATAAATATACATTGTGAAAAAATTACTGCAGAGCACATACAAATCCCTTTCTTGTCAATTGTGCAACAGAATTATAAATATCTTTGTTTTATTTATTTTTTTACATAAAAACTAAATAAGCATTAAACATGCAGTATTAAAAAAACTATTATTATCTATCTATTGCATTTATCAAATAAATAGCAATTTATATTCAATGACAACAACCAAAACCTGTGTGAGCGTCATCACTACCACCAACTTCATATCATCATCCACTGAGAACACAGGATATCCTTGATTAGCAAATGAGGGTTTCCTTGGTAACCAGAGCCTGGAATGACAGCTGGTGACAAGTCATCAGCAACAAAGCGATGAGCAAATTGCCTTCTGTGTGGATGCAACTTAACCACTTGAAAATTTTTAACAAGACTCTAAGCTTAAGAGTTATAAAGGAAACGTTTCTGGGCAACACTGAGCAAGGAGGGGAATTAAGCCTTTACCTGTGGTGAAGTGAGGAGGTATGGCTGGTTATGTTGCTAGGTATGACAAATAGTCTGAAACGTGACTGGTTGGTCAGAAAAAGGGGAAAAAATGCAGTCTAACTGGTAATGGAGAGAATGGAAAACTAACAGAGTTAATCACAGAATTCACTGTGTTGAAATAGTATAATTATGAATACTCTAACCCAGGGGTTCTCAAAGTTTTGATGACAGAGTACCAATTTAGTGAGCCGGCATATGAGCGAACTACCCACAAGAAAATGACACACATCAGTCACATTTAATTAGTGTTTTTAATGTTTCTGTCACAAAATGGTGCTTTTTGCTTGTTAATTGCCAGCGCTGCACTGAATCACAGTTTCCTTTTAACCATTAGAGCGACGGCATTTCACACAGAGACAACAGGAAAGTTGGGAAGGCTCGGTCTGCTTTGATGTCTGAAACAGGCAAGCTCAAATTCAAAAGAAACGCTCATCCTCTGTGCTCTTTATCATGCCATGTGAGACGAACTGGGGATGAATGAAAAGTACAATAGTGTTATTTCCTTTCTCTGTTTGTTGGCCTGCAGGTTGTACTTTGAGAACTCTGTAATGAGCATCTCTACTGAATAAATTAGGAGCCATATTTAACCTGCAAAATGTGTCAAAGCACACACCTACCTGTGTAGTAGGTAAATTCTGCTGATAGTTATATGCTTGCTGACTTTTATTTCCTATGCTTGTCTTTTTAGCAGTTAATCTTATATGGCTCATATGATATTAACATAATAAAGTGTTTAGCTCGTATTATTTATTATTACTAGCACACCTGCTGTCAATATAGTTTAATTACCTCTGGTTATGAAGTGTTTCAAGGAAATGTACTTTCTTTTTTGTTTTTCCATCTAACCATTGGCATTATGGTGGCAACTTTAATTAATTCATCAAATGTAACTGATCATGTGATCAAATGTAAGACTGCAGAAACAGTTCAGAGGGTTAGTTCTGGAGTGTGGACATCATGAAACTAACACGACTCAAATATGCACGTTCCAGATTTGACAGTTCAGTTAGTCAGACCTGGATCCTTTAATGCAGGGATGCCAAACATGAGGCACGGGGGCCAAAGGTTTCAGTCGGAAACCACTGAGCATCTTTAGAAAATGCAAGTGAGGTGAATTTTAGACTTTTAACAGTGTTGTAAGTTTTACAGGTCTTCCTACTGATAAAAACCTCCTACACTGCAATTTGTACTACATCAAAGAAAAAAGAAAAGCAATGGTGAAAAAACAGGAACTTTGTGTTCAACTGTCTATTTATCTATTAGAAATGTATAGAAACTTAAATTAAATAAAGAAAGATAAAGAAGCATTCTAGCAATTAACAAAAATATCTGTATCCTGTAATTACAGGACAGCCTGTGCAATATTACACATATTTTCAACCTCAGATTTCTTTGTGTGGCTCATTTTCTCTGAAGAACATATAAAATAACATGTTTCCAGTTACTTCACACCCCCTACACTTTTATTTATGCGTGCAGTGACCCGTGGGTCATAAAATTATGGAGATGCTGTGTCCCTTCACTCTGTTTGTTTGTATATATGTGCCCGATGTGTGGTGTTTTTTTCTTTCTTCTCATGCTTTTCCCACTCAATGTTCCAACACTGTTACGATTCAAGCACCTACACCTGCCTGTTCCCACATTCCCACACATTTTACTTTCAGTTTTATTTGATTATTTTTTTTCTCATGCTCCATCGCACGTGGGACACAACAAATACGTAGCTTTGAATGTGTGGCTCCTTACTGACCAAGATGATGAAAAGATTCTCTACTCAGAGATCCTGAGCCATTTTAAAACGGTAAATGGACTGGTACTATATGATGCCTTTCTACTCAATTTAAGCACTCAAAAGCTTTCTTAAAGCAAGTCTCAGTCACCAAGTCACACACATATATTCGAACAATAGTAGTGTCTGAAGTGAACAGAGATGGGCAGTAATGCATAATCTGATTTTTTTTTTTAAGTAACGAGTATGGTAAGGGATTACTATTGCACTAAAAAGTAATTAGATTACTGTTACTAAACCATGATTTTGTTTGTGAGAATGTCTCATGACAATGATGTACGAGCGTGCGACATCCGTGGCAGAAACAGACGTGTGTAGATCGACTACGGAAAATATGGAGTGCAGAAAGAGTACAACCATGCAGGGTTTAAAGCGTGGAAGTACTGACATCACTTTAAGTTTGGTTCTGTAAAAAGTGACAAAAACATTAGCATCCGCTGTACACTGCGTGGGAAGAAAACTTCTGTCTACAGCGAAAAATTAAACTTGAGCAAGCACCTAGTACGCTGCCACTGGAATGTGAAATTCATAGAGGATCCCCCCACTAACATGACCGCTGCAGCACTGGGCAAACCTCCACTGGCCCCACTCCTGCTAAAAGGGTGAAAATAGACTTAAGAATGACAGGACTTAGTGCTGCTGAATCTTTGATTTTATTTATTTTTTGCTGTGTTTTAGTTGCATCTATTTGAAAGAGTGAGTGGAAACACAAAACATTATTTCATTTTATATGCTGGAATATGCAGAAAATAGGTTTAAATGTTAAACAAATTGCTTCCAGTCAAAGGCTGTTGCATATAATTAAATTTTTGCTTGATGCATAAAGTTAAAAGATTAAAACTAATAAACAATATAAAAAATATTTTTCATTTGATTCAGTTTTATATCATGAAATATGCAAAAAAAAATTGGGTTGAAAGGTCTGTTGCTTTATCATTATTATTATTATCATTATTTATTATTCAGGTTGTGTATCATGTTGTTAAAAGGTAACTAAGTAATAAAGTAACTAATTACTTTTGAAAATAAGTAATCAGTAAAGTAACTGGATTACTTTCAGTTCAAGTGCTGATTGCTTTGAGGCAACTGTTGCTGTGATTTGGCACTTTATAAATAAAATTGAATATATACGTGGGAAATGGTTACGGGCAGGCTTAAACTGAGGCCTCTAGCCTTTAGTACATGGGTCACCTGCTCAACCAGGTGACATGTAGCAGCACCGTCTAATCAGGGTCTGACATTGAGTTTTTAGATGAAGAAGAGATTTACTATAAGTCTGCTCCAAAACAAGCCCTCCAGCAGCCAGCAAGGGGAGAAATATGGATGGCAAAAAAACGGTGAGAGTGAATGATCTTCGTGCCCAATGATTGAGGCACCCCACATGGCTGCCAGCGTGAGGAGCCAACCGAAATGGTAGTTACTTATTTTGAACTTTTCCTCCTACATGCCATCTAAAAACTCATTTGTATCAGGAAATGTTCCCTCATCTAAATTCCCTTCTAGATCCAGCAACAACAAAACAAAGAGCTGCAGTGTGTCTGGGCCCAGGATGGACAGGAAGACACAGCATACATGCATCAAAGGCAAGAATTACATCTGCCCCTCATTCGTTGTACAGAATAGCACAGACAGGCTGTTTGTTCAGTGGGGCAGGTGGGGAGGAGTATACACTGACATGAATCTGGTCCATTCCTAATTCAGTGCACACACTTAAACATCAGTAATCATCAGAAACCTTTACTTATTTATATTTGTTCAAGATAAACATCATATTTCCCCCATATCTTGAATTTTCTCTTTCTTTTTATTACCTTTTTGTCACAAAAACAAATAGCACTTTTTTCATAAGTGTGTTCTTGCAGGCATTAATTCCAAATATTAACATATATATTAACACACAGTCATGGAGAGAGACAGAGAGAGTCTGTGTTGTTTGTAGTTATGATAAAGTAAATATCTCTTAAGCATTATGCTGACTAATAAAATATGAACACAAAACAAAAGCTAATTAACCAGATTACATAAACTGCAAATATCCTGTTTTCTCACTTCTCTGCTCTCCCATGGCTCTACTCACTTTCTCCTTCATCCATATCAACCTCTGCTTAAGAAGCTCTTAAGCCTCCTTTTTCACCCCTATCAGTTTTTCGCCTCAGGAAATCTTTTAAGGACTAAGATGCTTTATGAAAAAGTTTTATCATGACCAGGATTTAGTTTTAACTTTCAGTAGAAATTTGTAGAAAATGCCACAGCTCTAAGAATTTTCTTGAAATCTCTAAGGATTTCAAAACTGTGAGGAACTCTTAGTGGTAGGAAGCTTTGTGAATACTGAAACTTTATTCACTTTTATTCAAATCAATCAGTCAGCTACTGTGCCATGATTTCCTAGTTTGTTTGTTTGTTTTTTTGCATATTTGTCATGCTCAATTTTTTCAGATGAGCAAACAAATTTTAATGCTGGAAAAAAATAGTAAATACAAAATGTAGATTTTAAATAATGATGTCATTTATAAAGGGAAAAAAATATGCAAACCTACATGGCACTGTGTGAAAATTGACCCCCTTGTTAAATCATGAATTAACTTTGATTAATCTTGAAATCAAGCAACACATCATGCCACAGTCTAAAGAAACACTTTGGAAACAAAGTCTATAACGTCTATCAGTCTGGAAACGGTTACAAAGGCATTTCTAAGGCTTTGGGATTCCAGTGAATCGTTGTGAGAGCCATTATCCACAAATGGAGAAAACCTGGAACAGCGGTGAACCTTCCCAGGAGTGACCAGCCGACCAAAAGTACTCCAAGAACGACTCATCCAGGAGGTCACAAAGAACCCAGAACTACAGGCTTCACATGTCTCAGTTAAAGTTAAAGGTCATGATTCAACAATAAGAAAGAGACTGGACAAAAATGGCCTGCATAAGAGAGTTCAAGGAGAATACCAATGCTGAACAAAAACACAGAGATTTTTGGATCTATATATAGGATTTAAAGATGCTAACACCTCACTAGTTGAAAAAAGGGACTTAACTTTTTCACTTTAAACATGATAATTTGGCTTAGATGTAACTTAGAAAAAGAGTGCAGCTATTTTTATATTGCATATTAGGCAGAATATGCACACTATTAAAAGTGCTTTTAATATTAATAATGTTTCTTAACTCTGTGTTTTCGATAGCAGTTTTATCAGTAAAAAAGCTAAAGGGAAAAATGTGATGTCCCATCAATAGTGCTGCATAATTGTAGGTCCAGACAGCTTAAAGTCTTAAATGCAGTGTAAAATTAATGACACCCTTAGCTCATTAACTGTGTAAACAAATGAATTTTTACAGCTCCTGTGTGACCAAGGTAAATGACAGGCTGTAAAAAGTTACTTATGGATGGAGTCAGAAGAGTTTGCAAGTTTGCAGTTCCTCGTGCCTTTCAATAGAAAAGTGCTTAGAGCAGATCCTGGCTGAGTGTCGTGTCCCTGAGGTTTTCCTGCAAGTATGAAGAATTCTGCATTCTTCTGTTTAATGCTCTGAGAGAGGTATTCCAGTATTCCAGCTGACTAAAAAGTATATTTTAATAACCAGGAAAAATTTACTTTGACATCCTCCATCGAGTTTTCAACCGAGAATAAGAAGTATTACTGTTACCGTTTGCCCAGCAAGTCAAATTGGCTTTCACAATACAACCTGTATCAAACAGGTCGAGCCATTTTAATAGCTCTGATACAGTTGTTGATCTGCAGAACTCTCGATCAATGGACTGAGATTAAAAATGAAGTTTAATGGATGTTTGATGGATTTAAGTAATGCTTTTGACTTAAGCCGCAAATCATCTTCTCTTTGCTGTCTAGTATAAGCATCTACGAACATAATAATGAAAGGCTTTCCTTCAGGATGAGATTTTCCTCCTTTGACATCTGTCTTGTTCTTTTCAAAGAATAATAAGTACTTACAGTTTCTGCTTGACAAGATTAATAATAAATATTGCACTTTCAGACACACTAAATGATGAATCCTACCTTTCAATGTTGCTCCTGGCTATGAAAGTGCCAAAAGTTGTGTGTGACACTCTTTAATGAGAAATACAAATACATAGACACGTTCAGACTAAGTGCACCATAAGTGCCAGCCATTCGTTATTGTGACTGATGGGGTTTTTTTTTTAAGTTTTATTAAAAAATGTAAAAACATTAACCAGAAACAGATACATTCAGAACTTCTTAGAAGTTAAGGACAAACACACTGTGTTAAACAAGTGAAGAGAAACAGTGGCTTTATCTACATTTGTGAACAATGAAGTGCTTGTTGGGCAAAATGAGTCACAGAGAAAAAGTGAGACAGTATATCGTACAATGGAATTGAGTAATTCATTGTAATAAAGCGCTACAGATTTCTCATTTATTCTACTTTATTAAGCAATATTGCACTACAGTAATTTTACTGTAGCTTTATTAGACTGGATAAACATATCTGGATCATGACATCAGACTTTAGAGGACTTAAAAATATATTTAGAGTGCTTGTTAGCAGCAGAGCAATAGGGATGGAAATCGAGAACTGGTTCTTGCAGAGAGTTCCACTTGCGCCTGCCAGAGGAGAAAGATAGTGGCAAAGTCTACAGCGTGGATATAGACATTACTTTTATTTTTATTGCACAAAAGGACGAGAGCGCGACAGCCAAGTGGCAGTCAGGCTGTAGCCTCCGTTTCCACCTGTTCATGTTTCCAAAGCAGAATCACTGTGGCGATCGCTTTAATGTCTCTTTGAGCTGATTTTTTTTCTTTGATTTGTGTTGTAGCCTTTATGTTCATGTCTAAATAAGAGAAAGATCATATGTGTGTCCTCAGTAGGACAGGTGTGTTGGGCTGCAGTCTATAGCTTTATATTGTTAAATGGTGATTATGAGGCAGTTTGTTTCAGGTCATTTTAATGTAACAAGAAGTGTAATGAATTACTTTCTCCTGGGAGTAATTAAGTAACGTACCACACTACATTTAAGAAAAGTGTTCTGTGTAATTCTCCAAAAGTTGATTCTGTTTATCTGGACATAGATTTTTCAGTGGGCTGGTTTCAGTCATTATGCAAATGTACTGTTTATAAGATTGGGGAAACCTGCAGTCAGCTGAGACTAAAGAAGTCAATTGGATGACTGACGAAATGTTTCTCCCACTGAAAACGCTACATCCAGATGAACAGAATCAACTTTTGGAGATTTACTTACCTGGATGATTGAGAATGCATCAAGATGTTCAGTGTAATATATGTAATAATTTTTTTTTGAGTAATGACCCACCACTGATCACAACAAAGAGAGGAAATACTTCCATAAATACATGCACAAACATTTGACCACACAGCATACAGCTAACTTGATTGAATGCAATGTCTTTGATACATTATGCTGCTCAGAGATGGAGGTGACTCTCAAAGCCGAGCCAATGAGAATCGATAATGAATTGAATCGATAATGGAATCTGATTTGCTAAATTCGTATCAATTCCCATCCCTACAGACCAATCAAGAAAGCACTGAACAGGTAACTTAATCAAGTCTACAGCTGTGTAACGGCTTACCTCCCACATGACCTTTGAACTCTTTTCCCAGAGTTTATAAAGTTCCTTTACATCAAAACAACCAGCCACAGAAGAACAGCGTCCCTCCAGCTGAATCATTATAATAACATCCTGTAAAGTTTTAAACCAAACATAATGACACAATTTTGTCTCAAAGATAATGATTAATATAGAAACTTGGAATGTAACATTTAATGTTTGATACTATGCCAAAGACTGTGCCAGTAATGTATAAAAAGCTCCAACAGTATCCCAAACAGGATTTGTTACATAAAGGCTTGTAGGCATGATCCCAAATAATACTTTGAAGCTCTTAAATGTGGATCTTGTAATCATAGATGTAGCCATTCTGCCACAGCGGTTCATACAGTTTTTATTATGGAACTCGAGGAAAATTCAAGAAATCGACATAGCTGGTCATACAGTGGCAGATAATGAAGACTTTTCCATGTATAGTTCACCATGTTTATTCAAGCCAGAGCACACAGACAAGAGCTAAATCTACAATAACAGCACAGACCAAACAGCACGGAGGAACAGGAAACTGTTTCACCTTCCCAAAATCAAGTGGAAGAAAATCCTGAGGCCAGTCAGCCCGCGAGACCAAATTGCCAGCTCTCTGCAGTAAGCAGCAGTGATTACACGACCGACATAGCAATCACAAGCTTACAGGACATTTTTATAATATGTATGTTTACCTCAGATGGAGCTGCATCAGTGATAGGATGTGCTTCTGTTCTCAGTGATGAACAGGTTTATGAGGGTATGTGCTGTACTGCATGTTCTTTTCGAAGAACTGATTTTTAGCCACATGATGTGAAGCAATTTGACATAGTGGGATTCTTCAATGTTTTCAAAATGTGTCTAGTACATGAATGGCTAGAAAAGCAAAATACAAGCTCTATGCCTTGTTCATTTCAGCCACATTAGGGTACATGAGGTCCAATCAAAAGATTCAGAGACCGCACCCACTTGCCAATTTGCCAACCCTTCAATTTGAACTTCATTTTGGGGAAAAGGACAAAGTTGAACAGAGCCAAATGTAGAAAGCAGAGCGGCTGATTGTGCTGGTGTTCCAAATAATTTCTGCCTTTTCCATGTGC
This sequence comes from Pelmatolapia mariae, assembly GCF_036321145.2. Taxonomy (NCBI): domain Eukaryota; kingdom Metazoa; phylum Chordata; class Actinopteri; order Cichliformes; family Cichlidae; genus Pelmatolapia; species Pelmatolapia mariae. Next base: position 21,818,388 of record NC_086246.1, on the reverse strand, counting down.
TGTGAGCCACCACAAGATAGCATGGTCATATACTCCAAATGTTCTGCCTCAAACACCCGAAGACCTGGAGTAAATCTCGACACTGACTCTCTGACCCTGAAGGAGGAACTCATGCATGCCCACATGAATATTAAGAATAGAGAGCACCATCCTGGTTGTGCTCCTGACCTAATGTGGAGCTTTCAGTTTTGGAACATGAAGCTCTTCCACTGAAGACTGCTGTTTGGTTTTTTGGGTCAAGACTAAAGAACCAACTTATTTTGACATGAAGGTTGGGAGAGCAGATAACAACTAAAATTAGGCAAAGCTGTTGCTTTGATATACATTAGATACAGTTTATTTATAACACATTTTTCTCATTTTGCCTCTGTGCACCACCACAGTGGACTATTTAAGTATTTAAGAAAAATAATTACTTTTTTTTTTTTAGGAATTATGACCATCTTTACATATAGTACACAGTTTTCAGAGGCTCAAAAGTAACAAACATTCTACATACTTTGATTGTTTTTAATAATTCAATTCAATTCAATTTTATTTATACACAGCCAAATCAAACTGGTTTAAAATCCTCAAAGGTGACAGTAACAGGCTAATTAACAAAGAGATTTGCCAGGAAGTTAAGATACTTGTTGTAATATTTTCAGCCTTTTTAAAGAAGAAATCTTAGAGTTTTTTGTTTAACATGCCTCAGGACTTTTTCCAGGATTAGGACTTAGAATTTTGGAATTTATTGCATCAAACAAAAACTTTGGCTTTTGATTAATTTAAAAAAGTAAAAAATGAAGAATATGCCATCTTTGCAGGTCCAACCATATCCTGAAATCTAAGCGAGAAACCATACTTGGAGCTTGGATGCATTCTTTCCTGAAAGCCAGAACAGAATCACTCAGCCAGGTATTTTTTTTTCAACTATACTTTTGTTTACTCTGGTCCCAATCAAACGTGAACTCCAGACGAACCAAAATGAGTGACTACAAACCACATGAGAATGTTTGAAGGTCTTAAATGTTTCATATTTGAGGTCTAAGAAAACAGTTTCCTTAATTTTAATATTGTTCTATATAAAAACCCTGTCGCCAAACATGACGGAGAGCTTGATCATGGTCATCAGAGGGGCTATTTACAGATTTTTTTAAAGATCTCAAATTCCCATTCTTATTGACTATAGCTTCAGCCTATATGTATAATAACGTCCCTCAAAATCAATATCCAGTCGTACATTACTGAGGACACAGGATTTGAAAATTCCACGATAACATTTTTGCTTTCTGGTGGGATTTCTGGTGGACTGTAGATGAGAATTCGTAGCAGCAGGGTCGTAGCCCGAATGTTAAAAATAAATAATTATTTTTTTAAAAACTACAGAGTTTCGTGGAGACGGGAGAGGATTTAAATTAATTTTTTAAAATGACTCCAAACTCCTACACCTCATCCAACAGCCTGCAGTAAGTTTAAAAAGCCACAGTCTGTGAGGCATAGATCAGAAAAGAAACTCAGGTCACAGCCAGGTTTCTACTAAAAATACGCAGTCCAGCTTTTGAGAAGCAAAAGAAATTGCTTTAAACTAAGGCCTTATTTGAGACTGACCTTCCATTTGCCAGAGTCATTTAAGAGTTAAAGAAAAGCCTTCCCAGAGGCACGAAAGCACGAGTGCGAACAGGTAACATGGAAATCTGCATCCATTTTTTTAAATGACTCCTCAGCTTTTCAGCTTTAACTAAAAAAAAAACACTTTTTTAAATACAGAATTTGCCCTAGTCACATAGCAACACAGAAAGCCACCACCTGCACTTCCCACAAGCATCTTTTTGCACAATACAGCACTCAGAGAATGTCCAAATACAACTACCCGAGGTATTTGTAATTAATTTATGTGTGCAGGATACCAGTGAGGATCCAAATGTTGAAAAACAGACTCAACTCTAAGATATCAACAGGCACTTTGCAGATTTGTAGTATCACCCAGCAGAACGATGCAGAAGGTGTGAAAGTCTTTCAGAGAAGCAGTGTGTGTGTGTGTGTGTGTGTGTGTATATGCTGCATGCGATTTTTATCACGAGGGCTTCAGTGATCCTTCAGTGCTGTCCACGCTGTGTGCTGAGTCAGGGGGAACAGCCTGGAAGGAGTAACTAGTTTCTCTGACTTACTCTCACTGTCTCTGTTTTCTGAGGTCTCATTAAAACCAAGCCAACAAAATGTGTTTTGTTTTTTGGCTATTAGCCCCTTAACATGAACACCCTCTCTGTTTTACTTTCCACCTCCTTTCGTTTCATTTTCAAGTTTGTAGTAAGATGGTGTGACAGTGCTAACTGCTGATGCGTACTTAACATGATTAGTTCAAGGGGCCATGTTTGCTTTGCTTTCCTTTTTGATCCCACGAGATCCCATAAGCACGTCCTTTTCTTTTATCCCCACTTCATGTGGAGAACTGATATATTCTTCATGTTGGTTAGCATTAGCATCATTGTCATTTTAAATTCTGATTAACTATTTCTGAGCAGTTCTCCAACCTTTGTGGCGAAGTTGTAACAGAAACCTCTTATTATGGTCTCTTGTGACCTCAGTTTTATTGGATAGTTCCTGTTTTATTTTGAAGATTGTTATTCCTTGTGGATCTATGTATTTTTACTTCCTTTGTGTTCGTTCCCCCCTCATTAGTGTCAGAGTTCATTTTTTGTTTTATTACACTTCTCCCTGGTGTGTCTTTAGTTTCTATGTCTTCCCTCCATCTTTGTGGGATAATTTTAGCACCGACCTACCTTGTTTCTGCTTCTTTCACTGTGTTTTCCTTGTTGCCTCTTTTTTTTGGGATTTTTTTCTCTTTTTTTGGATCCAGACATTTATTTTATATATGCCTCACTAATGCAAATATCGAATAAAGTGATGTAAATGTAGATATTGCGAGATGATCTGCTGAAGTTCAACTCAAGGGTCAGAATGGGGAAGAAAGGTGATTTAACCTCTTAAGCCCCAACGCCCCCTGATACGGGGGCAAAAGGCAGGAGATCAGTTAGGCTTGGGGCTTAAGAGGTTAAGGAACTCTGAATGTGGTTGGTGGTGTCAGACGGGCAGATGAAAAGGTTTCACTTCTTATCAAGGCTTTTATTGTGAAATTTTTGCAAGAACATGTTACATAAAGTCCTATTTAACTACATGATTATAGCACATGAGATTATCTTTGACAGCTGGTTGCTAATTCAAGTGTGTTTGATTCATAGCACTGAGTTAAATGCATCACGAAAAGCAGCTCTATACTCTATACTCTCGTAGCTGTTGCCTACGGCCTCAACAGCTACGATAAGTCTGCTGGGAAGCAATATGTGGTGTAAACGCAGTATATTCAATAGCACAAGGAAAATAGTGTAAACATATGCCGCATTCTCTTTTTTATAACACTGACAATACATATATAGGCTCAGTTGGTTCTTCTGCTCTTCCTGGCTTTCATTAACCTAACAGATTTATTAGCTCCACGTCCAACACAAACAGCTCAGTTTCTTCATGATGGCAGAGCAATGCAAACACACCAGCACCGCAAGTATACCACCGTGCCAGGAATTTAGCACAGTACTATAAATTTTCTGCCACACCAGAGCAGGAGTGAGGGAGAGAGAGGGCAAACATCTTCCAGAGAGAAGGAAGAAGAGGAAACAGGAAGGGAGCAGACAGATGTGGGACACATGTAGGCGTTGGTGGGGGGCTGTGGAGACGGAGGACTTTATAATCTATTCATCAGGTCATTCATTTGCTGATGTGGCCACCTAGAGTTTACAAATGAATGTGACCTTGCCATTGTGGTTATATAGCCTTAGAGACACGTATGATTGTCTGCTGTCGTGGTGGTAACAAAACTTAAGAGATGTCACTGCATTCACATTTTAGAAATTCAGATTCTGTACTCTCTTAATGTATCGGCTCAGCATGCCAGGCTGAGACAGGCTGAGCGTGCTCTGAAGGGAGCGGCCATCTGGAATTTCTTTCTAGGATGACAGACATTCAATTTATCTAAGTCTACATCACTTTGGACTATTTACTGTATACACACAACTGTAACCACATGTAATTTTTCAGAATCAACAATGTCCCTGTGGCTGGGCTCGGTGTCATTTATTTAAAAACATCCATGCACCACATTAATCATAATAATCCTTCTCTTCTTGTGTTGAATATAAAGCATGCTTTGTGTTCGAGAAGTTGCTGAGGCAAGCGTTTTTTAACTTGTTTTTCACCGCCTCAATTTCACCAAATGCACAATGTTTTCTTTTCAGCTGAGAGAAAAGACACTTTAGTTAATGACGTGCATAACTCTCTTGAAGTGTCTGTCTCACTTATATTCAACGTTGCAAAGCAGAGGGTGACATATTGAGAAGTGAGTCCATGGTTGACATGCATTGTACACCGGCTGTCTCCTGACTTAAAGAAGAATATATATATGTATATATATATATATATATATATATATATATGTATATATATATATATATATATATATATATATATATATATGTATACACAAAAGGAACACAGAAGGGTGTTTTTTTACAGATATATAATGGTGAGAGAATTTTTAATCTATTTTGAAGGACAGAAAAGAAAGGGCGGGGGGTTTGCTTCATCCCTGTACCTACAGGTCAATATTCTATACGTGTGTCAAATCTTAGAAGAAAGAGCATGATATGAGCTTTGTATTCTCATGTGTATTTGGCCAGATAGTAAACACTGTAATCTCATGGAAGACCACCTGTCACATTTCTCTTTTTTTAAAGACTTATTTGGGCACATTTTAACCTTTATTTTATAGGACAGTTCACAGAGTTGACAGGAAAGCAGGCAGAGAGTGGGGGGGAGTGACACACAGCAAATGGTCTAAGGCGGACTCAACCCCAAGCCCCCGAAGCACCTTGGGTACATGAAATGACTGACCTGATGAATAGATCTCCAGCTCAACCAGGTGAGCAATAGCGGCGCCCCTGTCACATCCCCCCATCCCCAACAGAATTAATTCTGTCAAAATGTTGAAGTCTCTTCACCTGCATCACTTTTTAAAACAGATTCATTGCACATCATCTTTGTGTTCAGTTTCATTGCAATTTTAAAGTTCAGCTATATCTTTGGAGTTATTTCCATCAAACTGTAACGTATAAAATAATTTCCTCAACCAATTGTATGTACATTAATCTTTACCAGTACATGCACATGCTTTAGTATTGTTCATACTGTTAGTGAAATGAAAGCGATACAGTGCTTTTATAAGATGTTATAGGTGCATAATAGGCCATTATAGGCCATTTCAGCCTATTGCGATGGCGGTTGTTAGGCAGCATGATGACATTATAATGTGTCATGTATAATTCAGGTTTTGAATCTAAATAAGATATTATTGTTGTTAAATAAAAATGATATGATACTTTTATAATATGTTTTAGGTGCCTAAATAATAAAAACTGATCATTTTACTCTGCTACTAGGTGGTTGCTAGGCAATGTGATGATGCCATAATAGCTGATATTGATAAGAGCCTTAAGGAGCTTAAGATGCACCTGTGTGCCAAGTTTGGTTGTCCAACTCCTGATTGTGTAGGAGAAACTGAGGGACAAAGAAACAAACACACAGACAGAGATTTCATGTATTTTAATAGGATACTATGCTGAAATACTGTCCCTGGGAATCTGATATTTGACAATTTAATAAATATTTAATAAATATTCAACAGCAATTCAAAGTGCATAAAACTATTCTTCAGCAGGTCCTCTCAGAAGTTGCCTTTTGAGATGGTTCTATTATTATGTATTGTATACAGTATTATATTGTGCCCTTTGCTAACATAGACCATAACACTGTATAACTATACAAAGAAATACACAAAGTTAAAAACCATCATGTAGTGGTGTAGAAATACTAATCCAAATGTACAGTGCTTGAGGAAATGTGATATAGGTTGTGATATTTCAAAGGTCACAGTTAGCTTACAGATATTACGGTGCAGAAGACTTTGTTATGCTGCAACAGTAACAGAAATTAGTGGAGTGTTAAACCTTTTCCAAAAGTGTAAAAAGAGGAGGTACATCATACATTTCAAGGAATGATTATTCACATTTGACTTTATCAACTCTCAACACAGTAGAAATACATGAAGGTTCAGTTCTTTAATTGGAGAACAAATCAGCTCAGTGCACATTTATTTTGAGCAAGTGAAATGAAATTAAGAGAACCCTATGGATCATGATATGTTGACATAAAACATGACATTGCGTGAGTGTTTCTTATATGTTGGAAAATCGCAGGTCTTTTTCTGATGGAGGCGTTATAATTGCAGGTCAAACTTACACTGTTGTATGCTTTTGATTCATCTTCAAGTGATAAATCCATCTACAGCACTCATCGAGTGGCGATGACAAGTTAAGCTTTACAAAGACCTCAACAATTAATTATCTGTGCTTAAGACTCCAATGTGAGGGCCACTCTTCAATGCAGCCATTTAACTTGGTTGCTACGGCAACTAGGCCTGCATAAGTGACAGCCGTGATGATGGAGCGATCACTGACGGTCTGACTTCAAGATAGGCCACAAGTTCTTCCACTTGGTGCAAAACACTTAGTCTTTTATTCCCCCACCACAAAAGGAGCTGCATTATGCAATACTGTGCAACAGCGGAGTGACACGTCTACACCAGTGACATGCTCGCTCTGAGATGGACTGAGCCTTTAAAGTACGAATGGACATGCCCTGACAGGAGTTATTATGTTGTTATACATTTAAAGGAAAAGGAAAATGTGCCTTATTAAAGCTAAATGCAGTTACAGCGCTTTTGTGACACTGGTATGCTTACCATTCTGAAAATGTGAAGAGTAGCTTATACAGTGTATTTAAACATAAATACATATAAATTCAAAGTTATTGGTTTTTAGTTCATCTTGCTCTCTGCACAGAACTCTGCAAAAGTCTTAAACCAAGTGGTCGTTTCTACATATTTTGGTTTCAAGGCAATTGGAAAGGATTTTGTTAAGTGATTCCCCAGGTTTTTCTTTGGACACTGTCCTTGTGTCTGACCATTTTCAGAGGATATTTGTTGTTGTTTGTTTGTTTGCTACTTAACACTGACCTGTGAGTCATTCAAGCATAAAAAAGGCACCTAACTCAAGGGATGAACTGTGTTGTGTGTACACATAACAGAAAGTGCCAATTTTAAATGGGATCTTTAGGCACTTTGTTACTAGCAGCCTGTCACAAAAACACATCATTTGTTCCCATTATCTGAAAGTCATGTCCTTAAGCAATAGGAAAAAATCCACTAAAAACCTGACAGAGAACCTAAGAGATGCATCTGGCCCTTCAGCTGATCCATCTACTGTTCGCTGAAGGCTCACCAGAAATATTGTCAGTGGAAAGGTGACTGTCAAGAAGCCATTTTTTAAAGAAGGGAAATGGGGAGAAAAGGTTGAGATATGCCACATTACACAAGAACTGGACTGAAAATCAGTGGCAACAGGTCTGATGGAGTTATGAAACCAGTTATAGTTTCTGGTTGCGAGGCCACTTCCAGTGGGGACACTACTTCAGATAGTTCATGCTTGAAGAAAAAGGTGGTCATACCACATATGAACTTTCATGCTCTTGAGAACTCCTTATTTTCCTTACGTACTGTATTTTTTTTTATGTTTGTGCATTTTGGTGAATTGCTACACCTATTTCTTATTTTCATAGTGAGATGTAAACCCAATGCCTCTAAAGAAAACCCAAACACAATATATGTAACTGTCATGGCTGGGGCAGCAGTCGTGTGGTGTTTGGAAAAGGAGGACCCAAGTTGCAGACAAGGCTGTGATGAGAGTGATCTTTATTGACGATGGATGACAGTACACAAAACGATGGTGAGAATCACAAAATAAACTAAACTGGGAAAGCTAGAGAGCAGAGCTGAAACCAAACACAAAGGGGAGACACGAGGTGAGGAGCAGAGAGACGCAGACAAAACCATGGAATGCAGACGACCCAATGAGGAGCAGAGGTAGATGCACACTATAAATACACACACACAAGGTAATCAGGAAGTGACACTCAGGAGGAAAACACAGCTGAAACTAAAGAGCAAAACGGGACACAGACCTTCAAAGTAAAACAGGAAATTCACAGACTGTTTTACAAACACAAACTCAGAGACACCAACAGAGCACAGAGGGGAGAACACAGGTAGGGATAATAAAACACTTAACACAAGAACTAAACCCAAAGAACTAATACAAAATCAGAAGAAACTAGAAAATAATAACAATAAACTCAAAACACTGGGTCAGCGACCCAGGACCATAACAGTAACAGACCAAACCTTACATTTGCATCCAAGACCTTCTTTCTACAGGCAAAGCTTCTATTCCTTTAAAACATTTTATAAATGTAGAATAGTTAATGTCAAGGGTAGTTCATGCAGGGCTTGGAATATTCTGCATTACATTTGCACTTTTATCAACCTGTTAAAGAGTAGGTAGACATTTTACTTTACTAAATCAGCCATGGGGCTAAAGCAATTAAAATCATATATTTTCTCATGCTATAGTGTCTACCAAGGAATGGACACGGCATAATAACATATCAGATTCATTTTCTTTTTTATAACAATTTTAAGAAAAAATAGAAATTAAAGAAAGTATGAATCTTGTTGTAGTTGCAAAAGAAAGTCTGAATTTAGGAGGCCAATGGTCTGTTAAATACTTAAAATCCAAATCTGCTGTCCAGCCAGGCCTCACTGGGAAACGATTGTTACTCTTCATTTTCACACCTTCCCAGTTTCCACTTAGAAAGTTTGACACAAATTGCACTGTAACAAAATCCCAGAGCCGACAACTCACCTCTGGATGGCTGTTAGGTAGGTCGGGACTTTTCTTTATCTGCCGCAGTTGCCTTCATTGCATCAGTCTGTCAGGCGACTTTGGGGAATTACAGCCATGGAGCCCTTTTGACACATGTCCGTTAGGAGCACAGCAATATGGGTCAAATTATGGAGCAGAAAATGAGTTGTTGTTATCCTGAAATGGAACCCGAAGAGGCCACTGTGGGTTGAAGTCCATCCTGCAATTGAATGCCATGTTACCTCAGACCATCAAGTGATTTTGACAAAATGTTTAAGGGAAGCTTCAGGCGTTTCTTTATTGCCCAGTTTATTGAAGTTGCGTTAATAAAATACACAATATCTCTCCAAACTAAGACAACATACATTTCATTAACTTACTCTTTTTTGGCTACTCAGTTACTCAGAGTTTTAATTCAACACCCCATTTGCTCTCAGCAGGAGAGCTTCAAGTCTGACTGTATAAGAGGTTGTATGCTTATGCTTAAGTATACTTATAAAACTGCATTAACACTTGTTAATACATGGTAAGTTGAGAATCAGTTAGGATTTAGTATCTAGTCATTTTAGTCTTAAATTATTAATTTTATTTATTTGCAAGTAAGTTTTCAATTTATAGTTGATTTAACTAAAATTGATTTGATTTTTCTAAAAGGAAACTGGGATACAATTTGAGGGGGGAATTAAATTTAAAACATCCTCGTATCCGTACAACATCAAAAAGTTTTTGCATCTCTGTGTGTGGAGTGAAGCTGTGGAACAGACTAAGTAAAGATATGAAGCAATGTCCGAGCATGGCGCAGTTTAAAAAGCGGTTTAAGGATATGGTTTTTACAGGGTACAGGGAAGAGGTAGAGATTTGACAGGGTGTTCTTGTCTAATATTTTCATGTATGTGCGGGTGCACGGGTATATTGGTATGGGTATATATATATATTTGTAGGTTGTGTATCCTTCAGGTGTTAATGGGATTAGTGAAAATGTGTATATGTGCGTATGTGTATATACGTATGTATGGATAGATAGAAACATATATGTATATATAAAAAAAAAATAAAAAAGAAAAAAGAAAAAATACACATGACATAATGTAATTGCAAGGAGGTATTTCTGTAGTCTATTGATACTAGATAGTGGAAAAGGGGTGGGATTAAATAAGCTTATGCTTCTTCCTGCTCCTTTTTGAACATGAAAGTTATTTGGAGTTGTGGTTGCTTGTTTTCCTTATGTTTTGTTTTGTTCATTTGTCTCTTTTAATTCTATTTTGTTGTACTTTTTCAACATGTTCAAAATAAAGATTCAATCAATCAATCAATCAATCAATCAACTAGTTTCTATAGGGTTAAGTATTAGTGGTATGCCTTGCAAGAGGTAGAAAGTCCATTTTTTACCCCATGTTAAACTTAAGATAATGTATTTGTTAGTGATTACCAAATATTATTGTTGGTTTCAGATGAAGGTTTCACTACTAATCAATGAGGCTGTTGCAGAAGTGTCCACTACTATATGATGTTTATCGATCATGATCTTTTCCTGAACATAACTAAAGACTCATAATCTTTCCATTTAGACCAATATAATCCAACCTGCCTGATTATATACTATAAACATAAGATACAAGTTTATAAGAGCCAGATAGCGCAAAATTCTACAAATAGATCAACTACACAGTAGTTATTAATCATTTACAGTGATTTGTAAACATCTGGTGAAACGTTACAGCATCGACAAATCGGTTATTAACCATTTAGTAAACATCATTACTTCATTGTTTATTAATATAATAAACAGAATTAACCAGACCAATATGGGACTTTTAAGACTGATACCAATACCGATATTTGGTCATTACAAAATCTGAGACATGATATGAAACATTTGTTATGTGTAGTTCTTTATGACTCCTTACTAGGATATTATGACTGTGCAGTTTAAGAAAAAACATGTTTTATTGCTTGTTCACACTCTGCCCAGCTCTGCTCAGATCAACTGGTTTTTGTGTTTGTGGCAGTGCAAACATGCATGATGCCAACGTAGAAGTTGCACAGGGCCCTCTGGTAGACAAACTATGTAACATTGGTCCTCAACTGCTAGACAAACTGCTGAAGTAGTTTCCTAACCTACTTAAAAAAAATTTTTCCCCCTTGATTTTGTGCTGTAAGTGTACTGTTGTACATACAACATGGCAAAATTGCAGCCGTCTTAGCAAAAAATAAGATGTTCAGTATTTTAAGGTACATTTTGTGATTCAACCAAACTCTTACTGAGAAGATTTATCTTTAAAGCTGACAGTTTGTCTACTTTTTAATGTCTGAGTACATAGTAGTGCTCATATTGTTTGGCTTCTGTTTGAGCTGGGCAGGTAATGTACAAGAAGCTTTATCTGAGTTATTCTATCAGAGGGGAAAAACTTAAGAAGACACAAAAATGCTTTTTCAAGTCCATTTTCTTAACTGCTTATCCAGTTCTGGATAGGTCCCCAGCTGTCAGTGTGAGAAAGGTGGAGTACATGCTGGACAGGGTGTCACATAGCCACATAACACAGAGAGACAGAAAACCATTCATGCTCACATTCACAGGCACATCCAATTGAGATTCCCCAATTAACCTGACATGCATATACTTGGTCTGTGGGGGGAAAAAAGGAGCATGGGAACGCGCCATGCTGAAAGTCCTCAGCAGATTCTAACCCACTGCGAGGTGACAGTTCGAACCAGAGCACCACTGTCTGCCAACTGCTGTGCAGCGTGGCATCGAGATTTTGACTGGCTGAGAATGCATTTGTCCTTAGCAGCAATACCTGTTATATTTATTGTTGCTTGAAGTGTAAATTATGCAAATGCACAGTGGTATTGTTTGAGCCATCCATCCATTCAGTTAAGGATTGGAGGAGATACTGAAGCCTATTTCAGCTTTCATGGGGTGAGAGACGGGCACACCCCGGACATTCACCAGTCTATTGCAGGGCTAATTAAGAATAAGTGATTAGTCAATCCATCTATTCCATTCCACTTATCCGGGGTGACAACTAATGCCTGTGTGTGTGTGTGTGTGTGTGTGTGTGTGGGGGGGGGGGGGGGGGGGTGGCATAGGCAAGGGGCAGGCTACACCCTGATTAGGTCTCCAAGCCAAGCCAGCTTTATTTATAAAGTACTAAAACAGCAAGTGCTGACCAAACTGCTCAACATTAAGGACAGAATAAGAATACAAAAAATAAATAAGTATAAACATAAAATACAAAAATAAACAAATAATTATAAGAAGAAGAGGAAAAATACTAACAATATATAAATATAATAATAATTATTATTAAGTAGTAGTACTACTGCTAATAATAATAATAAATAAAAAATATATATATATATGTAAAAACACAGAAAAACTACGTTAAAAGTGGATAAAGTACACCTGTCTATTGCGGGGCTAATTAAGAATAAATGATAAGATTTAGGACATTAATATGAAATGGCCTTGCAGAGAAAGCTCTGAGTTTTGCGCATAAATCCTCTTCATTTGCCCGCTCTCTGACAAAAGATTATAAAGGGTGGATTGTAGGTGAGGTGAGGTCAGCTATTAGACAAGGGGGTCCTCGGAATTACTAGATTAAACTTGTGCTTGTAGGCACTTGTAGGCGCTTGTCTTATTATTAACTGTTTTTTTAAAGAAGCCAATAAAGTCAGGCAAAAACATAACACATGTCTGAAGCCATCGTAGCTGTGCTTCTCCACCAGCAGTGAGGTTGGATAGAATAATGCTGGAGTGTGAAGGTAGTGGTGGTGGTGGTGGTGGGGGGGGCTCAGCGCAGAGCAACACGGTGAACGAGCAGGGAGGCGGGAGCGCGCGCATAGGAAGGAAGGGAAGGAAAGGAGCTGAGGCAAATCAGTCGCCAAGCGGAGCCCAAGACAGCGGATGAACGGAGCCGAGCGTGTGTGCTTGTCGCCCTTGTCGTTTTTTTACAGCAGCTCAAAGCGGCGTCCCGCAGCCCCGAAACCCGCCTGAAAATGATCTTCAAACTCGTCCATCTCCTCGGGGTGCTCGTCTGCGGCGGCCAAGGTAAAGGGATGCGCGCGGGAGTGTGTGGCAACCCTCGAGCTTTAGTGACTTTGTGGACAAGTTGAGTGTTATTTTGCCATCTCGGTCTGCAGCAACCAGAGAGAGGGCTGCGAGCTGAAGGGGAGAGAGGGAGTGTGTGTGTGTGAGAGAGGGGTGGATTGTTTAAGTGGACGTTGTTTTGTAGTTGAAGCACGTCTTGCAGGGGGGCCAGGATGCTTTCCTGCTGAAAAGAGGGATCATGACGGGGTCCTGTGGGGTTTTTAGGGTGTTGCAGTGCACTCCATACTTCCCCAGGATATCATCTCTTACTCTAATTTGTTTTTTTGGTTTTTTGGTTTTTTTAAAAAAACAAACATGTTTCACATCGCTGCTGTATTTTCTTATTTGCAAACAGCTCTCCTTTCTTTCCGCTTTTATCACTGATGCCTCCCAACTTAAACCGGCAGCGCACGTGAAGACGTCAATATCCACATTCTGGACTCATATCTGTCAAAGACCACCGCCTTTTTTCGCGCGCGCGTGTGTGTATTAGTGTGTGTGTGTGTTTTCACTCTTCCCTGTCCACTCTGTCTTGTGAGGAGCACTGTAGAGAAAACACTGTCATGGATTGAGGTTTTTGTCAACACCTTCATCAGCGTCTGCACCTCGCGCGCAGGCAGTGCGAGATAATGTGAGATTCATGACGCGGTGATGCTTCCCAAAGTTTCTTCTTTTGTGTGTGTGTGGAAAAAAAATTCTTATTAGTCTTATTCGAGACAGCAGAGTGACACTTACTCCGTTAATTGGGTTCCGCGTGCGTCGCGCACCTGATTCGAAGGAGAGGGGAGGGGGTAAGGGGGTGACGGTGTGATCCGAGTGAGCGCGCTCCAGCGAGCCTGTGGGCAAAATAAAGATGTAACCTGAGTGGCTGCTGCGTGCACGCGGATGCATTTCTTTGCCTTTAAAAAAAATATTATCGTTCTTGTGTGTTTCTTAATCGTGTCGCTCGCTGAGAGTCTCCGAAGCTTTACAATCACTGGAAAATACCGAAAATCCACCGTCTGGATAAGTACACGTAAAAATAAAAAAGACAGGGCAGGACAAGGTGATCATTTTCCTTGGTGTGAATTGTGCACTTGTTCAGATTAAACCAAAGAACTAAAATATCTAGGGGAAAATAAGAGTCGAGTGAGTTTTAGGAGGACATTCTTCTTTTTTTTTTGAGAGTGTGGCCACACTGGCTTCCTGACGCACAACGGCAGGTGGGGGTAGAGCGCTGCAAAGTGGTGCCAAGAGTGAAGCCATAAGCCACGAGTCGTTAAAGTATGTTACATTCAGATACTGCTTTTGCAAGTTTTTGCTTTGAAGTCTTTCAGGAGGGGGAGTGGATCTCAAAGTGAGCCTTTGAAGGAAGGGGAGCGGTGGGGGTCCTGGAGGAGGCTTTACAGGTTTCCAAAGCAAAATGGGAAATGGTAGATCAAGTTGTTTGTGTGTGCCAGAGTTTTAAAGAGGTAAAAGTGGATTTAAAGGAAGTGCTGTATGGTTTTAAAGTATAAAGGAGTAGATGCTTTCTCTGGGTTCAAACCCAGTTACTGTGCACTTGTTTTGGTTGACAACAGCAAAGGACTGGGAAGCATAACCTGACCGAGACGCACTGGGCCACAGACACCCACAGTTTATTATCCCTGACACTTCCAAAAGGGTTGTGCAGTTTATCGGCAGCTCATATTTCTACCGGCTTAATCAATAGTCTGTTAGAAAGTGCTGGGTTATGATAGAGAGGAAAATGAAGAGGGTGCGTTCAGAGAGCGGCGTTGCTTCAGAGCGTTCGTATATTATTACATTTAATCCCAGCTGAGGTTAAACAAAGACACATATAGGCAGCTACTGTTCATAGAGCCCTAACTGGGATATTCATCGCACTCTTTACTTTTCCCTTTTGTTGCAGGAGTATTACATCACCACCCTCCCCACCCCACCCCCAAACCAATTTCCATTCTTATCAAGCTTTTTTTGTGTGTGTGTATGTGTACGTGAGTGTGATAGCAAAGTCCACACAAATTGACCTGTTAGACAATGCTCACAATCTGCTCTTAGGCAAATTATAAGACTGCTTCTGAGTCAAGGGGTAGGAGTATGAGTAGGATGCTCGATTCTCTGTGTCTTTTATCAGTGTGGGGCCTTTGAACAGACACTAATCCATCAGTGAAGGGACTAAAGCCAGAAAGAGGTTTTACTTGCCCCCCCCCCACACACACACACACACACACCACCGCCACTTCCCGTCGACAGCTTTGGTTTCTTCCAGGAGTCAGCTCGGTGCCCTGTACTCCTACTACACTAACTCTGCAGATGCCTTCTCTGGGCTCCTAAAGGAAAACATTTGCTTTTGAAGTCCCAGCTCGCCTCCTGCCCTGCACTCGCATCCTCGAAGGTGTATGTATTTGGCTTTTTACAGACGCTTAGTACAATGAATTATATGCTCGTTCGGGCTCGCCCGGGACTCACCGATGTGATGTTAAGTGGCGTAATTAAGATATTTCGCAGTGTCTCTTGGGGAAGGAAATGTCAGTGGCTCAGGGTTTGGAAGATTTATGCCCCTGCGCTTAAGTGTCTCTCACTGCACACACACTGAGCCTGGGCTTAAGCATGTTGGAGGCTTGCTTACATCCTGCTCCGGTTTGTGCACTTGCTCACAAGCATGCGAGGGTCACACACTTGGTCTCACGTTTGTGTTGCGCTCATCCTCAAGCCATGAATGAATTGTCTTTACAGCAGCTGTTAATGTCAGAATTTCACTCCAGGAGCGGTTTATTTTTTTTTTCTTTCCCCCCCTAAAAGTTTCTCACCATGCAGCACATCGCTCTTAACAAAATGCAAGACCAGTCATAAACTCCTCTTAAAGGCATGCAAAGCTGTTCACAAATGAAATCGCCCGTGTCTTTTTTCCCCCCCGCAAGGTGAAATTGATTGCATTATTTGACTAATAAACTGGGGGGAGGGGTGGTGGGGTACGTATAAAGAGAGCCAGTGTATATATGAAAATGGAATCGCCCCCTCGAGGCAGCTGCATACGAGAAATCAATTTAAGGAACGGCTAGAGTCAGCAGGGCTCTGGATTGTACAAAGGGCAATCTCGGTGTTATGGATATGCTATTTATTTGCCTGCAAGTTTTTTTGTTTTTTTTTTATTCCTCGTGCCCTTTAGCACTCGATCTGTGCGAGCCCCGGCATCGAATTTGTACGTGGCGTGTAAGACAGGAGGAGAGTGTTATAACACCTGGATACGTGAAAAAAAACAACTGCCAAGCATCTGTGCTGCAGGGGTTTTGTCAGCTTGCTGGGAACGAAATGACAGAAATAAAGGAAAGGAAATGATCAGACACTTTTAGATATGACGCTGCCACATATATATATATATATTTACCTCCTACATGTGCAACTTACTTTTTTTCTTTTTCCAAACTGAAAGACTGAAGAACTATTAAATTATTAAAGCGTAGGCTGTGTTACCTTGCCTGCGATGAGCAGCTCCAGGATACAAATGTATGTGCCTTGTAAATAACCCCACTATCTATACAAAAACCACAGAGCCACAGAACAAAATGCTTTATGGATCAGGGTGTCCATGGACCAGGCTGCCTGCTCAAAGTGGAAGTTTTTTTCTTTTTTCTTGCAAGAATGTCAGTGAAATGGCTGCAAAACAAGCTAAAATGAAAAGAAAACTATTACAAAGAGGCTATAACTGATGGACAAAGATCCTCAAAACGACAAAGCAATGGCAAATGACCACAAAGATCACAAAGAGAATTTAGAAAAACCACCGAGCACCACAATCAGACAGAAAGTGAGCACAAAGAGAATCAAATTGCCTTTAAATACCTTTTTTGCTTTCAGTTTGGAACCAGTTCTGTCTGTGCCTTTTGAGAAGGAGGTTAGAGAATATGCAGTGAAATTGGTGGGGTGGGGGCATCACAGTCGAGACTTCTGTGTGGGTGCGCTCCTCCCATAGCTACAATATAGATGATTGCAGCTACTTTTTTGGGGACGAGCTCCTATCTTTCAGTGTAAATGTGCAGGATTGGTTCTTGATTAGGTGCTACTAGTGTAAGTGAAGTTTCAGTATTGTGTTGATCTAATACCGATACCAGCGTTAATATCGATACTATCGATATTTGGATCGATCCACCAAACTCTAATTTCTACTACAAGAGGCAAAAGTACCTAAAAAAGAGATCAAACAACCCCCCCCCCCTTCCCCCCAAAAAGAGAAAAACATTAACAATAACAATCAGCTGAAACCTCATCTGTGGCCAGGAGCTTAAAGTTTCAGAATCCTTCTATGAGTGTAAAATCCTTATTGGAAAGGTTAACGATCATCTGCAGACTCGTGAATGGAATGAACTCTCTTGCTTTTAGGTAGTTTGGAGTGTTGTTTGTTTACAAGCCATATTCAGCCTGCAACTCCGTAAACACGATTAGCATTTGGGGTTAAGATAACTGTATGCTCATGCTTATAAGGAAGCCGATTGTCTTGTAGTGACACATTTTGGGCTTTTAAGTAACTTAAGTAATATCAGAGGTGCTGAGGGGATAAATGGCACTCCAGCAATGCACTCCACTATGTGAACATTTGGCATATTTTGAAAAACCTCAAGTCATTTGAAATCCATGAAGCAAAAACAGCAGCATGTTCAATAATGCCCTCTGCCAACCTCAGTCTGTTTTCAGTCAAATTACCCATTATTATCATGGAAGTGACTAATGTTCTCCTCGGGGAGTCTCTCCCAAGCAGAAGCCAAGAAAATGCACTAAGCAGTCGGGGTCCTCTTGCAGGAGGAGCTTGGCATTGCTCGTTAAATCCTATATTCTGAATCCCAGAAAGGGAAAATTAGGCAGGATAGAGTGAGCAACAGGAAGATTTATATGAGGGGGGGTGGGTGGGGTGGGTGGGTGTAGGAAGGCAGGAAGAGATTATGTTTAAAAATTCATTCAATTCAAGTGAATCTGATTGCATCTAGTTAAATTGCATTGCCAGAGATTGAATCAAACTCTATGGAGTCTCACTGTGCCAAAATTAATAAAATGTAATTGAATCCTGTCGAGATGGAATCAAATTAGGCCAGACTGATGTGATTGGTGGAGGCAGCTGCTGCATGTTTCCGTGCACTCCTGTGGGTTTGTCTACTGTTTTACATCAGTTTGGTGGTAGCCAAGCAGGAGACCCTTTGGCTCCTGCTTATGTGTGTCCTGCCAGTCTAAATGTCAGTCTAACTAGCAGGCTAATAGGCAGAGCCAGGATGCCAGGGTGACAACAGAATCAGTGGGCACACTGGCTGACTGAGGCTGACTGACAGATGGATGGAGGAAAGTGGTAACAGTGGTCTTCCTCTGCCTCTACTGATGCTCACTCTATTTCTGTAGATCAGGCGTTCACACACTCTTACTTCACAGGCCACTTCTCCAAAGCAGATCCCCTCACGGGATGCAACCCACTCGGTCTGGGCCTAACTTTTGGGGATGGGTGCCGGCAGGCACGATTAAATGAAGAAGAGAGGAATCAGGCAAATGGCAGCAGTGTTTCAGAACCGCTCTGGTTTGTGCTGTATGTTTTGAGTGACCCACTTAAACCGCATTAATATCTGCACTAACGCCTTGGGTTTTGCTTCACAGTGGGCTGACGTGAATCACATGAGACTTTTTTTTAAATTTAAATGACATAATGCAGCATTAAATTGGAGAAGAGATCCTGCTCATCCCATTCTTTGACTCGGCTGCTCTGTTTTTAGGACAGACTATTGAAAAACTGACTATTTTTGGTGATGTCACCCATATTACTCAGATGATGCCACCATTTTGTGCTATCTATCCATTTGTAGTGAGCTGTAAAAGCCATGTTTTCACATTTATGTTTTATTTTTAAAATTAACATTGATACATCTGTTCATGGAAAGCTGGTGAAGGAACGCAAAGGTGTTATCTGATGTCATAAATTTACTGTTATTTGAACTGTAGGTGTGCATGTACACTGATTTAATGTTGATTAGCACTGATAACATTAATGTGCATCTGTTAAATCTGTCAAAAAACAAACAGAAAACCACGAAAGATGCCAAACCGGAGCCATTAAAAACAGTATCCTGTTATCATGTAATGCTGTGTGGAAGGTTTTTGATCCAAGCACAGGACATGGAGAACAGGACTTTAATGCCCCTTTTCCATTAGTGCCTACTCGGATCAACTCGACATGGTTCGCGACCATTTTCAGGTTTTTCCATTAGGTCATAGTACCTGGTACCAGGTACTTTTTTAGTGCCTGCTTGGCAGGTACTAAAATGTGACATTGTCAGACTGCATGCCACCGATTGGCTGGTCAGTAGCATCACTTCATGTGAGCGTCTCATTCACAAAAATCAAAACCACCATTTTTGATACGCAGCAACGGGGAAAATGGCTGCAAAAATAATGCCATGTTCCCCCAAGTGTGACGAAAAGCTGTAGACCAAGCAGCAGGTATATTCTTGTCTCAATGTCTACTTTTGTTGTAGGGTTCGGAATGCATGTTGATTACGTTGCAAGATGCTCGGACGCATTGCTGTGGCAAGGACCACGCACATTTAGAGGTACTAAATTGTAATGGAAAACCAGTTGTGGCGAGCCGTGCCGAGTCAATCTGAGCAGGTACTAATGGAAAAGGGGCTTAACTCGGACATTGTGGAACAAAATGCAAAACCCAGGCAAGACAGGAGCCAGGAACTTACAAACCAGGAAATTATGGGAAAAAATAAACAATGCACAGGACACACAGCACGAGGGACAACACAATAAATGGCAAGGGGAGAGTCAGACAATATTTATCTACAAGGTTACGAGGTTATGAGGCTAGTGGGACTATCAAAATAAAACAGGAAATAACACCAAGCATCCGAACTTGACACAGACAAAAGGTAAGCAAACATTTAAGCAAGATGACTCAATATAACAAACTATTGCCGGGAACAGAAGCAAGATAACTCTAGATTACAATTAAACCAACCAGGAGTAAAAGCTAGTAAGTAAGAGAATACAAAAGTCAAAATACTACAGTGGAGGAATACAATATACAAAACTCTGGCCTACTTGGCACGTCATGTTTTGACGTGAAAAGGTTTTAATCAGATGGATTTAAAAGTTAGTAGAGCTCTTGGAAATTGCCTCAAGCTTTTACAAGCTGTTTAATTTGAAAAAAAATGTATCGATTCCAATGTTAAAACAACAGATGACCTGCCAATAAAATGGGCAAGACTTTAGCCAATAAAACTACCGCCCAACTATTATATGTTATATAAAACTGATACTAACACTGATATTTGAAATGTAAAATTAGACCTTGTTTCCTGTCTCTTGTCTACTTGTTTAATTTACATTCATCAGGTTTTATAAATGCTGATACTGAGACCTCAACAAACAGCTAACATTGGCAGAAATACTGGATCTGCTGATAGAATTGCTAATTGCAAATTTTATTACACAGACACAGACACGTTGCAACACATGAATTGCACTTTAGTGTTTATATGCAACAAAGAAGGCTTAGCCCTATGTCCAAATGTTTTCCTTTTCTTCTCTGGCTGTTACATAATCTATGTAACAGACGAAATAAGTGTTTTTTAAATTGTTAAGTATAAGAGTAGTTCAGAAATGTATATGTATTATTCACACTTCAATAACCACCATTACCTTGCCACATGAAACAGAAACATAACCCCACAAAAACCTTTACAAATGCTTCTCTTTCTGCTCCTCTGCTTGCCTTTGTATTACACTGCACCTGGTATAGCAAGTCACTTAAAACTGATGATTTTCTTTTAAACAAATTGTTCAGTTTTTTTGAAACTGTCAGTCACGTACACCTGTCAAGCCCTGACTAACACATATTTGAAGTGATAATGATGACGCATATGTTTTTTTTCTTCTGTTTTTTTCTGTAGCGCTGCCAATTATTTTTCCAAAGCATTCAGCGTCAGGAAGTTTTAATTTTTCCTCTCTTTATGCCATTAATGAAATTTGCACCACGTTAAAACATCTAAAACACGCCTAAGAGTGTGCCTTTTGCTAATATGTTGAGTGCATTTTTTTCTGTGAATTTACAGTAAATAGCCTGAGCTCTGCAAAAACTAGGATATGGCCCCAAAGTGAAGAAGAGACAGAACTTCACAGAAATTGGACAGATGTATTGAAATGGATGGTAAATTGGTACAGACGCTGGTTGGAGGCTTCTCAGCAGATGCGCACACAGTTATGCTAACCCTCTTTATGAGTTATTGGTAAAAAAAAAAAAAAATTTCGTAAGAGACTGTAGCAGGTGAAGGAGTGGAGGTGTACAAACACAATGACAGAAGAAATTTGGATTCAGAAGGCAGTGGGACGGACACAGATGGATGACAGCTTAGAAGACAGCTGAATGTGCGAATGCTGAGAGATAGGTAGAACCATAATGAAGAAGAGCCATCTATTGACAGCCAAAGAACAGTATTACTCAACCTGCTACTGATGAATGTGGGCCCCGTGTTGACTGAGCATTACGACTGTGTGGGCCTATGGAGACTGGTCGATGTCGATATAGTCCATCATGGTGACTGAGGAAAGGACTAATGTTAATTGTAGCTGTGCTGGCTAGCAGACACTAATGAGAGAGTGGTGTGGGTTTTTTTGGATTCACTTGTCAATGGGACGAGACAAGCTAGGGAGTGGCTCCAATCACTTTAAGCACGCTTAAAGGTGTGTGTGTTGTGAATTTGTGTGAAATATGTGAAAAATATTTGAATTCTAAAACTTAGTTTTGGCAGGTTTGTACCTGAATGCTTATGCAGTACAAATTCCAGCCCGTCCGAATGATCCAGGGGTCGATACTGTCGGCCGATATTAGCTATTTGCTGCTGATAAGTGAAAAAGAAAAGAGTGAACACGAGTTGCTATATATTATTATTATTAGTTTTGATGTTGCATAGTTTGACCACCAGAGGGCACTCTACAATATCCCAGTTTACAACACTCTGCTGATCCAAGCACAGCTGGGCAGAGTGTGAATAAGTAAATAAATCTATACACATTACAAATGTTATGGAAATCATTTTGTTTCATCTCTCTGAAAGAAAATAAGTATTGGCCGATGTGTCGGCATATTAGATCTTTAAATCACCGAATATCAGTGTAGGTATCAGTCTTAAAAATCCTATATCAGTTAGGCTCTAGTACAGATTGAAATATGTCTTCATCTCTGAGATTAAATACTGGCAATAAATGTTTGTTGAGCTTTGTAAGGATGATGGAGTGGTGAAGTGGTTAGGAGTGTCAAGTCTCTGCAACAACGTTCAGATCTTCCTGGTGCAGGATAGTGTGGAGTTTATAAGGACGTTAGGACTTTACAGAGGTACTGTTCATATTTGATCCAATCATAGTAATGGTTTGTGTCAATTTCAAAGAGGTTAAAGCTGCAGCAACTTTGTAGTATAAAGACCAACTTTATTGACCATGGCCAAGACCAGACCAGGAATTCCTTCAAATATGGTGTTCATTCCAAAATTTGAACTACAGATCAAATTAGAATGTGTACATACCCTGTCTGACACCAGTAATAAGACGATTAAGCCTTGAAAAATGTGTTCTCACACAATATCGTATTTTGTTTTGCCTAAGACATGAAAACAAAACATCCAAAATCATTAAATATAGTTCAAGTGAAAATGACAAGAACATTCTGAAGCTGCTGGGATTTATTATATAACCATGTATAAACATTACAGCCATTAAATACTGTCCTCATTGCTATATCATTAAAAAACAGTCCTCCTTTAACAACTTTAGGTAATTATCATTATTAATTAAACACTAATTAACACTAAGAACACAAAACGTTCCTATTTCAAACTCTCAAAGCAGTGGTAGGAAGTCTGTGTGTAGGACTTGCAAAATGTCTTTCTCACACTCTCAGAAATTTCACCTCAGCTGCTTTTTATAATCTTATGACTCCCTCCAACCCCTCGTTTGATCTGTTTTAATCTCAGTTAGCTCTTAGTGTAACGTCAGTTGACTCAGAATAAATCTCTATTAGCTTAAAATGAATGGCTTCTAATTTGGTTATTTTTAGCTTATTTTGTTATAGTGGGTGGAATGATTGCAATGTACTTGTATTTATATAGTCTTACTGATCACTCAAAGCTTGATTATACATGTGTTCATACAGCGCTTTGTTCTACATGCTTCATCTACCTCACATCCATGACAGATTTAGAGTCATGAGTTAAGCGAACATACCGCTGGACCTTGACCTTGAGGTGACAGTGCTAACCACTCCACCACCATGCCACTCTTTCAGTGTCTGTATCAGGACACTGTCTCTCTCTGACCTCTGTATGATCTTTGTTCGTTAAGTGCATCACATACGATCAGTCCTGTGCTATTTTAGTATTACACTTTTTGGAGAGTCTCCCATGATCCTTCAAAGACCAGCAGGTGCCTGTCTCTGTGGGAAAAGGTGACAGAGACATAGACAGTTCTTGAGACACTCCCCCTTGAACACCCTTTCCGTCATTTGACCCACACTGGTAGATTTAATATCCATCAAAATTAACCCAGAACACCCTTATTGTACAGAAATGTGTAGCGGGTACATCCAACTATTCTCTTCCGCTTATGCAATTCAGGCACTTGGGATGGCTGAAGCCTATCCCAGCTATCATTGGTTATTGTTTTTGCTTATGAAAATGATTCTCCCAAGTATTTCCAATGAACGGAAAAAGAGCATTGTAACTCACACATCAAAAAAGTACTTACATTTTATTGTTCTTGTTATTGTTTCTCCATAGCGGTAGGGTCGCATCTTATTATCACTGGTGACTTAGCCCTCGCAGGATTGAAGCCTTAATAAAATAGCAGGAATAAATACATTAAATCAGCTCTCATATGAGGCGAAGATGGAAAAAAATCAAACCAAAAAGCTATACTGAGTCATGTGAACCAGATGCTCGGTTGGCTGTGTCCTCTTTTTCTCTGCTTGCCTTGCTATCTGAGTTTTCCTGTGGGCTTACAGTATTAAATTATCTTCTGCTGTACTGTGTTGTATTGAATCTATCATATTTCCTTGTATCCATTCATCCATCCATCCATCCAGACAGTGGGCCCTTGGCTTGCCATTCTTGCTGGTTAATTAAGCCAAATTGTGATTGATGGACTCTCTAGTGAATAGCGTGTGGTCCCGGTGCTGACCCGCCCAAGGAGATCATCCCAGCTGCCAATCACATCTTACAATACCTAATGGTCTTTTAAGCAGTGAACTGGTGTAGCCCCCCTCCTCCCTACTTTTCTCTCCCCCTCCCCACTGGTACCTGCCTGCATTAAGAAGACTTTAGGTTTGCCGGCGTCCTTGTGGAATTCGTTCTGCTAGGAAATGATGCAGGGACCATCCAGAAAAAGGGATCACTCCTCTCAGATTTCTTGCCCGGTGGCCAATATCCTTGTTTATGGGAGGCCGCTCTTGATGAGGAATAGATGAGAGGAGAGTGAGCGATAGATGAGAGGGAGATTGGGGAAAGAGGAGGAGGAGGGACACTTGAGATGTGGTCACAGCGCAGCAGAATAGCTCACAGTGAGGCCAAGCAGCCTCTGCTCTCCTGATTGCCTCTCCATGCCAGACAATCTTCAAACAGAATCTCCTAATGCAATGTGGGCCAGCTTATTTTTGTTTTTATCCTTTACTCGTTTGAGTCCTCTTTCTTTCACTTTCTCCCCCCTCTTTCATTTTTTCCTCTTTTCATGTGCTCGCTCTGTTTCGTGGTCCTCCCACACGAGTCTCATCACCAGGGTCTGTAGGGGGAAGATATCCTGTTCTCCCCCTACGTGGGAAGCTTTTCAAGCAGCATCCATGCTTAATGTTATTTACCCGGAAAGCTAATGATGTTTGGTTTTTTTCCGCTTCTCAATATAGTTATTAACACCTATGGATTTTATGTTGCTTGAGTCTCTTCTGAACCACGGTGCTTATGAATTTGTTGTTTTGAGTGTGTTGTTATCTCTCAAAGTTATAATAATCATCCTGCAGGCGCTCATAAGGTGCACCAGACAAAGTGTAGGCGTGTTTTTAATTACTCTGTATATCTGCGCAGCATCCTTGCTGGCCTACTCTCATTGTGAGTACGATGGGAATGTTGTCTTCCCACCCACCATCCATAGAGTTCCCAAGGACATGAGCCTCCATGGGAATACACAAAGAATTTCTTAGTAATTAAAGAACCTGTGTTATCTTTGCTTGGATCAGAAGATACATTTAGTGACATGCTGTCTTTCCATGTGAAATAAGATTCCTCACATTTCATAGTCCTGCTCATTCATGCACAGAAAGGCTGAATGTAGGGATCTTTACCACTGCTTTCCTTCAGACCACATTCAAGTTGCTTCTCCATACTTAATGGTAAAACTGGATGAACAGTGAAATATGGAGAAGCAGTTGAGGGAGTTTTTTGCAGGAAAGTTTGCCTGTGTCCTTTCATGTGACCGTGTAGGCTTCAGGGTCTGAGTCTTAAGAGAGTCTTGTGATCTTGTTCACTCATTGTTTTGGATCAGTCCTGAATGTACTGAGCCTCCCAGCAATCGAAACATGATCCCAGCATTCAGGGAAACATGGGATTGAAATTTTGTGACATGATGTACGGAATCCAAAACTAACAGCGAGCATTTTCTAACACTTCTAAACTTCAGCATATTTACCCTTGTGTTAAACTAATTCACAGTTGGAAAATTTGTTTTTAAGGTGCGTGTTCATCCAATTTTGGCACCCATTCACAGAGGGTTGCTTCTAACCCTACTATCTTGTTGGCTTGAAATTCCTGTTATTGTGGTCATACTTCAACAGGACTTTGTAACAGACCCAGATTAGATTTCTCAGAGCATGCCATGTTGTAGGAACAGAGTGAATTCCAGCTAGCTAAAGCCTGTGTATTGCTCCGAGAACCAAGATTGCTTTTATTTCACGCTGCTTTTCATCCATCCTCTAAAGTCTGGAGTAGGTGACCAGAGAAATGATAGATCGTCTCGGCTCTTGAGGCAAAAAGCCGCAGCCGTGGACGTGAAGAAACACTGCAGTGCGCCTCCTCAGTCAATAAGCAACAAGAAGCTTTGCTGGAAGCTGCAAAGGGGAATGCAGCACTGGCTGTCGCAGCTATCTCCCCAAGGAGGCGGCCTGAGCCACAAATTAATAGAGCACTCCCACATGATCGGGGAGTTTCATTTGGAACCGTCACGCTACATAAAGCCCTACAGAAATGAGGAGTTCACAGAGGTCCCCCTCTACTTTCCCAAGAGTCCCCAAATAACCTGTGTGATTGTAACACTCTGCCCACTGCTTCCCCACCTTTGCACCTCCCTTCTTAATGCTCGAAGCCCTGCCCAAGCTCATCCTGCTTCAATTAGCACCATGCATTGTCTCCTTTTTTGCCCATTTCAAAGTGCACCATACATATCGTTTTGTGCCTTTGTGCATGCTTGATTGTGAATTACACAATAATCACTGGATGGTTCCTAAAGTGCTCATACAGTTTGCTATGTGACATTTTCAATCCATATGAATCTATAAATGATAACAATTAAAAATTCAGAATGTGGTGACATTGTTTCCTTTCATCTCAGATTCTTGATTTATTGGCTCGCATATTTCTTCTCACTTACTCGTTTGACAACAGCGTGAAATGGTTGGTGACAAACGTGGAAAGTGGTGCGCCCCTGAGGCCCGCTTTACTCTTATCATTATCTTTGCAATGCCCAAGATTAGACACAGCAACCAACTCCCTCACAACAGCATGCCTCCGAGTGAGGATTAACACAACGACTAATCACTCAACTCACTGGACACAAAACATACAGTACTGATTCATATTTTGTCACAAAGTCTAGTTAATTAAAACCTGGCGTGGAATATTTGCTTGTGGCGTAACACAGTGTACAAATACATACAGCGAGTGAATAACGAATCGTTCTTTGTCTCACTTTAACATTTTGCACAATAGCGGTTTTAGAAAATATTTAAGTCAAAGCATTTTTTTAATGCTTGCCATGTTGCAGGGTATTTAAAAGCCATTTACAAGATCACTCGTTTTGATCTAATCCACAGCTGGAAGATGAATGATGGTACGGCAATCATCTTTCATGACTTTGAGTGCACACGTTTGAATTTATACATGCAGGCTCAAATATCTTCATAGTAATTGGTGCTTAAGGTTTTGCAATGTCTCTTAACTTGACAAGGCCAATGCCTAATGACTTCTTATTAATGATCACTATTGACTATAGCTGGTAGTTTCTCTTTCCAGCATAAAAAGGAATTTTTTGGCAGCACTCATTGGACTGATATGAGCAATGGGAAAATCATCGGAACTCAGTGAAGATCTAAGAAGGAAAACTGTAGATTTACACAAGTTGGGAACGTCTCTAGGAGTGTTTCTAAATAACTGATCATCAGTTTAAACAATTGTATGGAAGTGCAAGTTATCCGGTTGTGTCATCGTTTTGCCAAGGTCTGGAAGAAGACACCAACTGTCACCTTCAGCTGAGAGGAACTTGGTTAGGATGTTCAGGAACAATCTGGGAACCACCAAGGCTCCCGTCTGCCATGGACTGTAAAATGCTGGAACACCAGCCTCACCATCCTCAGCGAAGCTAGTTTAACAGAACCATGAGAGTGCTGACCAACAAAAATACCCCTGCTCCAACACCTTCAAGCTTGACTAAAATCTGCAGCTACCCACATGGACAATACAAATGCCTTGTATTGTAGTGTGCATTAGAGAAAATCCAAAATAAATAAGTTGTGCGCCGGATTCTTGTTTTTTTAGAGTGCCTATGATGAGTATATTCAAACACTTGACCAACACTGTACTCTGCATACTAATGTACTACTAATAGCAGTGTATTGATGGCAGTGTGGATCTGATGTTTGGTTGGTATGCTACTTTGCTTCTGAGAGACCTCAACAACCACTGAATAAAATTACACACACTGATGGTCCTCTTGGGATGAAGTCTATTGACTTTAGATTCTTCCCTCAGTTTCACCATTAAGTTGAAATACTTGTTTTTTAGTGAAATCAGCCATAAAACACGGCTGTTGTTTCCATCCATCATTTGTTCCTCTACTAGAATCCATTCATCAAGTCGAAGAGGACTTGATGAATGAATACAAAAAGACCAAAAAAACATTTCTTTTTTCATTTCCATCTATTGAGTTTAAATTAGTGGAAAAACTTCCTCTTCCATAATGAATTCTTCTCACTGTTGCACTTAAATGATGACAAATAATAAAGAGGGACTTTGAATTGAAGTTCCTTTAGTGCAGTGGTTTTCAAACAATTTTTTGAGAGGCTGGGAAAGAAGAACATGACCTCCATCCTCTAGTTTTGATCACAAATTTAAAAAAGGATCTAAATTCAGTTTAGGTGAACACTAGGCTATTCAGTGAAGCGTTAGTTTATATTTTTACTCTCACCTCTGTTTAATTATGTGTGGGGAAATTAAAATACAACACCAAAAAAAAAACAGCCCATGAGTTGAAATGATCATTTCATGGCCAAAAGAATTTTAACACTGTTGAAACGCCTTAAATGTTAAATTCTTTCGTTGCTTTTACTGTTTTTTATAAACACGATGACACGACTGCAGGGAATCTAAAAAATGCACCAGCTGGTGTGCAAGTCTTTGGGGCTGAGGTCACGGATTTAGTCAGTTCTGAATTTTTCATGTGAAATCATTATTTGTGCAGAAATGCAACCAGACAGACACGCCAACTCTACTGTGCAAGTGTTTTAGCCAAGACATGCAGCCAAAGTGATAAAGAGCGATCTTCAGTGAAAAGATGAACGAGGAGTCCTGCAACAGATGGCGTGGGCCCCCACTGTGCCTTGATCTCAACATGATGGAGTCGGTCTGGGATTACATGACACAGAAGACTTTGAGAGAGCTTTAATCAAAGAAGAACTCTCCAAGATGTTTGGAACGACCAGGCTGCCTTGAAAAACTGTGCACAACTCTACCTAAGAGAATTGGTCCCATTTTAAAGGCAAAGTACGCTCACATCAGACACAGATTTGATGTGCTTCCATTTACTTTGTAAAGTTAGAGATAACGAAAGAACATTCACTGCATTATTTTTGAAGCTTCTTCACTTAGTGCCTAAAACTTCTGCACAGTACCCTATAAGCAATTTATTTCTGCCTATGTGACATAAAGAATTCCACTGTTTGTACTTTGAAGTTTGCCCTGTGTTGTTTGCCAGAGATACAGTACAGTGTAACAAATTTACACCACGCTGCAGACCGGTCCTATTGATCTATTGTCTCAGTGCAGCAAACAGTTTTGCTTTTCTCCTTCACTTTGGTCCTCCTCCTTCCAAGAATGACTGTCTGTTAGCTTTATGAATACCGATCACCGCTTCTGCTCCTTCCAATCCGAACCTGTCAAAAAAAATAAATACCAAAAATACAAAAAGAATGTTTTCAAAACAATTATTGCTCAAGCTGTATGTGGAGTTAGTACATATAAAGCTACACGGGGCTTTACATTTTTCTAAAAAGGGGTTGCATGGTAGACAGAAATGCAATAAAGTGTGGAATTATGTAACCAAAAATTGATAGGAAAAAGCTTCTTTGCACTCAACAAACAAAGCTCTTCATTTATTGAAAGTGGAGATACCTTTGCCAAAAAAGCAAAAGAAATAGAAAATGTCTTGAATGATCACTTCAGAGGTTGGTAGAAAGGGATTATCACATTTGACATAGGGTTAGGTGGAATATGATTTCACCGTATCACCCAATCCTTTTAAAAAAAGCAATAGCTTATCAGTTTTTATCATGGAAAATATAAGTGAACAAACCCATATGCTTTGAGTCTGGTGAATTCAAAGCAGAAGCAGGGGAACTCATACAAATAAATGGTAATCAGGAGCAACCAGGGATTGGTAATGTGTGTGTGTGTATATAGCAGATAATTTGATTTAAAACTCTTTAGACTATATTGCACTTTTAATCTGTTATTCCTTCCACTGTCTGGAGGCACAGCAACATAATTCACAGGTCCTACCAGTCCTCCTTTAAGGTTGTTGCCAACTTGAGAAAGGCAGATTTGATCAAATACAAGAACACTTCTCAGAAAATAATTTGATAAGAAAACTGAAGAGTTTCCAGCTACGTTTATTGTTGACTAAGGCGGCTGTAGCTCAGGTCTTAGAGCGGGTCAGCTATCAGTTGGAAGGTCGGTGGATCAATCCCGGACTCTTCTGATATCTATGCCAAAGTACCTGTGGCAAAATGCTGAACACGATGTATCCACTGGTGTTTGAATGTGTGCTTAGGCAAAAAGAAAACTGAATATGTGTGTTTAGATGAATGGGACTTGTAGTGGTAGGAGTAGAAAGGTGCCATGTAAGTAACAGTCCAAATACTCTTTAACTAAAATACAGTGGAATCTTCTGAACGCAGCAAGATGTAGTATTCATTTGCCATATAGACAATCATTGTAAGCTATTGTAGTTAATTAAAAATTGTTTTAATGATGAGTTATGGGCACAGCATGTTTCGTCTTACAGTA
Source organism: Pelmatolapia mariae (assembly GCF_036321145.2). Classification (NCBI taxonomy): domain Eukaryota; kingdom Metazoa; phylum Chordata; class Actinopteri; order Cichliformes; family Cichlidae; genus Pelmatolapia; species Pelmatolapia mariae. Next base: position 21,787,900 of record NC_086246.1, on the reverse strand, counting down.
TTATAAGTGACTGGCTTACAGTATCTAGCAAGTGGGGTTCCAGAAAATCAATACTGCGAAGCAAATCAATACTAAAAATGACTATTGGATTAGACATTCATTTAGCAGCGTTGGTGCCAACAGTTCACCTCCTCCAGTGGACATACAGCTTCACACAGCCCCTCCCCTCACTAGCAGCTGAACGCAAAAAAAGCAAGTTGATGTTCACAGCACTGAACACTGACACAACACACTGACACTTTGCAACATTTAAATTTTTGCAGTCTGAGGCTCCATCTGTCAGGAATTAAAAAACTTAATTTATACATAAATTCATATGCATATCCACCACACCAGCATTTTTTTCTGTTTTTCTTCCCAAGCTGTTTTCTTTAAAAGCAACATCACAACTGAAGTAATGAAAACATGGAGCTCTGTACCAAAATTGGTGAAATTTACATAGAATTATTATTTTTTTAACTGCAGTAATTGAAAAATCTTATTCGTTTTGGGGATTTTTTGCATACATTTGTGTTGACTGAGGATCCTCGGAAACAACTACTGTCACCGCCAGTTGAGTGTCTCTCACGTCACTCACGGACTGATAAAAGGTCTAGAAATAGCTTGCGATTCTTTTTATTAATAGCACAATGACGTCCCACTCAGCTCTGACTCGTTACAAACTGTTACCCAAACACAAGCCTGGGATTTTTTTTCCCCAAAGCCCCACTGGTCCCCTGAGTATGCCTGCTCTCCTTATCATTTTTGGGTAGGTAGGTAGGTGTGTGGCACATCTGTTTTGCCCCGATTTTAGCACAGGGCTTACATAACTCCTCAGTTGTGTAACCTGAGAAAACAGGAAACAGAAAGACAAAGTTGCTACAGTATCCCAGACTGCGCTGTGCCTTGATTTGTTATGTGGAGAGGTATCACGCTCTGATTTTGTGGCTAGTTGAAAGTGTTAGCTGTGATGGAAGCGCATGGTGCTCGGTGTGACGCATGGCCCAGGCTCTGGTGGATGCTGTGTCACTCCAAGGTTGTTAAATGGGAGTCTTTTACCTTTTATAGATTTGGACAACGTGACTCTGAGGCTTCATCACCTGAGTACTGCATCTTCTCGACAGGGCTTTCTCTCTCCGTGTGTGTGTATGTGTGTGCAGAGGATACGCGGCTCGTTTCGGTTATCCCACTGTAAAACCTGACACTGTGTGTATGTGTGTAAATCAAATATGATTCTTGCAAGGAGCTGCTAAAGTGGAAAATGAGTTATAAGGCAGACGGGGGAGGAGGTAGGGGGATTGCGGCTGTGTGTTTTTGTTTGTGAGCATATTTATTTCAGGATTTTGCTTACGCTTTGATTTCTGCTGTTTTTGGGTTGTGCCCCTTTCTAGCTCAAGGCTCGGAACGTTGAGTGAAGATGCAGTGCCCATATCTGCCCGCATCAGCAAAACTATATGCAAAACAACATGCACGCAGGCATGCAGTCAGAGTCTCTCCCTCTCTTTCTCACACACACACACACACACACGTATTTGAAATTTCTTGGAATCCCTTAGTGCGGTGTTATGGCCAGCCCTCGGCTTGAAATCTTGAGATAATTGCAAAAAAAAATAAAGTTTTAATTTAACCTTCAGCCATCCCTGCAATGACGAGAAAATCAGATGAGTGGAGGAGAAAAGTTCAGACATTGAATCAAAATCAGGACCTCCCAGCTAGCCCGCGATTATAGTCCAATCATAATCACTTGGCGGGATTCCTACTTCAGTAAGTGATCATGAGACAGCCCGATAGTCCATCAGTGGCTCACAGGGAGGCAGATACACTCACTGTACCCGTACTCAACATGTTCAGCCATCTGTGGCGTCTTCCTGGCCACACAGAGCTGCAGAGCTCCTGCGGTTTTCTGGGAGAAATTGTATAAAGCTGCAAGGAAGAAAAGCTGAAAATGAGCACCAAGCGAGTTCAAGGGTGTAACGCTCACCGCTGAGTTCAATGTGAAATGTAAATTTCTGAATACACTGATCTCTGCGGCACAAACTAAGAATTCATTACATTTGACAATCCGGCGACTTGTCGTGCGATTCGGTATGCTGATTATCTGACAGCATGCGTTGGGTGTACGTCTGCGTGAAACGGGTGGTGCGAGCCGTGGCTCAGCGTGAACTTTCACGAAAACAGCTTGACATGTGAGCAGCGGGAGAAATCAGCTGCTCCCACCTCTGCGGGAGCTGTACTGTAAAGTCGCTTCAGATTTCACTCTCGCCTCACTCTTGACACCTATCTTGTAACGCTATTTTCCCCGCTGCTGTTTGTCGAAGAAGCAAGCCTGCACGCCGTGATATCGAACCTTCACCTCCCGATGCTCGAATCAAACTCGGCTTTACTCCGCTGGGCTCACCGAGGAAGTCCATCAAACTGAAAGTGTATGACAGGCCTGCGAAAGTGTTAGAAGAGTTTCTTGGAAAAAAAAAAGAGTCTTTTCTGCCTTTATCTGACAAGAGCTCATGCGCTTTGACCACAAACTCCACATGTTCGCCCATTTTAAACTAGTGGGAGTCATGAAAAATAGCCCTGCGTCAGTGTGCGAGGCAGAAAAAGTGGCCATTGTTTGCAGGGTAGTGCCAGTGATGCTATCGCTGGTAAGCTGCTGACTGGGTTATTGTGCCGGGAGCTGCCAGAAGCGACAGCACCACGGCATATGAACCTCAGTGGGGGCCGGTTAGAGGGATCAGGGTTGTGACACCATGTGCATATGTGCGTAATGGATCTGCAGTAGTGTGTACTAAGATGGCGTTTAGCATAATGACCCTCCTGGTAGCATGATCCTGGCTCTGATAAGCGGCAGCAGGGTTTTAACCACCATTGATATCAATCTTGGAGGACAGGGTTGATTATTTAGTGTAAACTGACATAAAACTGAGGGAAACAAGGCTTTAATTGCTTGGTTTTTTTTTCTGATCAGCCATCCACAACTCACATGTGCCTGGATGACAAGAAGTTAAATTGAAAATGCAAATCTCAACATACCTAGAGGGGTGTACTGCAAAGCCAGTTCAAAATAGAATAGAATAGAATAGAATAGAATAATCCTTTAATTGTCCCACAAGGGGAAATTTGGTTGTATCAGCAGCAAAAACACACATATACAAACAGAGCAGGACACAGAACAGAAGCACAATTTTTACATATTTACATCATGGACAATAGTTACCAGAGCAGAGTACTGTACAGTTGTTTAAATTAGCGTACACATAGTGTGCAAACGGAGCAGGATACTGAAAGATGTTTAAATAGTTAAGAATATTTAGAATAATTAGAAAAGTGCAGATTGTTTATTGTACCTGTGCATTAAAAAGTAGACATGTAACTTCCAATAAGTTAGTGTATATATAAGCTGAGAAAAGTAATGTGCAAGTTATAACAGTAGAAGTTGTTACAGCGCTGATGTAGTCGGGGTTTCTTTGCATTAGCTGGATGGACACAACCTAGAACCCAAGTCAGAGATAACAAGTATCACAACAGAGACTGACAGCTTTCTTTGTTAAATCTTTCTGCTTCAGGCTCTATGTGCGCTCACATAAAAAGTGGCATTTGAAGCATTCTTTGACTTGGACTCTTCTGCACAGCATCAATAACTAGAGACATTATCAGATAAAGATCTATAAAGAGCATAGAAAATTGAATGCAACACCGCTTCATCATATAAGATGTTAAGCGTCATGAATATGTGATCAAAACAATTTGCTTCCATTCATCTGAGCCCAGGTCACAACGGCAGCAGTCTAAACCACCTCTTCCAGCTCTTCCAGGCAGACACAAGGAAAGATGAAAGCTGTAATCTCTCTGGCGTGTCCTGGGTCTGCCTTGGGGGCTCCTCCCGGTGGGACGTGTCCGAAACACCTCACCCTGGAGGCACATTGGAGATGACCTGGTTAGATGACAAAACCACCTCAACTGGTTCCTCTCAATTTGAAGGAGTAGCAGCTCTACTCTGAGCCTCTCCCAAATGATCAAGCTTCTCGTTCTTTTCACCAAAAGAAGATCATTTCTGTCATTTGTATATGCAATCCCATTCCTTTGGTCGCTCCCCAGACCTCGTGGCCGTAGGTAGAGTTGGATGTCTCGAGACCACTTTTACATGGTCTTGGTCTTGTCTTGGTCTCGACGGACTTTGGTCTTGGTCTTGTCTTGGTCTCTGATCCCTCGGTCTTGTCTTGGTCTCGCTGTCTTGGTCTTGCTGTCTCAGATCGACTTAGTGGTCGGGAGATTTGGAGTCAACCATTGGCGGAGCGGGGGGGTGGCTTACTGGACTTAAGGCCAGGTCATTTTTTCAGAAGCCCGGGGTCTTTTGGAGTGTAATTTGTTTCATAGTTAGATGCCTGACTGACAACTGTATAAAACAAAAACTACACACAATATTCGAAGCACATAGCACATAAATTCCCCCTAATTTTGGTATGATCCGAGCTCAGGCACTAGGCGACTGAGCACAGCACTTACGCACATGAGCGAGGGCGGAGAAGCTGCTGCCTGCGAGTTTGTGCAGCCAGGCAGACAGAGGAGAGCTTAAGTTTGACCAGGTACCAAAGCAAATCATTCGTACTGTACAAATAATGTAAATATGATGGTGTATCACAAAAGATTGATATCAAACTGATCACTTGACCAACATTACGTTACTTGCTCTTCGAGTGAATCAACAAATGGCAAAATGAAAAGTCGAACAACAATGCTGTTTTTTTAGAGTCTTAGCTTACATGTGTGTTTATTTCATATTTTCAGTTGTTACCCTCCACGGCTAAACAAAGCACTTTAAATCGCTTTCAGTAATGTACTGATGAACACAACAATGGGCATAAGGGGCTTCTTTCAAAGAAAAAACTCAGGTAGATGTTATTTTATATATTATGCTTTGTATGTTGTTCAGTATATTTCTATGCAAAACAAGAGGAATTTCAATACACAGCAGTATATTCAGAGTTGAAACCAGATATTTACATACACTTTAGGGAAAAAACTTTTTACTGTTAAACATGAATTTAGAGTAAACTTGTTTTGTTTTAGACAAATAAATATTGAAATATCTTTTGAATTAGTTAAATGTCAGAATAAAGAGAGACAGAGCTGTCTATTTTTTAATCACTTTCATCAAATTTAGGAGTATATATACACTAAGCTTATTGTTAATTAATAAGAAAACTCCAGACGATTCCATTCTGAGCTGAAGAAGCTTCTGATAGGTTAGTAGAGTCCATTCGAGTAAATTAGTGGCACACCTGTGGATGCATATAAGGCAAAACAAAGAGCCTGTTTCTTTGACATGGGAAAATCAAGAGATATCAACCAAAACACCTGGAAAAGAATTGTGGACCTCCGTAAGTGTGGCTCAATTTTAATTGCTATTTGGGTGCCATTTCCAGTTAAGAAATACAGACAGTTTCTCTCTTTACGCTTAAATTTAACAAATATGTTTTTTATATTTATCAATCTAAAAAGAATATAAACATTTAGTCTGATTTGATGTTACAATTAAAAAAGTGTTTGTGTTTTTATCTGAAGAGCAATGTTCCCTCTAAGCTGCGCACGTGCGCAATTGCGCACTGCTGGCACGGTCTCTGCGCACAGAAAATCTGTGTTGCGCACAAAAAAAAAATCCAACCTGAATTGAAATTAAAATGAATACTTTAACAATTCTGTTTTGCAGTGTTAGCCAGTGAGTGACTGGCTGCTCCCATATGCGATTAGAACGATGCCACCTTATCCCATAGTCCAGCCAATAATGCCATTCACATTCATATATATGCAGCTAATCAACGTCGTTGACAGGCTATGACAGCGTCCTTATGTGCCGACACCGGTGTTTTAGCTAGCAAAGCGGCGTGGCTGATGTGGAGTGAAGCCACGTTAATGACAACGTGTACAACCATTGGAGATGTGAGCAGGACAGACGGAACAATTGACGGAAAAAGTGTGGACTTTATAGGCCACGTAAAACCAGAGTTATGATAAAAATATATGCAATGTTTGGTTTTCTTCCTGAATACTATCGTTGTTTATATTTACTGCGGTAATAAACGGTAAAAACGGCGTTTTATAAGAAAAACGGCTCGAACGCACTCTCCACCTGTGAGCAAAAACAAACCCCACCCCCCTCTTCCTTTCCTATTCGTCTAAAAAAGTACCATGTCGACCAATCAAAAAATGATATGGCAACGTGGCATCTAGTTGTTAAGAAACGGGGGGAAGTTTTAGGAGTGACGGCCGTGTTTTGAGATGTGAGAGATTTGAGACGTTTAGCGCAAATCTTGTGTAGTTAGTGTGTAGTGTAGTCAATAGTTTTATTGTGTGTGTCAGAACAATGAGGCGACTGCTGAATGTTACAGGAGTGATACATCTCCTGTCAGGCCTGCAGGTATCAGACTGTTGTTCTCATTTATCTCATAGTGGACAGAAATTATTTTTTTTGGAGTGGCACAAATAATTTGTGTGGCATCAGATTTGATGCAGAACAGCTGATTGTTCTGTAAATAATTTGAAATGTTTATTTAAAAATGCCTTGGCTGCATTTAAAAAAAAATAGCTGCAAAAAACTTTGTTGTTTGCCAAACTCAGTTACTTTTTTGAAGAAGTAACTATATAATTAATTGCCCAAATTGGTCATTATATACTGTATTTGGCAGACAGAGAGTTACAGACTCTCTTCCAGACCACAGACTCATAATACAAGTCAGAGCTTTATAAAAAAAAAATTTAAAAAAAAAGAAAGTTGTGTTTTCGAAATTGGAGTTCAAGTTATTTTTACTTCCAATAGTGTTAACATACTACACAGGTCAATGACTAGATTTTTTAAATTTTCATTGTAAGTGGGCTAAAGCAGTTAATTAAAAGTAGTCTAACATAAATGTAAATGCTGTAATTTGATTATTTTAATAAACCATATAACTTGGATGGATTAGATGCCGGTGTGACCACAGTGCACACGTTTGATGTCGCTCACAGTGGTTCAAGGGATCGCTCAGGGAGTTTGTGTGTTCGCTTAGACACGTGAAAAATTAGAGGGAACATTGCTGAAGAGTATGTAAATATCTGGTTTCAACTGTATATTTGATGATGTTGGTGTTTGGCTTGATTGTCAGCACAAAGAGGGAGAGAGAGGAACAGAGAGGGAGATGGAGAGGAGAATGAGGACAGAACAGAGATGGAACAAGAGCAGGTGAGACACACACGTTAGTCAAACAGTTGTTTGTCAAAACTCATCAGAACATGTATCTAGTACCTAGTGTATCTTTTAAGATACCATTTGTTACTTTTCAAGTTCTATGTTTATTAAGTTATGCAGGCTTGTTTGCACAACAAGGCTAAATAATTATATAAACTTTTCTGAATCTAAATAGTGTACTTTGGTAGAATTAAAAAACAGGTCTGTGATGATTTTTAGTGCTACTATCATCTAGTTTTGATTTTGGTTCTCTCTTGGTTAAGTCCTAAGTAGTCCTGATTTTGAACTGTTGTAGTCCTGTTTTAATTCCGGATCAGTTCTGGGTCTGGTTGAATTGGGGTTTAATCCTCGTGTCTTGATACAGCCCTGATTTTGTTCTGCCTTGCTGCTTAATTAAAAAACTAGTTTAAGGTGTCCTGCATATGTGATATATATATATTTTTCCTATATGAAGTCATTCTTTTTTGAACAAAATTCAAAATCCCCCCATCCCACATGCATACTACCCTTTAGGGCTAAGCCCCGGGTGTATAAAATATCTGGCTTCACCTCTGGAGTCAACAGTATCCATGACACACAACGTAACGTTCGATAATGTGTCATGCGCAAAAGCATCAGCTCTAAGAGCCGTGCTTAGAGAGTGCTTTGTAGTGAATCAGAAGAGTTGACTCCCATTGAGCGAGAGCCGGCTCCTCACTTAATTTCCTTTCACTGCTCAGCTCTCACACAGTGGCTCAGCTATGCTCCAATCCCTCCATATTGTGGCCAATCACATGCGAGGATATAGGATAATATCATTATGTGAAAAACAGAGAGGGTGAGAGACGCGACAGTCAAGTGGAGCGTGCATCTGTCCTCTCAGTAAGTGAGTGAGACAGTAGACAGCGGTGAGGAGGGCTGTGCGAGTGCATCGCAAAAACACATAAATATGCCTGACACCCGTAAACGAAGCAGCATCTGGCTGCAGTTTAAATACTTTTTTGTCTCGGTCTTGGTCTCGGTCTTGGTCTCGTCTCGACTTTGTCTCGGTTTTGGTCTTGGTCTTGGTCTCGATACCCCCTGGTCTTGGTATTGTCTTGGCCTTGGTTTAGGCGGCCTTGACTATAAGTCTAGCCGTAGGTAAGGGTATGAATGTAGATCTACCGGTAAATCGACAGCTTTGCTTTCATGCACAGCTGTATATGTAACTGATCATTTTTTCTAATTTGCATTCTTTTATATATTTTTTATATATGCAGTTTCTGCATCTCTAATTGAATAAATGCAGAATTTTACAGCTGGTCTCCATCTGGTGGTGTTGATGGTGGTGACATATTGCACTGGAAGCGTACTGTACATAGAAGAATCAGTGAAAACATGGCACTTCTGGATGATTTTAAACCAATACTCTTAACACATATAATCTGCTCCTGACCGCGTTATGTAATCACCAATGTAATCACCAAGTTACCATGGTGATTTCGTCAGGTTAAAAGACAGCCACCTATGTGACAGAGAAAGCTCAGTAACCTCCTTTTGTATGACAGTCTTACTATTATTCGCCATGATGCTGTGCGCATATCATTTAGGTATCATTGTCTCGGTTAAAACACAAGCACTCATAACATTACTAGTGATTTAAAACTCCACAGGTTTCATTTATGTCAGGATGTAGCATAACACATTTTGGAAAAAGAGGTCTTTTTCAAAAATTATTTGTATTTCTTTTCTAATCTATTCAGCCACCGATGCCTTTTATGTTCTCTTTGAAGTTTGTTGCGAAAAGTTCTCACTGCTAAGAAGGTGTCGTGGTTTTGGATTGTTAAATTTAGATTCAGTTTTTGCTCCTGTGAAGTCCCCTTTGCCCAGCCCTCAGAAATATCACCTGCGTTTCACCTGCTACAGGGGTTCCTAACCAGCTAATCACTCCTGCAACACTTGCCATCAAGCATTCCAATCATTTCAAGTGTTCCTAGTACTCCACATGATTCCCATTGACCTCCCTAGGCATGTTTTTTGTATGATCTCGGATATTGCTTTTTCTTTTTATTGCCCCTAAAGGGCTTTGCTCGCTTTCACTGACTGCTTTTTCGTGCTTGAGCGCGTGTCCGTGTTAAAGGTTGATTTAGGAATTTTTTGTTTGCCTCCTGGTTCTCCATGTTGGTCTACTTCCTCTGTGAAGTGATACAGAAAGACCTTGAAGCATGAACAATTAGTAAGTTATTGGGCTAGGCAATGTGCCAAAAGTTTTGTATCTGACTAAACAAGTTTTTAGGGAAATTAATGCAGAACATTAAGTAGTTCCAGGTTCTAAATATTCATAATATCTACAATACATCTGCCAGAAAAAAAAAGCTAAACCCTGCAGTTGTACTCCGGTGAAGGTTTGCATAGTCTGAAGGGTCTCCGAGCTGGCAATACCTTAGATCTGTATTTGCTGTTACATGATCTATTGATTATCTTTAGTGTCAAGGCTATTGGTCAAACAAGCAGTTTTAAAGCAGTCCAATCAGGCTTACGGAAATTACAGTTTAACAGGCCTGAAGATTTATTGATTCATTGAAAAAAAGAAACCTACAGAATGACCCAGAAGACGACCTCAGCATCCTCTGTGGCGTCTTACCGCTACTTCATTATAGCGAAGGAGAGGAGGTGTGTTTGCAGATTTATTAATGTGTCCACCTGTCATCCACGTGGTGACACAATACGGTCCATCCCATGTTCATTTCCTTGTTCAGTCATGTAAGGAAGATGTAAACAGCAAACGCGGCCGGTGTGGAAGATCAATGGGGAGGGTGTGAGTGTCGACGAGATGAGACGTGTTAATGAGTTCCCCGCTCGTCCGCTGCGATCACTTTGCAGTTGCGTCGTCTTGACGTCGATCGTTTCCGTTGTTTAAATTCCTGCTGGGGGTCGTTATCGTTCTCATCATGCAAATCATAATGGGAAGAAAACTGCAGGCATTCTGTAAACTATATAAAATCTATAACCGCAATATAACATTATATGTAAGTATAAACATCCTAATTAATGCTGGCTTTATGTGGCAGCAAGACAGTGACTGTGTGTGGGTATGTGTGCGTCCTTCAGGCACTCAAATTTGGTCGTACAGTATTTTGGTGTGTGTTAAAGGCGCAAGTCTGATGGCTCTATCTGAGACTGTGTGCGAGTGTGTGTGTGTGTTGGGTTTGCACGTGTGTGTACAAATGCTCGTGCGTGCACATAGACCTATGTGAACAAGTGATTTATGGGCTGTTTTTAATCAGGCGGTAGAAAATGTTATTAGACAGCCTTCTCGCGCTCCCTCCGCCTGCAAATGAGCCGGCCCCCACTGCACCCTGGGATAGTCTCCTGTAATTAGTTCTGGGAACTCACCTGTTACTGAGGGAGATGGTGGAAGAGAAGGTGGGGGGTGGGGGAAATAAGCGAGGGACATGAAGAGAGGATGGAGTGAGAGGGTAACAAGCAGACAGATAAACAAACAGAGAGGATTGAGACTGGGGGAGGAGGTGAGGGAGTTCAGGTTTGGGGTGGAGTTCGGGGGGGGAGTGAAGAAAAAGCACCAGAGAGAGGGAGAGAATGGGTGCAAGGATGAGGAGAGACACAGGGAAAAGAAACTGACCTCGGCACCCCTGCAGCTCTTGGTTTGCTAGGCTTCTAACAAGCTTGCCAGTGTCTACCTGACTTTTCCAGCATATATTAGAGCCAAATGAGGCTGGGAGAAAAACACACATCTCTTTCTCTCTACAGTCTTTCTATCTTTTTGAATTGAAGACTGTGGGATAAAGACCCATTATTAGTAATTCACTCATAACAGGAGAACGTTGTTTTCTTTCAGTAATCAGATATTGCAAGAAAAAAAAATGACCAGCAATTGTTTTCGAAGCACTTTGAGGCTAATTGTTCTGCTCTGAAAAACCCGCAACAATGATTAAATTAGAAGTTAAATTGGCCAAAATTCTAAAGTCCATAAGTGGTTTGTGAGGCAGATAAATTTCTTTTTTTTGTGTGTGTATTGTTCTATTGTTTGTTTTGATTTCAAGGGGTAACACTTTTTGCCCATATTAGTGCTGAATACTAATCAATAGCTACTTGCTGGGGAAAAACCTGACACGTTCATTTTCCACCCTTTCAATAGAATATGAAATATTGATTGTAGTTTTTTGCAGATGTAAATGTGTTTTACTACAGAATGTTTGAAAAGCGATGCTTTCAAACAAAAGTTGCTAATTTAAAGCAGACACTGATCAATAATTTTATATTAAAAATTGATCAAATATCTAGGTAAGGAGAGTGTCAAAATTTAACAAATATTTGGTTTTGTTGAATGTTTTTGCGTCTTTCAGCTCTTGTTTCTGTTTCAAAAACACAACTGTTTAATTTTTGACAGTTCTGTTATCTGCCCTCTTTTGGACAGGTGTAGGCACCTGTATACAGCTGTGATAAACTCAGTGGCAGCTGATCAAACAAAAT